>NC_063015.1:3178125-3495937 GCF_020509005.1 Fulvia fulva
AAAAGGTCGACGTAGTCAAGAACTAGCTTACTCTAATATACCTAAAGGATGTATAAGCATTCCTTAGGTTCGGAAACTTCTATCGAAGGTTTATATAGAACTTCTCTAAAATCTATATACCCCTTACGAATTTAATAAACACTAGTAAGAATAGTAAGCCGATACTATTTGTTTAGACAATAGAATGCGAAGTAGCCTTCTAAGGATTAAAAGATACATTCTTAACGGATACGGTACTCGTATACTTCGTACTAGGGTTAGAAACTATAGTCGAAACAGATGCCTTAGATTTCGTTACTATAGTAGTAATTTTATAGAAATACGGAGACGTCTAGAGACCGGTAGTATATATGTCTAAGAAGATGTTACTATAGGAGTATAACTACGAGATTTACGATAAGGAACTATTAGCTATCGTCCTCGCCTTCGAAGAATAGAGACCTAAGCTTACCGTTAACTTAGACGATAATATAGATACCGATTTCGAGAATATAAAGGATATAGATAACAATCCCGTTATTATCTACTCCGATTATAAGAACCTAGAATACTTTATAAGCACGAAACAACTTAATAGACGGTAGGTACGCTAGGTATAGTTCCTAGTACAGTTCGTATTCAAGATTACCTATTGTCTAGGTATATAGGGCATAAAGCCTAATAGTCTTACTAGACGATCGTAAGATCCACCGTCGGATCTAAGCGATCTACGTCTATAGTATTAGAGCTAGGTCATCCTACCGCCCGCTCGCCTCGATATTAAGCTTAATTTAAGCGAGCTACGGGAGGGGGAGGTAGCGTAGTAGGTAGTATAGTAGGATTTACTTATATAAGTCAAGGCTCTATATAACGAAGAGACCGTTTAGGCTACTATATAATAGCTATCCTAGAACTAGTAAGTACCCCTATTACGTAAATATAAGATCGACGATTGTACGTCTAAAGTAGAAGATAGTATAATCTATATAAAGAACGCCTATAGAGGATATAGCTTATTTGTCCTAGAAGTTACTAGCGTAGTAGAACTTCGTACTCTAATTACGAAACGTTTCTACGATATACCCGCGGCTAGGCATCCCGGCCGTAAAAAGACATTCGAGTTAATTAGTAGATACTACCGCTAGCTACGTATAGTATAAACGATTAAGAGATTCGTCCGTAATTATATTATATATAGAATAACGGTTCCGTTAAATTAGTAGTATTAGGGCCTCCGTATACTATTACCGGTACCCTTCGGAGTATAGGAGGATATCGCTATTAACTTCGTTATCGATTTGCCCGTAAGTAAGAGCTTAACCGATAGACAAACGTATAAGAACGTCCTTATAGTTACGGATAGGCTTACTAAGGAGAGATACCTGATTCTAGTACTATAGATAGACGCTCTATATATCGTATATATAGCCTCATGATTACCGTTATTAAACGCGTCGATACTATCGATCTCTACGCCAAAATAAGACATATTCGAAAGCTCTTATTAAGGCCATTCTAACGATATACAAAGCAGGCCACTGCCCCTAGGACTAAGGGAGTTCTACCTTATTTAATCTAGACAGCTTAAAGCTCTCTTCACCCTGTTTCTTCAGCTCGAAACGCCGCGGAGGTGCCTAGCTACATTAGGCAACTCCTAGGCAATAGTAGCCTAGGCTACGGTACTAACGGCGCCTACGGCCCTATAGGCGAAGCCCCCCTAAGACAACTAGTAGCAACTTATAGAGGACGCAAAAAGTATAGAAACTAACGATCAGCTGCCTTACCGGTCTCTATAGGTAATAATCACTTAGCTACGCACGGCGCTTATACTGTCGTATTACTAAGGGCAACAAGAAATAAGGACGACGTCCTAGGCGATTAGTAAGGCCATCCGGAATCAACACCCCTATAGCTAGGCATCGGTCGCGGCATCGATACTAGGCCCCCGCCTAACGTACGATGTAGTTACGATCCGCATTATAGTAAAGGAAGACTAGGCCGAAGTTACGAAGCTATCGAACAAGGAGCTCGCCTAACGAATTAATTAACTAGGGGTAGTCGTAGTGAACTAATAGTCTAACGGTACTCTATAGATCTATACTAGCTCTACTACTACTAGGAGGTACCTAGAGGTATAGCTATAGTAGGTATCTAAGGTTACGGTATTAGTAAAGGTCTTAACGAAGTAATTTACGATCCTAGTCTACGATATACCTAGGGAGTTTAACCTAACTAACTAAGGTCACCTACGTACTCTCTAAGAGGACAACCCGGTCACTCTTAACTCTCTAATCTAGAAGGCGACTTGGCTCTATAGGAAATGGCTAGAAGGCAAGAAGGCCTCGGCGCTAATAGTATAGCTATAAGACGCGAAAGCGGCGGATCTAGCGATAGAACAAGGCCTAGTCTAGTAATATAGCCTCAAGATAGTAGAAAAGTACTCCTTATCCTTTCGTGTCCTCTAATGCTTCAAATGCTAATAGTATAGATACTAAACCTATACGTATATAAACAAGTAGGCCTGCTCGAACTATATAGGAGACTATATATCTAGGGACTATAAATCGACTACGAGACGGTACGCGAACTATCCGGGGCACTACCTATCGTATAGTACGGAATGCCTATAGCGGAAACTAGCGAAAAACAAGGCAATCACAAACAGAACCGTCGCCCTAAGATTCTACGGCGACCGTAAGGCTAGCCTATACCGGAACTAACTAGCGGCGGTCGGGTATAAGCGCCCTAGGGCCGAGAACGATATAAAGGATACGTAGCCTAGGGCGTACGGGAGGCCACGTGCTCTACTAGCTACGGCGAGGGAATCTAACTAGGCCCGGCTCCCCTTTAGTATATAGCCGATAGGCGTAGACTAGGACGTATAGGGTAGTAGGACATAGGACGATATAGAGGAAATGATTGTCGATGCCGATAACTAGCCTCGACACGCTTAGTATCATCTAGTATAACGTCAACTATAGCAAGGATATAGGCTAGAACTATTTCCTATACGAGGCGGACCCGCGCGTCTACTACGTCCTTATAATCTAGGAGCTATAGATTAACCCGCACTATAAGAGACTAACGACCTACAAGTCACTAGGCTATACGACATGCCTACGAGGCGACGGCAGACCCCGTACGTACTTCTATATTAGTAAGAACATACTAGAATCCGACTAGGAGGTAGTGTACTACGTAGACGAAGAAGGCGGGGGAGATATTACCTCCCTCTACGTAGGTAGCACCTAGATACACAACCTATATATATAACCGCTAGCCTCGAGGTCTAGCCGCGACCTAGGGGTCTATAGACACCTAGACAGTGCGCTTAAGAGACAAGGGTGCCATATCGTAGTAGGAGACTTCAATATACACTACCCTTCCTAGGAAAGCCTTATATAGCCGTACCCTATAGCCGACGAAGTACTCGACTTGATAGCGAGTAACGTAATTGCCCTTAATACCCCGAAGGACCTAGGCACCTAGAAGAGAGGGGGACTCTAAGGCACGATCGACCTCTCCTAGATCTTAGATAGCTACTACTATACGGTAACCTACTATAGGATCGAACATAAACTCGAGGCGTCGTTAGACTATATACTAGTGAGGACCTCTATTACGACATAGATATAACGTATACTAGCGAGAACCCCTAAGCTAAACTAGGGAAAGGCCTACTAGGCCAATATCTAGGCGTACCTTAATGACTCTAAGAGGCTAGTCTAGATCGCGTAGTAGTAATATAATAGTAAAGACGAGATAGACGAAGTAGTCTAGGGGTTGATAGACGAAATAAGAAAAGCGACCTTACTTTACGTTCCGCTTACCTAACTAACGACATAGTCTAAACTATACTAGACGCCGGAGTGCACTACGGTAGTAAGAGAAGCAAGGAGAGCCCGCCGGGTATAGACGAGTAGCTATAGCGAGGAGACCTAGAACGTATATAGAGAGGTATACTAACAGAAGAAAGCTATAATACGAAGGGAGAAAGTAGTCGGCTAGAGGGCTATAGTAGAAGAAATCGCCGGTAAGCTAGAGAGGATATAGAAGCTAGCAAAATGGGCCCGACAGGACCCTATATAGGGCCCCTCCTTCTCTATCCTAGCGCTATAATCGCCTAGTAGCCCGGTTAGCGACCCCGAGGCCAAGGCGCGTCTACTAGCTAGCAAGTTCTTCCCGCCCCTAGTCGAGGCTAATCTAAGCGACATAAATAGCTCTACTCCCCTAGCCCCTAGTATCGCGGTCTAATAGGAGGTGTCCGAGGGAGAAGTTGCCGCTATACTAAGGAAGTTGCCGGCGAAGAAAGCCCCGGGGCCGGATAGGATCCTAAACGAGCTACTAAAGAAGTATAGAGATCAACTAGCCCTAGTAGTTATAGCGATCTTTAACGCCTACCTATAGACCGGATACTACCCGATAGCTTTTAAACAATCGACGACAGTAGTCCTACGTAAGCCGTAGAAGGAAGACTATACGTAGGTGAAGTCGTACCGCCTAATTACGCTCCTTAACACTCTTAGGAAGGCGCTTAAGAAGCTAGTTATAACGAGACTCTCCGAGGCGGTAGAGGAACACTCCCTACTCCCGGACACCTAGATAGGTACGCGCCTATAGCGATCGACGCTATCCGCGATAGAACTTATCACCTCTTAGGTAAAGGCTATCTAGTATAAGAATAGGGATAAGGTGGCTTCCTTACTTAGCCTAGACATATCGGGAGCCTTCGACTACGTGTTATACCCGCGGCTACTCTATATCCTAAGGTCGAAAGGACTCCCTAAGTAGCTTATTAACTTCGTACGGTCCTACCTCTAAAACCGTAGCACGTCGATCCTAGTCGGCTAGTATAGAAGCCTATTTCAAGTAGTCTATACTAGAATCCCGTAAGGCTTAACGCTAGTACCTATTCTGTTCCTCTTCTTTATAGCGACGCTACTCCTAGCCCTAGAATCCTAGAACACCGCTACGAGCGGCTTCGTAGACGATATAAACATCCTAGCGTAGTCTTCCTCGACTAAGGAGAACTATAGGCTACTAGAAGAGAAGTATAAGATCTACGAGGACTAGGCTAGGAGGCACGGGGCTCGGTTTGCCCTAGAAAAATACAATCTAATACACTTTACGCGCCGGCCACGGTTCTACAATATATAAGCTTCTATCTAGATATAGGGGCACACGACTAACCCGGCAAATTAGCTTAGGATCCTCGGACTATAGGTAGACCCGGCGCTACGGTAGAGGAAGTACGTATAGGCAATATTACGGAAAGCTAAACAGAATATAGCATTATACCAGAGGCTCACTACGTCTATATAGGGGGCGGACTTCCGGTAGTCACGACTTCTATATACGGCTATTGTACGGCCAGTCCTTACCTATAGTAGCCAAGTGTAGTCCTTAGGCGAGAGGGCCTACCTATCGAAGGGACTCGTCGCGCCGCTAGCGAAGATCTAAAACCAATGCCTAAGGAAGGTCACCGGGGTATATAAGTCGATACTAACGAGGATGCTTAAGTACGAGACCGCTATACCGCCGATCGACCTATATATCTAGGGACTACGGACCTCCTACTTAGGCAAGTCGGTATAGTACCTAGTATAGAAGGTCATCGCTAGTATAGTCGTAAGGGCCCGCGAATTAGTACTAGCGTATAAAGGTATTCGACCCGGAAACGAGCCGAACTACCGGGTAAGGGACGAATAGCTAGTAATATAATAGGAGGGTAAGAAATTGTTTATAGAGTAACTATAGAAGGAAAGGTGGAATAACTAGGTTATAGGGCATAGTAGACGCCCTTAGCTAGCGGGACAACCTAAGGAATAGTTAGCTACGAAATCCGCGGTCAAGTACCCCCCGAAGCTTATCTACTACCGCCTTACGAGGGTATAGAGTAGTATAGTAACCTAACTACGAAGCGAACACATCGGCCTCTAGGGGTACCTATTATAGAGGAAGGTTCTAGAATACACGAATACTAGCTACCCCTACGGCTATCGCTCCTAGAACGTACGGTACGTACTCCTCGTCTATCCGAGGTAGTCGCTAGGAAGGGGGGAGTAGATAGTAAAGGCGAGGAACCGGACGATTAGGGCACTTCTTAACAACGCTAAGGACCTACGGCGTATTACGAACTAGATACTAGAGAAGGGCTAGCTAGAACAGTACCGCCTAGTAGGAGCAGTGTAGGAAGAGAGGACACGACGTAGCGCGACGAGACCGGCTAGGAGCGGGGGCTAACGGGGTAGTAATATAGACTACGTACGTTTAGAGGGAAAGCTAATCTAGATAAGGAGAAGTTAGGGGCGGGAAGGGTTTTCACCTATTCGGGTTTCCCTTTATACATAATAATAGATATATACCTATATAGGCCGGATAGGGTCCTAGAATAGGGGAATAACAAATCTATCTATCTATCTATATATCGTATATATCTTTATCCGCTATATCTTCGTACGTTATAGCATTCCTAAGAGTATCGTCTCGGATCGGGGCTCCTAGTAGACGTCTACGTTCTAGAGACGAGTTTACTCCCTACTCGGTATTTAATAACGACTATCGACGGCCTTTTACCTAGAATCCGATAGACAGTCTAAAAACACGAATAAGGTTATAGAACGTTACCTTAGGGCCTACATTAACTACGCCTAAGATGATTAGGTTAATTAGTTACTACTTACCGAGTTTACTACTAATAATTATATATTAGCTACTACTAGAGTATTACCCTTCTACGCTAATACCGGTCGTAACCTAGAATTTACGGATACTAGTCTAACTACCCCTATAAAGCTTATGACCTATAAGTAGCGACTCGATATAGAATCTACGAATACGTTTACTAAGCGTATAAACTAGATATACGTATATCTAAGGCAAGAAATTATGTTAGCCTAAGCGTTATAAGTAGATTTTATAAACGTATATCGCTAGCTACCTCCTAATTATAACATCGGCGACGAAGTTTATATTAATACTACTAACTAGTCAATAATACGCCCGTCTAAGAAGCTCGACATTAAGAACGTAGGGCCGTACGAGATTACCGTAGCACTCCCGTATCAAAATACTTACCGCGTTATAATACCCGATTAGTTAGGTAATCTCTATAACACTTTCTACGCCTCGCTCCTATAACTAGCTACTAATAATCCCGAACCTAGACAGATCCTAGTACCGCCGCCTCTAATCGAGATCACCCGCGATGACGACGGCGAAATATCTAAAGAGTACTTCGTAGAGGATATACTCGATAGGAAATATCTTAAGCTAAAGGGAAGACTACTAAAACACTTACTACTAAAGTAAGACGAGTATAAGTACCTAGTAAAGTAGAAAGGATACCGCAAGCCGAGCTAGGAGCTACTAGAAGTATTAGTAGGAGTAGCCGCCTCTATTATAGACTTCTACTATAACTTTCCGACGAAGTCTATACCCGCCGACTTTAAGCCGCCGTATAACTAGGTACCTAATAAGGACCGAGTTACTAGTATACTACGATCTTATACTAAGTCTAGGTAGGTACCTACGGAGAACGCGAGTACGTCTATACCGGTAGTTATACCGTAAACTAATACGCTCGTAACGGCGTCTAGGCTATAAGTAAGGACGTTACGCCGCTTAATAAGACTTAATACGAGTACGATAGAGTTTTATCCTATAGCCGCCGTCGATACGCCTATAGTTAACTTATAAAGCTCTATAGAAACGAACGCTATAGATATAGGCTCGGATACTTAATACGCTAGGGCTACTATAGAACCGCGTATACCTACTTCTATAAGGATAATAACGGATAGAAGTCTCTATAATAAGCGTTAGAACAAGGATGTCGCTATATACCCTAAGCCTCTATATAGCCGTACTAGCTTAGCCGTCCGACGGATATAGTAAGCAATAGTAAGGAGGATATTAAGGGTTTAGAGGATAATATAGTTTTCGTAGATATACTACTATAGAGACAGAGCCGTCCGAGGACTAATAGCGATCTAAAGGGGGGGTAACTATTACGGTTCACTACTACCGTGACGTCGCGCGCCTTAGCGCTTCCTTATATATCTCGCGCGCTTCGCGCTTCTCTTTCGTAGCCTTACCGAATAACGCTTATTTTACGGCAACCCTATACTATCGTCTTATAGATCACTGCCCGTGATATCTACTCCCTCGCTAACGCCTGACCTACGTACTCGTAAGCTCGTACTTCGGTATAGCTAGCGCTCGGTCGCTACGCTTAATAATACCTTAGAATCTAATAGATTAGAAGAGCTAAACAACCGAGGAAGCTACCGTATTAGGCCTATTACGACGGCCGTAGTACATAGGGCTTATATCCACCTTGGCCGGCAACATGGCTAATAGATATGGCTCTAGTGGATAAGTGGCTGGCAACACTACCTATCGGTGGCTTGGTACATATTGAGTGACAGGGTGGTGTGACTGCTTAGCAAATTCTGCGCTGGTTGAGCTTGGGAGGAGCTGACCTGCATAGCTTCTACTACTGCACGTCTTCTGTGCATACTCGATCATGCAAGCTGCCGGTTTGGATCCGCTTGCAGCTGGGCAAAGCGCTACCGTAACGCTCCGGTGGCTCTCGTCGTACTTGGTGCGGGAGAGGCATGGAGTTCGGCGTGGTCGGTCTTCAGAAACCGCGCTGTGGAGTGTGTTGACATGTCCTTCTCATAGAGGTGAAAGATGAAGAGCTCGTCTGCCAACCGCCGACTCCGAACGGCGGGAATTTCGAAACGACAGCGTCTTTAAGTGGCTCGTTTGACAGGGGTTAGTTCACAATAGCCGCGGAACTGCGAGGATCGTTGTCGGTACCGGCATAGAAAGAGTGTGAGAGGTGAGAGGCATGGCAGGAGACGTCGACGCAAGGAAGACACATTGTTATTCCCATGATTGTTGCTGAAAGACCGGATCTCATGAAAGTCTGTTGTTGCATACCAAGGTACATAATACATGGCACATGGGGCCCTGATAGCGTTCCCTCGCGTGCGAATGAGCTTGTTCGGCTGGTCTAGAACTTCTGCAGCTGTGCGCTACTGAGCGTGCCAGCGTGGCAGCGTTTTTGCTCGTGACAGCACTCTTCTCTCCCGACCTTCACTACGGCCTGACTACATGTACCTAACACCTTAGACTCGCCCTTACTGCCCAGCGTGCACACCTGCCTCGCGCCCGCTGCTGTTGCTGACTGTGTCGCTGTCGCTGTCGCTGCCGCCAATCCGAATCCGAATCTCCCGCATCCTCTTCTTCCTTTCACGCGCTGCATGTGAGTTGGCGAGTTGGCGAGTTGGCGCGTGGCCCTTCTCATTATTGTTATCCGCAGCGCACGCCGCACCACCTCCAGCTGGCACACCGCAGCACAGCGCCGGTCAGCGTGCAACAGCAGCAGCGGTGTCCAACACTCGCTGGGGCGCAGTTTCCTGCCGCCAGAGTGCACATTCCATGGGGCATGTTGCGATCTCCCCGGTTCCTGACACTCGCAGTCACGCGCTTCCCTCGCCTGCCGATGTGCTCGACACCCCGCCAGAGCAACCTCTGACCTTAGCACAATCACCGGGCTTCTTGAGACGTGCCTTGCGCTTTGATGACTCTACCGCTGCCCTCCATCCTTTACCCGAACCCGGCCATGTCGACGCACATGCTGTCACAACACCGCCTGCCAGCGACACGCCTTTTCCAGACATGAATCTCATTGTAGGTGGGGCCCTTGCACCTACCCACACAGCACCACCTCGACATTGTCGGCCTTCGCGACCAAGCCCAGCAGGCCTGCGTCTGCCATCCTTCCAGGCGCTAGGAATCGCCGCTCCTCATCCGGATCGCTTTGGAAGCCTCAGTTTTCAGAGCGTGGCAGCCCTGGAAATGGATGGAACTTCAGCAAATCTTGCGCGTGAAGAGCCCGACACCGACCTTTCAGCAGCAATAGGCGCAGGCTACCTCTCACCCTCGCATCTGGGACCTCGATTGGGAGAGAAGCCTAGTCTCGCAGGTGGACGAGCGGTCGTGACATCTATCAAACACGATGTCGCGACCCTTACTCCTCCAGCTGAGATCGGCGAGATGCAGAGGCTGTCCGTGAGAAGCGTGTCCAATGCTCCGATGGACTCGCCCTCGACAGACCCAACATCATCCTTCGAGGAGTCGCAGAGTGCTGCTGGCGGGGCAGCAGCATCTGGAACAGAGCCTTCCGAGATCTCGACTGCGGCATCGCAGCCCTTGTGGCTAGATGGTGCTGTCAATGTCCTACGTAAGTCACTGACTGATCGTAGAGTGTACATGCAACCTTGAGCTTACTTCCCATAGTGGAGAACTTGCGAACAGCACCCATGCCTAGTAACCCTCTCAGGGTACTCTCACATGCACTTCCCAGCCCTTCGCCTGAGGGACACCTATACTCGAAGGTTATTCAAGCGATCCACGGATCCACACCCACTTCACCTACCATATGGATCAACGTATTCCACGCGATACAAGGTCGCTTCAACTTGGCCGACTTACCTACCTCTCCTCCAGCAACACCTGGTCCTCCGATCGATGGAGACGACTATTTCACACAGAAAGTATTCGACAGTGCCGTTCCGATATCCGACTACCAAGAAGACCTTTCTTCGTTACCACGATCGCCGCGACCTGTCGTCCCTCCTTCATCAATAAACATTTCGATCGTCGAACGATACATCCCGCCGACCAGTGCAAATGAGTTCCGAGATATGTTCAATCCGAGCGGGCCTTCGATATTGGTAGACCGACTCGTCGAGCTTTCGCCGAACAATGGCAGCCTGGTCTTCGTGTACCCGACAAAGGCAGGTGCCGATCGTTTCATGAGGGAGTACCTTGGCCCTATCCTTGACCCAATTCTGCGGACGATCCAGGTCACCAACGGACTGTCGTCTGATCTCGGTCGCACTCTCGGAACTATGGCAGCTGCCAGTCAGTTATCTAGTTACGATCAGATGCTGCGCTCAATGACAAGGCTTTGCACGACTCTGACACAACGGAGCTCGAGCATGGAGAGGTTCCATGGGCGAAGAGCCACCTTCTCCCTTGCGCACGCGTCGAAGGAAGAAGTTGTGGTGAAGCGCGAGGTATGGACGAAGGACTGGTGGGCTAAACAAGAGAAACAACGGATACGCGACGCGATGGCCAAGTATACACAAGAAGCCCAGAAGAAAAGCAGCAACGAACATGTCGAGAGAGCACCAACACCGACAGAGCTCCTCCAGCAGCTGTTACGCGAAGTTGCCGAAAGGGCCTACGCCTCAGGGCAGGATCCAGAGGAGACAGAGCGTGGCATAGAGGTCAGCGTGTTTGTGATCAAGCGTTTGGACTAGCGAGCATTGCATGAATTGACGAGATCTTCTAATGAAGGCATGACAGCGTGCTGAACAGCGATATACCACCAGGGAGAGAATCAAAACGGGGCATACGGGGCAGGGTTGGAAACCTACTTCTATTATACCCTCATACACGTTGTAATAGCAGCACGTAGTTCATCTCGAAGGCTGGCTGAACTCGCTTCATCGATCCAGTTCTGTGGTGCACATCTGAGAGAGCCGTCTGACCGAGCAAAGTCCGGCCATCGGAACGAGATGACGTTGCTTAGAAGGAGCCACTCAACCTTCTTGCAAAGACGTTCCTCCGCAGTTCTCTGTGGCAAGCTCCCTTTCTCCGCATTCGCACCTGTCCCATCGTCGCCTGATGGCAATGACGTGCCGGACTTGTCGATGCTGTTTACAAATACAAAGTACAGACGCCTATAGCCGTGGTAAGGGAACAGGTAGGCACGTATATACGTATATAGCAGCTCTTGGTGGCGTAGCATTGTTCTTGGTCGCATCTACCCACCACACAGCACCTTCACTCACAAGCCGGTCTACCACTTGGACACTACATACCGATTGACAACGCCGCCAGTCCTTCACCATGTCGACACAAACCAACACCCAGACACAGCAAAAGTTCGGTGTGTCGAATGACATCCCAATACCTCGTGGCGAAGCACACTCGAAGCTCGTTTTCTACGCCCCACCGGCAGATGGCTCAGCACCGTGGAACTACGTCGAGCAGCCGCCAGAGGGCTCGCCACAGCGCAACTACACCGAAGACAGCCACGAAGTCACAATCAACGACATCCGAGGCCGAGAACAAGACTTCGACATGAACGTCAACGGCTTTGGCACGATCTCAGGCATTGAGAGTAAAGAGAAGGATTTCACAGAGGACGAGTCGATCAAGGCGAATTACTATCCTGAGGTCGAGAAGCTGGTTTTAGACCACGTACCTGGTGCGAAGCGAGTGTTCATCTTCGACCACACAGTGCGAAGGTCAGACCCAAACGCAAAGCGAGCGCCTGTCAACCGCGCACACATCGACCAGACAACTCGGTCTGCAAACATGAGGGTCGACTATCACATGGGTGACGAGGCAGAAGAGCTCAAGAACGGTCGTGTCCGCCTGATCAATGTCTGGCGACCATTGAATGGTCCAGTCGTTGCATCGCCCCTCGCATATGCCGACTCGAGATCTGTGCCAGATGATGACATCGTGCCTGTCGAGCATCGCTACCCACACAGAACTGGCGAGACTGCTGGAGTCAAGTATACCAACAACGGCAAGTGGTATTACTGGTCTGGCATGAAGAACGACGAGCGAATCCTGCTGCAGTGCTATGATAGCGAGGATGGTGCACGTACACCGCACTCAGCATTTGTTGATCCCAGGACACAAGCGGACTGGCCTGGTCGTGAAAGTATCGAGGTTAGGACTTTGGTGTTTGGTTGAACATTGTCGAAACAGCATTTCTATGGATTAAATGTGTTAGTAGCTTTTTACGATGGATGAATATACATGACTTGACTACAACCTCCAACTGTTCAATGCAGTAGCCCCCACTGTTCCTACCAGAGATCGACCAGATCTATGCTGCTCCCCGTGACTGCGATACATGTATGTATCGAACCCCCCACTTATTCAGCATCACATGCCCAAAATAGCCTGAGTCAGATCTGTGCTTGCCCCAGGATTCTGGAACAAGCACAAGCATGGGCGTCACTCTCGTGCCACAGTCAACGACTCGGGTGTCACTCGTGAACAAAGGAACATCAGCACTCGTACTGAGCCTCACGACTATGTAGTCGACTCGTTGATCTACCCTGCGAATCTCACTTCATGCAGTGTCAGCACTCCAACACCACACGATGGCCGCCGCAGTGATCGACATCAAGGCTCAAGCCACATTCCCGATCCGACTTGGAGCCAGCATCCTCAAGCCATCGAAGCCATCTTCCTTTACCAGTGTGCGATATAACCACAAGCCGCGGCTTGAGCAAGCAAACAGTATCACTGCCAAGATCAGCAAAGGAGACGATGAAGGGGAAAGTGAGCTGTCACTCAAGAACGGCGATGGCGAGTACCAGTACAAGGGTCGGCATACCCAAGATGAGAATACCTATGTGTTGGTTCTGCGAGGTCAAGGAAAGGACAAAGAGATGTTGCTGGAACGTATGAACGGTGGTCACAACTTCAATCTGGTCAGCACACCTGCTGAGGGCGATGCTGGCAAGCTTGCTGAGAAGTACCCACCATTGCCTTTGGAGGATGAAGAGGGGGACTTGTTTGGCGAGGACGATGAAGATACACCGCCTGATGACTCGAACCCGTTCGACTACCGTCACTTTCTGAAGGCCGAGCTGGAGAAACCAGAACCTACCAACGTCAACATCGATGCAGTTCGCAGTCCCGCGATCACGCCTCTGCCACGCGCTCAGCCTGTAGCCAGCACGTCTGCGAACCGAGGCGTCAAGAAGGCTGTCAAGAAGCCGGAGCCATTGAAGAAGCGCAAGACGAATGCAGCGGAGAAGGCAAACCCGAAGCGAGTCAAGGCAGGACAGGAGCCGCCAGCACCCGCTACTGCAGCGAAGCCAAAGCCTAAGGCTGAAGTACCGAATATACATATGGACCGCAAAGCGTCCGTTCGACGAGAATCGGTTGCCGAAGATGACGGCCTACTAGTCATTGAAGACGAAACGCCCACCACAGAAAAGCCATCCAAGCACGGTGCAATGGCACTGGCCCTCTCCGGTCAGCTCGGAAGCGGTCCCATCAGTCTTCGATCCGCCGCAAACAGCCCCGGCGGAAGCCATGCATCGTCGCCAATGCCAGCGAGACCCGAGGCTAATGAAGAGAAAGAGCAATACGTCTTCGAGTTTGACGATGATGCAGGATCTGAGCCTGCCGATGATGAAGGGGCAGATGCTGACGAGGAAGATGATGATGCAGATGTGGATGAGGATATTGAGCTTCCGTCTCCAACGCAGCCTCATAGACCGAGCATCAGTGCCGCTGTCGTGACAGGTGGAGGGGACGACGATGATGATCTTGAGGCACAGCTCGCTGCTGGGCTAATGGAGGATGATGATGGAGGTGCTCAGGAGAGTGAGGAGAGTGAGGAGGAGTGAGGTATGGCAATGGAGTTTTGGTGTGCCGGAGCCACTCATCCGTTCCAGAACACATCTGCCATCTGCAGCGTCCAGGCCTGGGATATGCCACTTCGAAGATGGCCTGACCCGCGGAGCATGGCTTGTCAGAAACGAAATACCCTTCGCAAGCTACTCTCCACGGAGGCACAGCTGCCAAAGTGGGATGCAGATTTCTCTGGAAGAATGCTGTAACAATTGAACAGTCGCTCAGCTTGGAGCCTATCTCACTGGTGGCGACGAAGATGGTTGACACATAGTCTCTCCCGACGTTCTGAACGGCCTCAGCATCTACCTCCATGCAGACTAGGTGTTACCACACCTCCGCATAGCTGCATTTCCACACGTTACAACATGTGACGTGCATGTCCTTTTAGAAGCGGCGAGGTCAAGAGGCTACCTGAGGACACCAGAGATGCATTTGACCTGCTTTTGAGTCTGGGCTGACCTGGCGAGAGGAGAACACAAGGCATTGCTGCTTCAGCTAGACTTTGTGCGCGTATCACACACAACATAAACCACGATATATGACAAGACTTGGCGAACATACACCGCATTTGATTCCACCTGCACAATTTCATATGTTTGGTGGGCAGAATTAACTACTTCAAGTCGCCATGATGCCTCAAACACTACATGTAGCTAGCGTCGACTCTCCGACAACGACTCGGCTGCAGATGGACCCTCAGAATGATCCACAAAGGCCAGCATCGTCCTTGAAACAGTTCGACGGAGCGGTCATAACACAGACAACCAAAGTTGTGCGACTGCCATACTTAAACAGTGCGACTTCCGCCTCCGCATGCTTCTGTGCAACCCTGTAGGACTCTTTCCGTTGCGAAGTTGACGGACCTAGGGCTGAGAGGGGCTCACACACGGCAGATTGGTAGCGAGAGGTCATCATACCATCGTGGACATTATCACCTCTTGAAGGCAGCATCAACGACTTTTGGGCCATCTACAGTCGCACACGGCATCATGGCATCTCTAAAATCTGCACTCCTGGCAGTTGGCACTGGAGTTGCCAGTCACTTGTTCTATTTCAGAATCGGCGAGCACCACATGATGCCAGTCATGTACCTTCAGCTCATCTCTTTGGCATGCATCGCATCAACTTTCGCTCTCGTCAACTTCACGGGAGCCACTGTCCTCGGCGCGCTGAGCACCGTAGCAGCCTTTGCGGCTTGCTGGTTCACGGGAGTCTATGGAAGCCTTCTTACCTATCGACTACTCTTCCATCCTTTGAACGAGTTCGCAGGACCATGGCAAGCCAGACTGGGTGACTTATGGATGTCCTCGCAATTGACGGGTCTCAATGCCTATCATGTCTTCGACGACCTGCACAAGAGACATGGCCGCTTTGTTCGAGTTGGGTCGAATACGCTGTCGATCACGGATCCAGACACGATGCAGCCAGCTTATGGAGCTAATGCTCGTGTTACGAAGGCGGACTGGTATGATGGGTCGGTACCTCATCATAGCATGCATACTACCAGAGACAAAGGTCTACATGACCGGAGGAGACGTGTCTGGGCACCGGCTTTTAGCGATAAAGCTTTGCGGGAGTACGAGGCTACGGTGCAGGAGTTTAATGATAAGCTCGTGGAGAAGGTCGCGGAGGCCAAGGGCTCTCCAATGAACATGACTACGTGAGTCGGCTCAAGATACATTGATTTACCTGTCGGTATGCTAAACATGTGCATCGATTAGGTGGTTTAACCTATACAGCTTCGATGTCATGGGGCGACTGGCGTTTGGTAAGGACTATGGCATGATCGAGTCAGGAAAACGCCATTGGGCGCTGGACCTCTTGACGGAAGGCATGGGAATAAGCGCATACAAGATTCCTACCTGGGTCTTCCGCATTCTGTTATCAATCCCGGGTGCTGCACAAGGCTACCACAAGTTCCTGAAGTTTTGCTCAGATGAGCTACGATGGCGGGTCAAGAACGGCAAGAACTTCAACAAAGACATCACGGGATGGCTGTTGAAAGCCTATGCAGGCGAAGCACACCCTGAAGAGGATCCAATGCTTCAAGGCGATGCTCGCTTGATCATTGTGGCTGGCAGTGACACGACCTCAGCGACGTTGACATACCTATTCTACCACCTGGCTCAGGATCCAAGTCATGTGAAAAAGCTACGGGATGAGCTTCGCCCGCTTACGCAAGGAGAATGGAGTGACAAGGATATTCAGCATGCTGATCATCTCAATGGCGCGATCAACGAGGCTTTGAGGCTGCACCCACCAGTGCCTAGTGGAATCATGAGGAAGACGCCGCCGGAAGGTGTTCAGCTTGGTGATGTGTACATTCCAGGAAACATCACCTTTTGCACGCCGCTGTATCCCATGGGCAGAGGTGAGTAATGAGAGCGGGAGGGCGTGATATGCAATGACTGACCAAGATGCTCAGATGATCGCATATATCCACAAGCCGACTCCTTCGTGCCGGAACGATGGTATTCGAAGCCTGACATGGTCAAGCATCAAGATGCTTTCGCGCCATTTAGCATGGGGCCCTTCAACTGCATTGGCAGAAATCGTAAGTCGCGGATTCGTTGTGTCGTTTCGTTAGCTGACGATGGGCCAGTCGCACGCATGGAACTACGTACACTTACGGCTCAGCTGTTGTTGAAGTACGATGTTGCTTTTGCTCCCGGCGAAGATGGAACGAGGATCTTGACTAAGACAAAGGACCATTTCACTGTGTCTGTTGGTCAGCTTGATCTGGGGTTCAAACCTGTTTCGAGCTAGACTCGCAAACCCACGGTTCTGAAGACAAGATACTGGTTTGGCATACGGTTGCGTTGCGTGTCAACGACACGATGAGGAAATGTCAAACAAAATTAAGCGCCTCCGTACCCCGTCCGTCGCTTTACACACTTAGAAACACACAACGGGGCATCAACGGAGTCAAGCAATCCACCTTGACTTGGTATTGATGAAGCGCATCACAGCATAATAGTGAGCTTGATCTTGATATAGCAGTAAATACGCTACAGCTTCGACTTGTTGCCACCACTCTTCTCCAGCTCTTTCGTCGCCCGCTGATAGTTCTTGATGAGCTGTCGAACTGCCAGATCAAGCATAACATCTTCTGATCCTCCTGGTATCCTCGAACCAAAGACGTCACGATAAATCTTCTCTACCAGTTCACCTTGACCGGTCTGGGTGAAGCCATTGCCTCTGATATATATGGTCAGTATACGAGATCAGCTAGTATGTCAGGTGAAAATTGGACTTACCCGTGCAGCAACAGTCCGGTCTAGGCACACTCGTTCAACACCATTCCTGCAGTGGCCTTGACCAGTGCGGTCAGACCACCCAGTCTCTTGTCTGCTTGAGACTTGGGCAAGTGCAACATCTGCCACAGGAACTGGTCCAGCCAAGCCTGCAACATCTCCAACTGCGCTCCCGCCTTGGCCAGACGATGTCGTACGACAGGCTGCTCTGCCAGGGGCTTGCCAAAGGCCTCTCGCTTCATGACATAGCCCATTGCCGTGGACAATGCTACCCTCGACTGCCTCGTCGCCCCCAGCGCGATCATAAGGCGCTCTGGTTGAAGTTGTTCATCACATAGAGCATTCCCTTGCCTTCCTCACCAATCAAATTCTCCACGGGCACTTTCACATCTTCCAATTCAATGAACGTCGTACCACCAGTCTTGGACCCGGTACACTTCAGCCGCCTCATCTCCACACCCTCCACCTTCAACGGGACAACCAACAAACTCAAACCTCCAGGCCCTTTCCCACCAGTCCTCACTGTCATCGTGGTGTAGTCAGCCCAAATTGCATTCGTAATCCACTTCTTCTGCCCATTCACGACGTAATGCTTCCCATCTTTGCTCTTCACCGCACTCGTCTCGACATTCGCCACATCACTACCACCCGTAGGCTCCGTGATCGCAATACAAGTCCTCTTCCTGCCCGTCAACAAGTCCGGCAAGAACCTCTCCTGCAACTCCCGGCTTCCATACTTAATTATCGGTGGAATGCCATACGCGAAGCCTGCCGTCAGACCTGATGAGGGCCCCGCCAATCCACTACGATGAATCTCATCAACCCAGATCGCTGTGTGAACGTAATCCCACTCTTCCACTGGCGTGCCTAGGATATCTTTGATCCCGCTCTTATGGAGCCAGTCGACGGGTAGAGGGGGGCAGAGGTTGGGAAGGAGCATGTTCACCTGGTTGAACTTGGCAAAGAGGTCGGAGGGGAGGTCCCCTTCGTTCTCCCAGTCCATGCAGTAAGGGAGGAAGTGCTTTTCGAACCATGCTCTGCAGGAAATTTGGAAACGTTTGTGCGTGTCGCGGTAAAGGGGTGATGGGAAGCCGGCGAGCCAGGCGGGTTCGGAGAAAGGAGTTTGGGTCAGAGGGTCGTCTTGGGCGGCCATATTCGCGAGTGTGTCTGTGGGTTGGGATATGGTTGCCATGGTGGATGGTGTTGCTTGTAATCGATGTAGCTGGGAAGGGACGGAGGCTGGATGAAGGATATGAAGAATGTGGTCAAAGGCAATGGCACTCACTCTGCTGTGTGTCTGATGACGACGAGACCTACAATCAATGTACATGTATCTTACACGATGAAGTCGTGCACAAGCGTGTCAATGCTCGGTTGGAGAAGAGCTTCAAAGCCGAGGATGACTGTTTCGAATAGGGCAGCGATCGTCACATATTCTGGACTCAAGGGTCGGGACGGGTTTCGCCGGGCTTAACTACTGTACATATGAATGAACTCGAGAAGTTGTCTAAAGTGCACCCTCTCGGCGCGCACCTGCTATATATACTATATGTACAATATATAGCTTAATTTACTCGCCTCACTACGACGAATCTATGGCTAATATAGTAATAATAATATATAGAGCTATCACCGACGCGTAACTAATAGAGAGAAGTCGTATATTTACGTACTACTTTCGTACAAGTTATAGCGAGTACCTAGAATTCCTCGACTCGAAGCTACTTGCGAGTTTAGTAACTCTAGTCGAGATTTATTCCGACTCTTATATCTCTTTAAATAAAGTCTAGATTATAGCTAGGGATAGTAAAATAACAATATATGAAGTATTATTAATAGTATGGTATAGTCCCTAGCGTACTAGTAATATTCTAATACTCTTATTAGTCGGAGACTTCCGAGGCCTCCGAGGAGCCGTACCTACTTTTGGACTTTAAAGAGAGGTCTAAAGTAAAGTCCTTAGGCTTAAATAAGGGTCCTTCTAGGTAGTAAGGCCAAAGTAATACTAGAATAAGTATATATGTCAATATCATACCTTGCCTAATCGGACTATACAGAATGAAATATCATTTTCAACTCGTATACCTAGGTATAGCAAGGGTCTTGCGTATTGACTCGTGCCCTTCATATTGAACGACATTAGTCGCGGGTATCATAAGTAATCATTCGCCTCCAGGGCTCCAGCCATATATTCATTAGCCATCATGTATCATGCCATCGTATGCGTATGCCAGAGGCGCTGCCCCTTCACAGTTCCTCCTCCTTCACTTGATGTCCGTGAACGCTGACCAGCCCGATCTCTGACCACTTGAGCTCTCCTTCGCCCAACGCCGCATGATATGCTTCGTGCTGCAGAGCAAGTCTTAACTCCGCCTCCTGCTCCACCTCATCGAGCTCAGTCTTCATCACAGACTCAGCATCCCGTCCATCCAGGTTGGCTGCAATATCAGCTTCGGCGTCAACTTGGACAGCCGGGGGAGTGATAGGCGACAAGCGGCCATAGCCTTCTGGTTGTATATGTGGCGACTCTCGTATCGAAGATTGACGTCTGAATGATGTGCGGCTCACTCGGCGCGGTGCTTCGAGACTGTCCCAACTAAATAGATCTTCGCCAACCGACGATTTACGCCGTGCCTCTGCAGTCTGCCTGCGCCAGCTGTTGATCTGACGGCTTGGCGAAGAGCGTTCATCGACAATGAGAGGGTGGTGAGTCCATTCTTTGTGTACCGTTTGAAGGTCCTGAACTCGTTCGGCTGGTGTATGGTCCACGGAGGTTGCTCTGGTAACATCGGTGGAGCTTTTTCTCCTCTTACTCGCTTGTCCTGTAGAGGCGTCTTTCTGACCTCTACGAGCAAGTTCGACCTTGACTTTGCGGTTCATCACAGTCTTGCCGGCAAGTTCGTTGACAGCGCGCTCCGCCTCAGAGATTGTCGGCATAGTGGCGAAAGCGTACCGAGCGGGGCCTTTCGTCTGCGGATCAGTCGGTATGTCAATATGACTTCTGCACAATACGTCAGTGATGGTTTGTGTTGTTTGCACAATGCGCAACATACACAGCAAAGTCCTTAAAGAAGTCTTTCAGTTCGGTCTCGGTAGTATGATTTGCCAGGCCACCAATGTACAATCTTCTTTTCGAAGCAGGCTCCGCGCGCTTGGTCGTTGGTGAGTAGTGGTTGAGATCTTGTGGCAGCCACATATCACCTTGAGATGACCTGGGTCCCGCGAGACCAGCGTCGTTGATCTCGTGACCAGAAGGTCCGCTAGAAACCTCGATTCCTCGAAGCGGAGAGTGTTGACAAAGCTCAACTGACGGCTCAGGCCGGGATGTCAGCTTCTTACGCTTTCCTGTATCATCCTCTTGTTCGAATCCTGCTTTCTGCGCCGAACGGCGTCGACTAGCTTGAGGCGGCGAGACCTCCCGGCTGCGCAGCTGCGACAGAACACGGTCATAGTCCTGCGTGTTCTGCGAGTACCTGTTGCGACTCACTGGGCGTGAGGTCACAGCTGTATTGACGTCCCCTCTTTGCAACATGACTTGATCATGTCTGAACACAGGCGCCTGATCATACAGGTGGCCAAACAAGTACCCCATCGATTGTGTAGGCTTCCAATTCTTCTCGACCGTGCAAGGCAATATGTCTTTAGGCATGAACGCCTCAATCAGATGGCAGAGCTCACCGAAGGAAGAGTGTCGCGAGTATGGGAAGGTGATCTGCTTTGGCAGTCCTTGAATAGTTGACGAATCACTGCGTGGTGGGCCTTTTGCTTGCTGCTTCAGCCGCGTAACGCGCTTGGCCAGTGCTGCTGGTATGCTTTCCAAGGGAAGGCCGTCTAGATCGTCAAAGACATCGCCACTTTGAGATATATCGACAGCGTCGAGCACAAGAGAGCTTCCCGGGTCATTCATAGCCGTTGTCAGCATTTGCTCAATACTATCGAGCAGACTTGGCTGATCCGGCAATTTGACGGCGCAGATTTGCATCATTGCAGACACAACAGCCTCGTTATCAACGTCAAGGGCGTGGTGTTGGTTCAAATCGCCATGACCGCCTCCAGCACCCAGCTCGGGCATATCCCGCCCCTCGTGCCGAGAAATGATGGGCGTGATGCGGACAAAGTCTAATCCACTGGTCGGTGACTGATGTCAAATAGACAAGATGTGGACTCACTTTTGTTCCATACACTACAGCCAGTGCCTTTCTCGCAACTGTGAATGCGGTGCTGTTGCGTACTGAGGCACCCCTCCTGGATGTGATTCCCGCATTTGGCACCTATGAGCTTGAATGCTTCCGGTGCAGGCATGCTATCGTTCTTGAACAGCGATTTGTACAGTTCGTATCGATAGTCGTCCACGTGAATCTGGGATCCCAGGAAGATTGAGAGCGCTTGCCAAACCTCCTCGTATCCGAATGTCCAGGCGTCGAAGTAGAATAGCGTATCAGCTGGGTAACGGGACACTTGCCTGAGAAGCTCCATGACGCCACTTGCTTTGGTCGGAAACTGTCGGTAGTGATCCTTTTTGGATGCAAACGTAGTGTCAAGATATATCGTATCGAGGCGCTTGAGCGGCGGCCCATCCTTTGCTGCAACATAGGGAAGGAGAAGAGGATTGCGGATGAGAGAGTTGACCCACCATAATTCAGATCTGATGTCTCCAGTGTAGAGGATCGCCTTGTTCTCGTCCTCGATCAAGAACATGACTGCGCCGACGCAGTGGTTCGCGTCGAACAAGGTGACGCGAATGCTTCGGCCAGGAGCTAGCTCAAGCGTCGTTGGTGTCTCCAATGGTATTGGTTTGAGTAGTTTCCCTATGGTTTTGTAGGTCTGTTTGCGTGACTCAAGAATGCCTTTGGCAAAGTTCATTCGGTGAGGATACTTCTCCAGTCGCAAGAGAATCTCTCGCGTAGCTGGCGAGCAGTAAATGAAGGGCGACTTGCATGTTTCCAGCCCAACAAGATGGTCGGTGTGGACATGACTGAGGAATAGGGCGAGAGGCGGTCGTAACGATTCACTGCGTGTGAAGCGATCGATGCGAATGTCAGGGAGCTCTGCTACGTTCCCGTCGAATGTCGACATGTTTGCAGCTCATTTCTGGCGATGAGGCCGAAGTTGCTTTTGGGAAAGTGGAAGTGGAAGTGGCAAACGTTGACCGACGCGATGAGCTCGCGCGGCTAAACACGCTAGTGGGGCAAGTCACGTGCTGGTCGTGGACTCGTGTCAGACTCGTGTTGCTGCATGTGAACCTGGAGCCTGGAAGCTCCGACGATCGGTTCTCGGTTCCACTGAGTTTCGAGACGATCAACCACGCGACCGTATCATAGCCGGACCTGACATCCTGTGAAACTATATATAACCAGACTACTCAGCTCTCTTAAGGAGCGTTCCCTTTGACCTAGAGTTTTACACATCCTGCTCCAACAACCACTCCACGCCTGCATGCAGCGCATTCTCGCCCCTACGTGCTTGCCTTCGACATACGAGACCTGCATTGACCCCGCTACTGCCGCTGGATCGCACTTTCCGGTCCATTGACCATTCACTCGCGACTGTCACAAGCTTTACCCTCTGCGCCTACCTTCATAATGGCCTCCGATCCGCGACGAAGGGCGCCGCCGCCTCCACCACCACCGCCCGAACCACAACCCGAACACGCGACACTCCCACCACAGATGGACGGCTCTACCGATCCAGAGCCCGTGCCCCGAGCAGAATCGCAACAACCAAACACACAGCCTGAGCAGAAGCAGGATGGTGGCTACAAATTGAAGTTCTGCACAGTATGCGCTTCAAATAACAACAGGTAGACCATGACTCGGGCTTTATAAAACCCTAGAAGCTGACGTATACACAGATCAATGGAAGCACATCTACGTCTCACGACCGCACCTAATGGTCCCTACCCAACCATATCCTTCGGCACAGGCTCCCTCGTTCGACTACCTGGGCCATCAATATCTCAGCCAAACGTCTACAACTTTAACTCCACATCCTACGAAGCCATGTACAACGAATTGGCCGGCAAAGACAGCCGACTATACAAAGCCAACGGCATTCTACCAATGCTCGAGCGCAACAAGAACGTCAAATGGGGCCCCGAGCGATGGCAAGACTGGAAAGTGGGGATACCGCGAGTTGGCAAGAGGTGGCAGACCCAGGATGGCGCAGAGCAAGGCGGAGCAGAAGCCGAGTACAAGGACGACAAGGGCTACCAGGGCACAGAGGCAGGCACGGTAGACATTGTGATCACGTGCGAGGAGAGGTGCTGGGATGCAGTGGTAGATGACCTACTCACGAGAGGTGCTCCGCTAAACCGGCCGGTACACGTCTTCAATGTGGATATTAAGGACAATCACGAGGAGGCGCTAGTCGGTGGGAGGGCGATCTTGGAGCTGGCGGATGCACTGAATCAGGCGGCGCAGCAGGAGCGGGACGTCAGTGGGAATGTGAATGGCTTTGATGCTGGTCAGGCTGGTGCAAGGGCTGGTTTTGACGAGAAAGTGCCGGAGGTGCTGGCTGCGTGGCAGGATCGATGGCCAAACCTGCCGGCTTTGTGGACGTTGGCTTGGTTGTGATGCGTTTCAAGCAAGTGCGGAGGAGATCGAGCTGTCTTGCTGCGAAGACCCGCGTTCCGGTCTGCAGGTCGCGTTACACTGCAGGCACAGCCTCTATGTTGATCCACAGGATTTGCGAACTTCGAACAGCGCTACACGGTGCAAAGGACGTAGATGAAGCATTGTCGGCGAACGCTTCTCACCAGGTCATGTCCAATCCTGCCCAGAAGACGAGTGGGTGGAGCCATCTCAACCATGACAAGCAAAAGATCAGATTATTGGAGGTCGATGTGCTTACCCTCAGGCACCATTTGAAGACCATCTCACTACGCTCAGAACATTTGCAGTACACTGCACTCTCTTACCCATGGGGAAGCCAACTCCAGGAGTCAAGCATCTACATCGGCGATGCTGCTTTCGAGATTACGCACAACTTAAAACGAGCGCTCCAGGAGGTGATGGCATTCTTGAAACATGATTGCGCGCTGACAGGACGAAAAATGCTGCTGTGGTGTGACCAGATCTGCATTGATCAGAGCGACATCGACGAGAGAAATCATCAAGTCGCATTTATGGGTCGCATATACAGCCAAGCGGAGCAAGTTCTCGTCTGGTTGCCTATCATATCCGAGCTCATCGCGCCTTGGCATTCATGGGAAGAGTTCAGAGACTGGCACTTCAATCACATGCACGGGCCCGACTTGCACGCAGAAGCTGACACAGAATTCGAGGATCAAAATCATCATGAGTCGGCTGAGAGCATGCACGGTGTGGATGTCTGGGACAGTGTGATCAAGATCGTATCTAGCTAATGGTGGCCAAGGGCGTGGGCTTATCAGGAGTTCATGCTCGCGAAAGAGGCCAAATTCTTGTTTGGAGGCTTAGTGGCACCATGGGCTGAACTGAAAGATCTTTTGGCGCGTTTCATTGTTGCAACAGGCTCACATCTGTCTCGAACACGAACCCTAGCCGATCGCATTGCGTTCAGAGTCGATACGTTGACACCACGAGCCTCCAAGCTGCAGGCACGTGCGACAAAACTGAGAACAAGGCAGGAACGTGGCGCGCAAGATCAGCGCAAGGTTGAGCACGATGCCTCGATTGACAGCAGCGCACTTACAACAAGAAGTAAGACGGTATCGGCCGACGAACTGGAGACCATCGCCTCTTCATCAATACTTCGTGCGACCAAAGCGAACGAACACGTTCGCCGACTTCTTGAGCATGCCGATCTGCTGGAAACGGTGAAGTCGCATTTGCAACAGGCAGGCTTCATTCTCGTAAGCAAGACTGAGCAGCACAAACGAGGAGCACTGTCCCACATCATGTCGCACATCCATACTTTCCGATGTTCCGACAGCAAACATCTGGTTTATGCTTTTCTTGGGCTAGTCGACGACTACCACACCCCGAACTACATGCCCCATGTGACTTTCGATGCTGTTATGCAAGACATGACCCTGAAAGTCATCGAGAAAGAGCAGGATCTTAATATACTAATGCAAGCCATCGCGAAGAACGACCTGGGTGACAACGTGCATGGCTATCGCCATAACGAAGCGCACAACCGGCATCTGCAAAGGTATGCTGCCTCCTTGAACTTGAAGACATCGAAAATTTCGAAGACAGCGACAAGATTCATGGGCCGCTTCGCATATGTGACGGGTCTTTACGTCGGTGACGTGGCTTCGCACAACTTGCGACTGGCGGGTACTGGACCAACGCATCATCTCCAACAAAGTCCTGGAGTCCAGATCGTGCCCGAGTCGTGTTACGCTCAGCGCTGCAACGACTCTCGAACTCAGAAGCTATCCACAGAAGTAGATCAAGTGTGGATCCTGATTGGTCTGAAACTCCCCGTCATCGTTAGGAACTCGACCGAATTCATCTGCCATGTCACACTTTGGGAGAATGCGCTGCCCTCGCAAATGATGTCAGGTACTGTAGTCAATGCGTACCTAGTTGGCAGAGTGTCGCCCGAGCGGCTAATGTTGACGAATCTGATAGAGGAACTCGTCTGGCGGTGGCGCCACAATTGGCAGCTCAATGGCTATGCGGAGATCAGATCGCCGGTTACATTCTCACACTGTCGCTATGCCTACCTTCGCTGCGATCGTATACTTCCAGCCTGCGGTAATTGCGCAAGCTCAAGACCAGTTGCTGACTGTGTCTATGAGGTGGCTACAGATTGGACTGCCCTGCCAGTGGGACCAGAACTTGGCTACTATGAAGGGTTTCGCGAATACTAGCAAGATATCATGAATTTGTCTCCAGAGTACAGATCACCTGACTCGAAGTCTGGAGACAGCGCAACTCAAGCTAGACGATGATGGCCACGAATGAAAGTAGCGACCACTTTGGTCTGCGCAACGACCAGAGTAGTTCAGCATCTCGAGCAGTGTTCGGACTCTGACATGTCGTATGACAAGCAGAGAAAGAGCAGTCAAACCTACAGTAGAGAGAAGACAGAACATACGACAATTTTGCAACGGAGCTTCACGATGAGACAGTGTTGGATGGGCAACCCGATTCGGGCAGTGCAACACTGGTTCAAGTTCTGGAATTGGCAATCGCTTCCACAGCCGAGAATCAGCAGAGAACGATGTGAGCCATGCGAGAGCTTTTTACGGGCGGGTTACATGGAAAGGCAGGCACTCTTCCCGGATTCGGTCAAGTACGAGGCTGTGAGTTTCACATGATCCTTGTCGCTTACGACGCGCTGAAAGCTTGTAGTAGACTTCATCGCTCGCTACTGAACAATGGTCACTCATCAAATCGACCACGGGTATCTGCTATTGCTGTCTCCTTCCATTCCCTCTCGATAGAAGTCATAGCATCTACGCAGATTGAAGTCACAGCACTGATCGTCCGCACGCCACAAACATGCGAACGTTCTCACATGATCCGACGGAGCTACACAATAGCACGACTACATATCTCCATCACACGGTGTCTATCACGGACGTGCTTCTGTAGCACAAAAGCGTGTTGTCGGCATTGGAAGGCCGCTAGGAGTGCCGCCATGCGAGACTTGGGGACCCTGAAATCCAATAATAGTACAGATCTCCTTGCCAAGCACGACCCATCTAGCATGGGCAAGGCTAAATGACCACCAACTTCGCCCAGAAGACCATCATTGCGGCATTCGGAGCTCAGGCCGATGCTCTGGTGGATGTGTGAACAGACCACTGGTCTCTTGTGCTCGTAAGCTTGATCGGCCTTGACATCGGAACAACCTCGAGAACCCAGGGCTGCTCTGTGTGAAACCGTAGTCTCGCTCGGTAGCCTGTCAACAGCAGCACCGTGTCGCAAGCTTCAGCACTGCCTGACACTATGTGCAGATCGGGTACTTTCGTTCGTTCACAGGACTGCTTCCACCGCGGAAAGTGTTACGCACGCCTGTACCCGATCTCTAAGCTGTAGCGCACCTGTTCGGTCTACTACGACTTGGCATGCAACTCACATAGCATCTATATAGTTCATACCATGGAAAGACTTACAGCAACAAGATGCCATACAGACATTTACTCGCTCGAGCAACAGACCAACTACCCATATTCACTCGATCGACTTCAACATCGCAAAAATGCAATACACCATCCTCCTCGTCCACAGCCGCCGCCCTTGTGGCTCCAGCTGTCGCACAGAATGGTGTGCCAGATGGCTACTCCTGGGCAGTCTCCGGCTGGAGCGCAGGCACCGCTCGCAGCGGCAGCTCGTACGACTTCAATGCCACCGGGATCAAGGATGGCTATCTTCCAGGCTTCAAGGCTTACTGCGGTGGCGATGACGTCGGTAAGTCTGAGCTCGTCCACGCCATCCATCACCACCCCTTTTTGATTGCTCGCAGGCTGCTTCAAAGACTGCACGCTCCCCGAGGGCGAGACCAACGAGGGGACCGGTCCGCCCTTCGTCTCTGCTAAGCTGCGCCCAAACCAGCAGGATCAGATTGCACAGGTTACGCTTAGCTTGAAGTTCCAGTGTGCTAGCTGTACGGATCCGGCCACGTACAACTTCACCGGTACGCACGACGCCACTTACAACCAGTTCTCTCCTGACTTGTCAGCGTCGGAGTTTGAGGTTGTGGTGGATGGTCTTACAGGTGTTGCTAAGTAGTGGAGCATAGCACTGGGATTGGGGACGGAAGAGGAGAAGTATGGTGTGACTTGTGTTGCAGATTCTCAACCGGGGTCGACGTACCCATTTGATGGCAGTTTCGATCCTTATGCATACCCTGCCCAACCTATCCCGTGCCTCAAAAGTCCCACGCTTCGCAATACTGCTACGAGAACTTGCTGCTGGCATTTGAGTGCCTCCTCTGTCGTCGCGGACTTCACCCTATCCCGAGAGCTGCCAGCTCAATGCCGACGGATGGTATGCGGGAAAGTGGCTTCAGCGGGCCCAGCTTCGGACTAACATGTGATGTGCTTCTCTACAGCTTGCGGCTGCCGTCTGCTCTCACGTATCGAACTGCCACTTTTGCAGGCCCTTCTGATGGGCATCCGCCTTCGGGGGTGCTCGAGATGCCATCTTGATCTCGTGAATCTGAGCATACTCCTGCGCTGCCTTGGCACAGACTTTCTTGTGCTTCTTCGTGTCGGCCTTCTTGCAGTCCCGCGAGCAGTACGAGACGCTTTTGCACATGATGCAGGGCTTCAGGAGCTTGGCTTCTTGCTCGTCTGCATCTGTCGACGTCTCGAGCTTGCCGCAATTCCCGCATGAGGGAAGTGCTGGCATTGTGCTTGGCTCTGGGAGAATGTTAAAATTTGTGGTATGTTACTTCCTCTGTCGGTTGTTCTTACCTGAGGAGCTCGTGGCGGAAGCTGAGGATTCGCCGTTGGCAGACATTGTGATATGAGCTTGGGCCTGACCACGCCCGGTGAGTATAGGAGATCAAGCCTCGCTCAAAGGAATGCACAGAACCACAATAGCTCCTTCAAGCAACTAATCCCTGGATCATCAATCAGGATCAGACTTCTCGTCGATAGAGTCTGCCTTTGCTTGTGATCCTAGTCCTCGTAGTGATGTCCGCCAATCTTTTATCGTACTCAATATCGCCGTAGTGTGCTTGGCCGTGGCCTTGCCCCAGCGGTGGTTGCAAATTGGCGAGGAGTTTCTGTTCAAATATTGATTGGATACGCGCAGATCGACGCTTGGATCTCGGAACCACAGCGTCGGGCCCCCAGGAACGCGTGCGCCGATCGTGGAGAAACGCGAGTGACGTCGAGGATCGTGCTCTTGGGCCATTGCCAAATACTTTGTCCATTCGGCCTTCCTTTGTTTCTCTGTTCCTCAATTCGACACCAAGCGCCGCTGAGCGCATCTGTATGTTCGTCCCAATACTACGGTCACGATCGCTTTGCCGGCCTGTACATCTCGCATCGAAGACTCCCTGGTCGCGACCATTTCACGCCTCACAATCGATCATGGCAATCAAGCGCAAGGCTACGGATCCAGTGCGCCCAGATCCCTCGCCTTCGAAAAAACAACACGTAGAGGTTAAGAGAGAGCTCAGCAATGGCGAGATCAAGTTCGACCACTCCCGTATCGAAGAGAAAGTTGGCATTGTGCAACGAGAGTTCTATCCTCCAGAGATGAGCAATGAACGCGCAAAGCAATATCATGAGGGGGAGATACCACGTCCGATCCAGGTTCTGCATGCAATGCTCGCGCAAACGAAAGCAGGACGCGAAAATATTGCAGTAGGAGAATGTCTAGTGCATTGGTTCAAGCGTGACTTGCGACTTTTTGACAACAAGGCTCTACACCTGGCGAGTGAGAAGGCCAAGGGCAAGAATGTACCACTGGTTTGCATGTTTGTGATCAGCCCGCAAGACTATCAAGCACACTTGACCAGCCCAGCAAGAGTAGACTTCGAGCTTCGAACACTGGATATCATGAAGAAAGACCTAGCAGAGCTAGATATACCACTATACGTGACAACGATCGAGGACAGAAAGGACGTTATGCCGCACATCCTCGGCAAATGCACAGAATGGGGCGCAAAACACCTCTTCTGCAACATAGAATACGAAGTCGACGAACTCCGCCGCGAAACAAAACTCGTCAAAGACGGGCTTGCCCAGGGCATCGCTCTCGAAGCCGTCCACGACGACGTAGTTGTAGCCCCTGGCGAGCTCAAGACGGGAGCAGGGAAACAATACTCCGTGTACTCTCCTTGGTTCCGCTCCTGGATCAAACACATCCACGAACACCCCCATCTCCTTAATGCCTTCGATCCTCCTACCCAGAACCCACCTTCAGCCCGCGAGAAGTTCCGCGCAATCTTCGACATGTCCACACCCTCCGCACCGTCGAACAAGAGCTTGACTCCCGAAGAAAAAGATTGCCTCACCCAACTCTGGCCCGCGGGCGAACACGAAGCACGCGAGCGTCTGGATCGCTTCCTCTCCGAAAAGATAGGAAAATACAAAGACACCCGCAACTTCCCCGCCTTGCAATCCACCGCGTCCCTGAGCGTCCACTTCTCCTCTGGAACCCTCGCAGCCCGCACCGCAGTACGCTCCGCCCGAGACGCAAACTCCGCGAACAAGCTCGATGCCGGGAATACAGGAATTACATGCTGGATCTCTGAGATTGCCTGGCGGGATTTTTACAAACACGTCCTAGCGCATTGGCCGTATGTCTGTATGCATAAGCCGTTCAAGTATGAGTATTCTGATATTGAGTGGGAGTATGATGAGGATCAGTTCAAGTTGTGGTGTGAAGGGCGGACAGGGTTTCCGATCGTTGATGCGGCGATGCGGCAGATGAGGAGTATGGCGTACATGCACAATCGGTGTAGGATGATTACCGCGTCCTTTCTTGCGAAAGATTTATTGATAGATTGGCGGATGGGTGAGAGATATTTCATGGAGCACCTTATCGATGGTGATTTTGCTTCGAACAACGGCGGGTGGGGGTTCAGTGCCAGCACGGGTGTGGATCCGCAGCCATATTTCCGGATCTTCAATCCTTTGCTGCAAAGTGAGAAGTTTGATATGGAGGGGGAGTACATCAGGAAGTGGGTGCCGGAGTTGAGAGGGATAGAGGGCAAGGCGATCCATGCGCCGTATGAGAGGGGCAAGGCAAAGGAGGCGGAGAAGGCCGGGTATCCGAGGCCTATGGTCGATCATAAGCAGGCTAGAGAGAAGGCGTTGGCGAGGTATAAAGGTGGATTGGGAAGGTCAACGGCGAACGTTGGTGGTGGAGTTCATAACTGAATTTCGAAGAGCTTCGCCAGACGCTGGCTTGATCACTCCTCCTCGCTACCGCTCTCGTCAGCTCTGTTGCCGTGTATGTATTGGAAGCCTCTTGATGCTTCACCCAATCTTCTGCGCTTTGGCGCAACTTCATGGTAAGACTTTGGTTTGGGGAACAACCTTTCCAGCAAGTCGTCATCGAATGGCTTTCCAGTCGCCTTCAGCAGTTTCAAAGCTGGGGTTTCTGCTCGCTGGGCTCTCCTTCTCGCCTCCAAGTAGTTCGTGGTTAGGCTTTCTTCTTGGCTTTCCTTCTTCAACCTCTTAGGCGCGGGCAATTTCTTAGGCTCGGGCGATGAGCTACTGCTGAGTGCAGCCGCCAGTGTAGTGGGTCCACGAGAAGAATGCTACTCGCTCTCATGTTCACTACTATCTTCCGAACTGCTCTCATCGTCGTCCTCCGAGACCCGAGTCCTCGCCTTGCGCTTGTTGCGTTTCTTCTTCTCCAGATTGTCAGGTGTTGGTGCTTCGCTGATCTCTCTTGCTCGAGCAGGTGGTTCGACGGTGGTGGGCTCGCTCGCTGAGGACTCAATCTCGGCTGGTGTGGCTGCGTTTTCTTTGGCCAGGTCCGCATCTATCGCCGTAACGAGCTCATTCTCAAGTACGTCAAGTATTTGCTCCCCGCGCTGGCCTTCCTCAACCTCGCGTTTCATCTCTTTGAGCTGATCATCGATGTACTGAATCCGCCCAGCTCCAGAAGTGGCGTAGCGCTCGATATGTCGATGAAGAGCTTGGTAATATGCTACTCGGCGTGCTGCGGGTGTATCCACCGGCATGTCTTCTTCGTCTTTGTGGTGTTTCCAGATTCGCTTGAGCACTGAAAGGGCTTCCTCAGCCACGCGTAGCCGTGCCGCCCCTTGTATTGTTGAAATGTACTGTACAATGGCCGGATTATGTCTGGGTGGTATGCGGTAGATGTTGAAGAGGTTCTTCAGTAGATTGTTCTGGTGCTTTTTAGAGAATTTCCAATTTCCACGGTCCTTGTGATATTGTTGGAGGTAGTCGACGTATGGCAGTGCTTGTGTGGACGCGTCGCTGTCTTCCGTGGCACCGGTCGACTCTCTGGACGTAGACTTGGTCTTTGTGGCAGATTTGTCCTTGTCGATTAGGGTGGACTTGGAGTTCTTGACTTTCTTCTTCTTTTCTCTCTTCGGCTCCTCCACCACAGCCGGAACTGCAGTCCTCTCGGCTGGGTCCTCGCCAGCAGCCCAGACCTTGAAGAAGTTCTGGCGGGAGAAGCCGTCCTGTCCTTTGGTGTCTGGAGTGAATGAGACTGACTTGCGTGGCGATGGTGGGCGAGCGGGCTGCTGGACCGGAGTGGCAAGCTCAGCAGTGTATTGCGGAAGAGGTGGCAGAGAGCTGTTTAGTGTCAGCCTCAAAGACTCTCATTTCAGCCGATACGTCTCCACTGGTGGCAGTAGTCTAATTTCATCGAGGCCTCGAAGTGATCCGACTTCAGATCTGGCAACGCTTCTCAACGAGGTTTTTCATAGTCAATGAACTTGCCGCTTGACCAAGAACCCGCCATCGACCATGCCAAACAGAGACCAGATGCAGTTGGGTATCATCTCACTTACTCGTCGTCGTCGTCAAAGACGACCTTCTTAGGTGCAACACCAGCAGCTTGCAAAGTGCCGGATGGGCCTAGAGACCCGATATGTCGTTGGGGCGCCTGTGCGCGACTCCTTTGATAGTCGTCGAAAGCTGACCTCTTGCCTCCGGATGGCTTCGAGTGAATGGCAGGTCCTTCAAAGGACTTCGCTCTCTTGGCCGGTGTTGCAAGTTTTGTGTCTTCAAATGGTCGCTTTTGGGACTTGTTCAGCGTCTCCACTGGTACTGGCTTTGGTGATTGCTCGACTGGTGGTTGAACGTTCTCGGAGTCTTGAGCAGTGTCTTTTGCATATTTTAGTTTGAGTCCAATGCGCTTCCAGGCTGGTACTCGTGGGGCGGCATCGGCAGTGCTCATCGCGATTGGCATGTGCCAGTGACCTTGGTACGGCCTCTTCTCAATCACGTGGCTTGCTTGTGGCAAGTATTTGAGTGAATGGAAGTGATACAGACTACAGTATGTCCTGGTGGTCGAGATTTCAAAGTGGCGCTAGATCTGATCGGGAAGCATCAAGCTGCGGATTCGCCGTCGCGTCACCAGCTGCCTGCAACGAAACACACCAACTCAATCAAACACCCATCAAGCACAACCTCACCCTCACACCTTCGCCCACTCCGAACCACCGATCACATCACGTCCATACAGCTATAAACCCACCGAACCTTCCTCCACCATACCGCCGCGATGTCTGGCAAGTCTCGCTCCAGCCGCCAATGACCACTCCAAACAGCGACTAACATGAGCATCGGCTTACAGGCAGCGCGGGCTTCGATCGACACATCACCATCTTCTCGGACCAGGGTCGTCTGTACCAAGTCGGTGCGTGATAGCTGGATACAAGATGGTACATCAACGGCTGATTGGACTCTCCCCAGAATATGCCTTCAAGGCCATCACCGCAGCAAACATCACATCCGTTGGCGTGCGAGGAAAGGATTGCGCGGTCGTCATCTCGCAGAAGAAGGTCCCTGTGAGTGACGACGATTTGGAGTGAAACGGGAAACAGGAGGCTATACTGACCATGCTCTTCCCGCCATCAGGACAAGCTCATCGACCCAGCCTCCGTCTCCTATGTCTACAAACTCTCGCCCTCCGTCGGCTGCGTCATGACTGGATCAATAGCAGATGCAAGAGCGTCGGTAACGCGCGCGAGAGGAGAAGCAGCCGAGTTCAGGTACAAGTTCGGATACGAGATGCCTTGTGACGTACTGGCCAAGCGGTTGGCCAACATCTCGCAGGTCTACACACAGCGCGTGAGTATCGGAGCATGATTGGTGACGGACACAGGAGCTGATATGATGGTCAGGCATACATGCGACCCCTGGGCGTTGCGACTACACTCATCTCGCTCGATGCCGAGTATGGCCCACAGCTGTACAAGTGCGATCCTGCGGGCTACTATGTCGGATACAAGGCCACTGCTTCGGGTCCAAAGGCGCAGGAAGCGCTAAACTTCCTCGAGAAGAAGCTGAAGAACAAGGACTGCGCAGACGGCAGCTGGGACGAAGTTGTTGAGCTGGCCATCTCCACATTAAGCACAGTCCTCAGCGTGGACTTCAAGAAGGGCGAATTGGAGATTGGTCTCGTTGGTGGACCTCGGACGGACGGCAAGGAGGGTACCGACCCTACCTTCCGCTCACTCACCGAAGAAGAGGTCGACGAACGACTCCAATCAATCGCAGAGAAGGACTAAGCTCCAATGTCGACGCACTCCTTCAGCCCCTGCGCCGACCACTGCCTCACGCCAACACAGACCGCATCTCGAAAAAGCATGACCTTGCTATGCGTCCAAGTCATGTCGTTTGCGCAACGGAGGAAGCTGTGCACAGCTCTGCGCCGCTGAACATGGGAGCGATCGGCGAATCCGTAAGCCACACGTGCGCTACGGCCAATGACGTTTCTACTTGACGGACGCTACGCCAAGCTAGGCTTACCTCTCGCAGCACCTCAGCTGCAGGTGATCTGCGAACATGTCTGCTGCTGCGCTTGTTGTATACTAAGGTTCTGTTACGCAGAGCCGACGTCCACGAGGCGTTGTACTATACCAATCGTCGCACGTGGCTACCACTACCATTTTAATCCCACGATTCATCAATTGCACAGGCTGGCATTGAAACCTAAGCGCAATACCGCCCAGCTTTGGGCTGCCAGGTGCCAGGTGGGATCACTGCCGCGCTCCGCTTGTCGGGCCTTCCCAGACATGATCCTTTTCTTGCCCGTGCGCAGCTCTTAGCGATGGTCAGATGAATGATCGACGCTACCGGCCAATGGCCACGAGACGACATCGCCAGAGCCGCACCTTATTTCAGCATTCTTACCAAAACCGGCATCGGGTCTGCAGTCTTCCAGCACCATCCTCTCGCCATGGCTGCCTGAGCCCCACGACATTCCATGTCAACCGCCCTATGAAGCACCCAGCAGAGCCATGTCGAATGTGACGTATCGCACGCTATGTACTGTTTTGGACCCACGCCAACTACTGACCACACGTCTGACTCCCTTGGCTGCCACCAGAACCTTCTCCTCCAGCTCTCACGATCGTGTAGGCTATGCAGGGACCACTTCCAGAGAAGTAGTCCCATGTGCAAGTAACAGCATTGTCGTTGGCGTTCCTGCTTCAGATTGACGCAAGGTCCAGGTACGGATCAGCAAGCCACGGGCTTTGTGCATGTGTTCTCCTGTCAGGTACGGCACGGGGGTAAAAGTTGTCACTCGGTAGTTGGGCGGTAGGAGCCTTTTGTGAGGGACGATGGCCGTTACTCATATAGGTCTTGTGCCAGCAGCCGAGCCTGAGACATCCACATCCACCACCACGACACTCACGATACTCACGACCAGCATCGACGACAACACGACTCAATCGGCAATTTCATTATACATCCATTCTTTCTGCATTGTACCCAATCCTGAGTCTCGACCCAAGCCTCAACACTGTCTTCCTACTCCGACTACTATCGCCTCCCGTACCCATACACACCAATGTACATCATGGCAGACGGCCTCAACAATGCTCGCGCGATACGGGTACAGGAAATCATGAACGACTACCGCAACATCCAGAACTACATCGCCCAAATCCGCGCCAGCCCTTCAGCAGAAGAGTACAACGAGGAAGGATATATGGTGCTACGGCAATGCATAGCTCAGGGACAGCAGTTGCTCGCTACGCCGTTCCGGCCGGATGTCAACGGGAAGGGAGCGCCGGAGGGAAGTGAGGAGGCGGTACAGGTGCATTTGAGGAGGTGAGTGGTGACGGCGGGAGAAGGGAGTCGGCAGTGTGGGATAGGCAGAATACTGACACGATGACAGAATCATCATCGATGCGAGTTTGAGGAGGTTCAAAGCACAGAAAGTTTACCTGCGAGCGACGGCGGCGTTAAAATGGATTAATGCGAGGAGTCAGATTCTGCAAGGACAGAGTCCGCATGCTGGACATGCGCCTGCGTTGCAGCAGGTGAGGAACCAGCTTAGGGTGGTAAGTCTTCCTTCGTCCCGTAGACCAGACTGGTTCGTGCACTGACGTTATTGACAGGAGCTCTCAGCAATCACAGACGCACGAGTGGACGCCGCTCTGCGGCAGGCAGACATGGCCGCTGGGAGGTGGTTGGAAGAAGACCCGCCTCTTGCGAACATGCAGAGGACGCTGAGCAGTGGGCACTGAATGACTGCCGCCTCCGGCAAGACTACGACGATCTAGCTGAGACTGCTAGTCAGTCCACGCGACCGTATCCGAGCTACGCAGGCGCCGCTCACACAGCCCTTACCGCCCCCATCGCACCGACCCGAGTCCTGGAGACAAAGGCGAGGTCCAACTGCAAGACAGTAAGGATCATGGGAGGAATTTCTGCTGCATACTGTTACTACTACTACAATCTTAATCCTGCATCATATCTACCACAGCGAAGCGAAGCGAAGCGCCGCGCCAAAATGTTCTATAGCGAAGGCGTCTTCGGAGGTCTATACCCACTTCAATCAATTTCGGCCCAGTCATCATACACTGCCCCCTTCACCAGACGCCGCCGCTTCATACTCAATCAACACCCAAAGATTCACGCTGAACAGCAAGGCAACCACTCATCAACTCCTCCTCCCCCCAGTACCACCTCCCCTCTTTGGAATATCCGCCTTATGCACATCCCTCATATGCTCCACCATCTTATCCTTCCTCCCAAACCCCGCCTGACCCACCCGATGACACCCAGCCCACTGACAATCCACCAGCGCACTCGAGTCGCGACAATGCATAGCGCTGTAGTGCCGTTCGAGATCTGCTTTGCGCGCGCAGGTGTGGGTGCAGATCAGGCAGTGGTATTCTACTCTGCGGGTGCGTTAGGCGGGAAAGGAGTTGGAGAGGGGGAGATGAGGCTTACGGTGGTTGGGGACGGGGTTGAGATGGTTGGGAGTGGGATGGGCCAGGGGAGGTTGGGGAGGTTGAGTAGGCTGATGAGGGCGAGGAGGAGTAGTAGTAGTAGGGGTTTGATGTGGAGGTGTAGGGTGAGGAGGGAGGGCTTGGGTAGCCTGTCGTTGTGGGTCTGATTGTTCGTGGTGCTGAGGATGGGGTGTAGTCGTAGTATTGTTGGGATCTAGATGGCGGTGTTCGTTGTTCGGTGTAGTATTGTTGTTCATCTGGATAGTAGCCATATTGTTGGCCCGTGTACGAGGACGAGCCGTACTGTTGGTACGACATGATGAACGCTTTGGGAGCAAGTTGCAGACGTCTTAGTGGGTGATATCTAGAAGATGGCGACTTGGGTTTCTTGATGGGTATGACGACGACTATGCCTGTGTAAGACAAGATGATGGCAACAGCTGTTGAATAACAATAACAAGGTCGCCAACTTCACAATCTTCCTATGGCTGCGCCAGCGAACACACGGTGACACACTTCTACTTAACCACCACCAAAGAAGGCGTCGCCCTCCACTCCTGCTGCGGTCCGGATGACATTGTAGGACATGGAGCTGCCAAACCACACATACCATAACGATTGCCTTGCGACGTAGGTTAGATAGCCACCTCCACTGCTCGCACTAATCGCGCAAGACATGAGCGACTCCAGTCCCGGCATCGGCCTTCGTGAGGGTAGTGGTGCCTTCCATTGGCTGTAAGAGGCGCGAAAACATGAGGCGAGCAGGGTGCGGCCTTTCGCTCCTTCTGAGCGGTGAGCAGTGGGCGTGCGCGAGGCTCAGTCGTGTTGTGAGAGCAAGTACCGAGGGTGTTTTGAGTCATTCTACCACGAGCCACGTTGCCGGCGAAGGCAGATGAATATCGTGTCATCGAGCAATGATGATTCCAGAATCCTGGATGGTGCGGTTCGGCACCGGAACCGATGGTGTGGTGCGTCTCAGGCACTGGGCTGTGTTTGTGGTACGTTCTGCCGTGGCAGGATCCATCAAAGCGGGAGGTTGAATGTCATATGACCCAGGGAGAGGCCGCAGTGAGAACTTCGTGACTCATGCATGATATCTTGACTGCCGGAAGCGATTACAGCCAGGCAAACCCGTTTGCGAACTACAATTGCGAACTCGCCGGGAAGGCGCAGCTTAGGCCTGAGGCAAGTCTGCACCGACAAAGGGCCATATCATTCTTCTGGACTTTCAGCCGTATAGTCCCTGCTGCCATTTGTTCGATCAAGGACAAGAATGTCGTGATGACATGCGAGCCGCCGGGCATGGTGCCTCGTGCCTTCGTGAAGTGCGAAGTGAGTAGTCAAGCGAGGCTTGCCGACTTCGTTGAAGGGCTGGAGGAGGCCGCCCTCTTGGCAGAAGGGCGCAGCTTCTCGAAGCATGGGACGAAACCTGTTCCGGTTCCATGACCAGGCTGTAGGTGTGTTGATGATGCACCGTATGACTGTCGCATGTAGGCATCTACAATGTGATGCATTGTTTGTTTCGTGGCGGGGCCATAGCACTGTTCGATGTATTTGCCTTTGCCAGGCTCACCTTTCAACCCATGACTGCGCCTACTCCCTGGTCTCTCGCACGCGGGATGTCTGATGCATTCCCGCACCATCGTGATCGTTCTGAAGCATCGTTGAGTCAGCCTCTCCGTGATATTGCTTGACGATGACCTGATAGCCGAAGAGATGAGCTCAAGAAACCTGCCGTGCTATTGGTCAGCTCATTCCACGTGCCGCCGTTCGCAAAGTAGAGCCATGTCTGCATGCCACAAAGTCAAAGAGAGAGAGGCGCAGAACATAGCTAACTGTATAAACGTTAGCAGAACGCCAAACGCTCACCCCCGCCAAGCCATCGGTCACTTCCGAGTTGGCCTGCTTCGCATATCAGGGCAAGACGGCACGTGGCTAACTTCCAAGCGAAAGGCAAGAAGGCATATCGGCGGCCGAAGGTGATGTGGACATACGAAAGACGGAGAAATGTGAGGAGGTGTGAGTAGTCAGCGGTTGTGTCCACCAAGGACATTCCTGGAAGGTGAATGACATTCCCCAAACTGCCCTCTTCCAAGGAGCTTCAAAAGCGATGGTGAAGCTACTGTTATCGGGGCCCAAAAGGTGCTTCCTCCAAAGTGGAGGCAAGCCGTGAAGCTGTTCGTCGCCTCATAGATCATCCTCGAGGAACTTGTAGGCAAACTTGAAGTCTGCCTTTCTCCTGTTCATCCTGCGCCACTTCGTCAGTAAACAGTCTCTGGTCAATAGAGGTTGGCTTGACTCACCACGTGGACTCGTAATCGAAGAAGCGATATGTGCCTTGCTCAAACTCCTCGGTGATATTCTTAGGCTCCTCGTGTCGCTGGAACCAGGTCTGGTATTGCTTATGGAAGCGCCAACTTTGGCTCTTCAACGCTTTCGCCGCAAGGTATTGTTGGTAAGTGCCTTGTCTGTAATAGAACGAATAGAACAGACTGTCGGTGTCGATGCGGCTGTATAGCCTGGGATCATCGAATATTCCTAGCGGCTCCTGTGGGTAGTGAGATGGAGTGTAGTTGTAGGGATTCTGAGGCTTGTAGTGGTTTGGCTTCTCTGCATCTTGTGCTGTCGGGCACGTCAGGCGCGAGGCATTGAGCAGTGCCACGTCAAAGGGCTGATCTGACTTCGCTCGTTGCTTCGTCTCTTCGAAAGAATCAAGAAGGTCCATGAGGGACGAGGGTAGGTGATACACGCTCTCCTCTTCGTCATCTTCCTGAGCACTCTCGCCGTGCGATAGAGCGATGCCCGCAATTCCGGAGTCCGGACTTGGCGGCTGTAACACTTTCTGCACGCTATTTGATTGCTGGCGTGAGGGTTGTGCTGATGCAGTTTGCGGTGATTGTTTCCGCAAGGATGCCTTGGGTGCTGACACAGGTGCTGGTGCTGGTGCTGGTGCTGGTGCTTTGGGCTCTTCCTTGAGGGCAGGCATGGGCAGTTTCGGAGGCTGTTCCACAGCCTTTTCTGCAGGTGAAGGTGCGTCTGGCACTGCTGCGCTCGGGGCAGGTTGTGCTGCGACTGGTGCGGGTGACGGAGTTTCGCTTGGTTTAATAGCCCCTGGGGGCGGAGGTAAAGGTGCCATCCCAACGCCGTTCTTGTCGCTCGCAGCGGCCGCAGCTGCAGCAGAGGCATACTTCAGAGGTTGCCCAGTCGGTATCGTCGGTAGAGGTGCCGGCTTCATGGATTCTGTTGCCTTTCCATTGACGCTATTTGAGCTTGTATGTAGTGACGAAAGCGCAGGTAAAGGCGATTTGAGCTGCACGCTAGGCCGTCTCGGCGGAGCCTCTGTTGCTGTTTGTGACTTCTTGGTGGTTGGTATGCTTGGTCGTACAGGTTCTGTGTCCGGTGGTTCGTCCTGTGTGCTTTGTGCATCCTGACTTGACACCCGGTCGTTCTCGCCCGCAATTCCGAAGAGGCCTTCTTCTTCCTCCAGATTGAAGTCGTCATATATGCTGTCATCTTCCATGAAGTCCACTTCTTGGTTCTGCTCAACATAATACCTGATGCCATCTTCAATGTCTTTCACCTGATCTGTTTCCACGCTCCCGTTCTCGAGCGTTCGCAGTAACAGTTCCAGCTTCCCTACATGCCACTTATGTCGCTCGACCGTCCGCTCTAGTTCGCTCACTCGATCCGCTTTCCCAGAGTCCTTCTTGCCTTTCTTGAGCGTGGCTTGCAACGCTTCCGCCTCGGCCTCCAAGCTTTCGATTTGTCGTTCGAGCTCGTCCACCATATTCCCCAGGAAGTCGCAAACATCCATCTTCTCCTTCTCTTTGGGATCGAGTTTCGCGGCAGCATTGAGACCTTCCTTGGAGAAGGCCTTGGTCTTCATCTCCTTCTCCACGGCCTTGAACTTCTCCATTTGCTAGGGTGTCTGGTCAGTACTGCTTATGGGCAGGTCTCATACACCACAGGGTGATTATACCGTCTCGATGAGCTTCCGCTTCTCCATCAGCGGCTTCTTGTCCTTGATGTCATTTTGACTGGCCCAGCCTTTTATCTTGTCGCGGGAGCGCTGCAGCTTCTTGATCTCTTTCTTGAGGGTGTCTTCGAGCTTCTCCTTCTGCGACGCATTGCTACTAGCCTCAAGCTTGTCGTAGATCTTGTTGAACTCGATCACGCCCTCGTCCACCTTCTTGTACTCCTGCTGTGTGTTAGTGGGTCTGTCGATCAATTCCCGTGGGACGACTGTCGGACCTTGTCTATTTCCTGCTGCTGTTTCCGTGCCGCCATGGTGCCTGAGGGCCTGTGAGGCGCGGTATGTGTGGCACGGGGGATGTGCTATCGCGTGGTGGTGATGTCGGGCTCAACTCGCGGCTGGTGCGATCGGCCGCGGGCTATGTCGTGTGGTGGTGGTGGTGTGTGCGATGTAATGAGTGGGATGCATGTAGCAATTGGGTGATTGCGATGTGGGAACTTTGGAGATGCTCCTGATTGATGTGCTGTTGATGCAGGCCAGAGAGATCCAAGATCGGCAGCGCCCGACCAGGGTCTCCGACGAGAGGCTAGAGGAGAGGAAGCGCGATCTTGCCATGCCAGCATCAATGTCCCATCACAACATACTGCTTCGTTACGCCGCGTCTTGATGATGATTGTTTGACAGTCGCTATTCTCCCATCGAAACATGACGACAATTGCTGGCGTTTGACCGATGGATTGCCGCGCCTGCAAACGCCGGCCCTCGCGTTCTCGTTCTCGCGCCTCACGTTCGACTTTCCGCTCGCAGCAACAGCAAGCAACGCACAGCTGGAATCCAGCAGCCAGCCCATCACATCCGCTCACCGCCGGTATAGCTCCACATAGCAAACATCACCAACATGAAGGGTAAGCGGTACTTCCTTTCCTGTGTCTCATCCCTCTAACACTTCTTCTGACATGCACTCTCGAAGCTGTCATACAACGTGTCAAGTCCGCCTCTGTGACGGTAGATGGCCAGCTCGTCTCTACCATAGGTAAAGGTCTACTAGTCTTTGCAGCCATTGGCAAAGACGACACAGCCAAAGAGGCCGAGTCTATGGCTTCCAAAGTCCTCAAGGTAAAGTTCTGGGACGGCGACGATGGAAAGAAGTGGAAACAGAATGTCCAAGACATTGACGGCGACGTCCTGTGTGGTGAGCCCTGACTGTCAGATCTAATCTTACCATCAAGGTCAGACCAGCTTATGTCGACTTCACCATCTAGTCTCGCAGTTCACACTTCTTGCATCTACCAAGAAAGGGAACAAGCCCGACTTCCACAAAGCAGCGCCGCCCGCCTTGGGCAAAGAACTATACGACACCTTCTTCAACCAAGTCCGCAAGCTCTACCGCGAGGACAGAGTCAAAGATGGCGTCTTCCAAGCCATGATGGATGTTGGACTCGTCAACGATGGACCGGTAGGTGATTCAGATCCCCAAGGAGACGACCCTGCAGCATTTCCACTCCCCCCGATTGCCCTGGACTACCGCTCGGAGGACGAAGTGGTACATAGCTCAACCCGGCGTGCTGTATGCAAAGCACCAGATATCGCTGACGCCATGCACAGGTCACAATCGAGATGGAAACAAATCCACCCGAGATGAGGAATCCCACCAACATGGAGCCACTGAAAGAGGGCCACACCACCAAGACCAATGTGCAGAAGACCTTCGAGCTCCCAGCCTCGTTACTCGAATGAACGACTCGTATCCTCGTTGCCGGACCAAAATATCACCACAAAGATGACGTTCGCAGCCGTGCAGGTGCTGCGGAGCTGAAAGCGATGCCATCCGCGGAGTGCACCGGCTTCTGCTCCGTTCAGTCGCAAGCGATCGGGGGCCGAGCTTTTCACGAGGCACGATCGCCGAGGCAGGCGTGAACGACTGTGGCAGTACGTCGCTCTGAAAGGTCACTATGCCGGCTGCGACAAGCTGCTTCGGAGTCGCCGTATCGACAACATGATCATGTCGGAAGCAAGTCAAGCCATAAGCCACCAAAGTCGACATGAGCCGGGAGAAGAAATCGGGGAGATGGTGGAAATAGTCAGCCACTATGATTCATCAAGACATTAGATTCGTTATGCTCGACATGCTACGCTACTATGCTGGTGACGCGCCGAGGGCGTCTCATACTCTATCGACTCTCATCGCCCAACTCCTACGCTGCCCGAACTTCATACGATGACTCTCCATGGCCGAATGTCTTACTGGTTGACGAAGACACCACGGTATCGGACGTTACCCTTGTTCAACTTGTCCATTACCTTGTTGATGTTCTCCTCGTCCATTGGGAACTTCTCAATAATGGGCTCAATCTTGTGGAGGGCGGCAAACTCCAGCATACGCTTGTGGATGTATCTGGATGCCACAACCGATCCCTGAACTGTAAGACCGTTCAGGAGCAGTTGCATGTATGGGATGGCGAAGTTGCCCTCGTCGATAGAGAGTGGGTGGATCGTTGCACCTGGGCCGAAAGCGTTGACGATCTTGTTCCAGTCTGGCTGTGCGGAGGTTGTGACCAACAGGCGGTTCAATGGTTTCGATGGCTTGATCTCCTCGACATCCTTGGTTGCGATGAATTCCTGAGCTCCCAGCTTGAAGGCCTCGTCCTTCTTCTTGTCGGATCCGGAGAGTACAACGACGTGGCAGCCCATCTTTGCAGCGAACTGAATTGCCAGGTGTCCCAATCCACCCACACCCATCACACCGACTACCTCAGTTGGCTGCACGTTGTATGCGTGAAGGGCGTTGAAGACGGTAGCACCACCGCACATCAATGGCGCAGCAGACTCATCGCTCAGTGAGTCTGGGATCGGGAACAGGAAGGCCTCCCTCCACACAGCGTGAGTCGCAAAACTACCCTGGTCGAGGTCCGCCATGCCGTACATCGCACGCTCAGGGCAGTACGTCTCATTGCCCTTCAAGCACTGTTCACAGTGTCCGCAGCTGCCAAGATTGTCAGCCACATTCAAATCCACATCCATGCCAAGGGGCTCGAGACTCACCTGTCGTGCTCGTATCCCCATCCGACGCGGTCACCCTTCTTCAAGTATGTGACACCTGGACCGGTTTCCTCAATGACACCGACACCCTCATGGCCGAGACCCATATCTGCCTCTCTGTAATGGAGGTCGGTACCGCATAGGCCGGAGGCTGTGACACGGAGGAGGACCTGGTCGCCCTTGAGCTCTGGCTTCTCGACCTGGCTCTTGACGACTTTGCCGCCCTTTTGGCCCTTGAAGACGGTGAAGGAAGGCATTGTAGTTGTTTCGAGTTGTGAGTTGTCTAGTTTGTGCGTTTTGAGAGGGTGTTTTGGTTGTGAGGTATGTGAGGAAAGTGGTTAACTTGAGAAGGATAGCATACAACCTACGTCCATATATACGACAAGAAGATCTCTAATCAACAAAAGTCACATAGCCGCCATGACGTGCATCACAGCTCAGAGCACGGAGTTTGGAGGGCGTCTTCTTTGTTCGCGGCCGAAACGTGTGGAACGTGCAGGGGCGCTCTCAAGATGGCAAGGTATAGTAAGCGCACTGCAGCTACTGTACAGCAGAACCAGGCACGATGCACCACTACAACCGGCAGTCTTCGCCCCAACGTCAACGGAATCATGCCCTTGTTCGCGAACGTTCGGAGCTTCGCATCAATGCTGATAGTTTCGAAGGCGTTTCAACAACTTTTCTCGCTGGCGATGAGGTCATGGTCCGAATTTTAAGCGATCAAAAAGCTCGCATGCTCGCCACAGTCTCGGACGTGGTTCCTGGAGATGGCTAGACGACACCGAAGAGATGATTTCGGATTCCAAACGAGAACATATCACGACTGGTACTCGGCAGGGTAGCTGCTGCAGTTGCTTACAGAGCAACATAGCGAGCAACAAAGATTGAACCGTGCCTGAATTGCTCTTCAAGGGAGGTCCGTTCGTAACACAAACCCTCCACATTACCCGTGCCCTCATGCAAGAGGAGTCAGCATACCTAAGCAGTTCCTACGCGTGAAGGAATCAGTGATCACTTCAGGCCAAAAGTAATCCATCAGTAACACCAAACTCGCACGAGGAGTATGAGTGATCGTTTCCAGAGGAAGAAACCTCAGAACACCGCATCCCATCGCTTGATTCAGCCAGCGCAGCGCAGCGCAGTCCGGTCAGCTCAGCTCAGCTCGTGCGGCTTGTCCATGACCGCCTTGCATATATACCCCTGCTCACCTGCAATATATCGCCATGCAGTAGCTGTGAATCGCAGCAGACGCTTCGAGGTTTAGACGGAATTGCCCTACGACCGACCGGTCAATGAGACGTCCACACCTCGTACGAGAACGCATACGAGGGCATATGAAGGCATGTGAGGGCGTGAGAGGGCATATGAAAGGCAAATAAGGGCAAGAAGGAATTGTATTCCGCACTCTCGAAGGAATGCTCAATCTTGTCAGGGATCGTGTTTGATTCATGCAGGATAGGTAGGTAGTGATAATAAGGTATACACATTTGGCTCGATGCGCGCTCGATGGCAGTAGTAGTTGTGGTTGTGGTTGTAGGGCTAGTAAGGTGTTCAGAATCAGATTCAAAAAAGAAACGCCCGCGTGACACTTCGCCATCCGGAAGGTGTCCAGTTAACATAAAAAAACTGGCCCAGCCAGTATAAAACCAGGCCGTAGCCGCTTTTTCGGCAACACATACGCCATCAAAAAGACACCGGCCATCCCATTCTCAATTGCAATTCCGGATCGACCGTTGTGTCCATGCAATGCACCTATTTACAAATCAAAATTCGTCAAGACCATCATCACTTCGCTGTATTGGATCGACCGGGAGCTGTCTCAGTCTTTATCGTCCCAGAAGGGCCATCTCGTGGATGGCGGTCGATAGTACATGTCCAAGACACTTGCCATCGAATCTGCCGTCGACAAGCGCTGAAACCCAGGACGCTGAGGCACTTCTCGAGGTTTCAGAAACCTTTGATTCGGTGGATGATCGGCCATTAGAATATTGGTATTCACCGTCTCCGTCGAATAATCGGTCGCGAAAGTAGGGAGGGGTGGTCGTCTAATCATATCCGGCTCCTCTTTGCCAAGGACTCGCATTCTGTTGCTGACGAAAACGATTTTGACTGCTCGTCATCGAGGCCGTTCTCTCGTAAGGTGGCAGATGTCGTTGACTGCCATTGTCTGATGGGAAAGCAGGCGCGCTGCTGTTGATAGGGCTTCGAGGTATGTTGCTGTTGTAGCCACCATAGCCCGTCTCAACCTTGGTTCTGTCGCTGCTGTTGCCAGACCAGCTGTCGTCGTCGTCTTCAATGCGTGCTCCTCCCTTGTTGAACTCGCCGTGCTTGCCCTCACCACGAGCAGTCGCACCTAACGCGTCCAGCTCGGTGGTGAGCTGCGACTGCGACTTGATGAAACTGCCACGGTCGTCGCGCATTGGCTGGTACCGAGTGTCGGGGTTCTTGGAGAACAATGCGAAGCATGATGCTACGCCGACGATGATAAGTAGGATGAGAGAAAAGGCAGCGTTATAGACGAAGAAGATGACACCCATCACACCAGTGACGATACCCTACATGTTTGTTAGCCAATCAAAGGAGATCGTCTTGACAGATGCAACTTACAGGTTGACCGAAGATATCGGAGAAGACCAATAGGAAGATTGCAGATAGGAAGTTGATAACACAGATCGCAATGTTGAAAGCGTTGGTCTTCTTGTCCATGTATGGTCGGAGCACACACACAGCAATCAGGAAGAGACACTCGATGATGACAAGGGCAATGGCTTGTGCAACTCCGCTGCCCTGAGCGAGAGCGATGAACATGCCCTTGACCAGGAGGTAGATCAGCACTGGACCGATGAAGTAGTACGCAGCGGCCTTGAACTGGACGTAGAGGAAACCCCACTTGTTGAGCGAGACTGGGTCGGAGTAAAGAATGTAAGCCGGGTTCTTGTGCATCGCGATGCTGCGGTTCGCCAGGCGGATGACCTTCAACACGGCCCAGCCCAGGATGGCGAGCATTGGGAAGATGGTGAAAACAGCCAGTACGACTTCAGCGCCAGAGTCGATTCGTGTGAATTCCCAGAAGCATAGCACGACCATCTGTGGGTAGCCAATGAGTACTATTCTGAAAAGGATGCCCTTGAGTACGGTGGTCCATCCGTTTCGGAAGTCCTGGAACTTGTCGCCCTTCATGCGGCCAGCCTTGGTGAGTCCTTCGCAGACAAATTTGAAGATGACTACGCCGAGGAGGACGAAGATGACGAAGATGACGAAGAAGATGTAACCCGTCAAGAAGATGTTGGTGCGCTCAATACCCGCACGGAAGCCGACACGCTCGATGCCTCTAACAACGACCTGTTGGGAACTGTCCGTGTTGGTAGAAGATCCAGCGTTGGAACGAGCTTGCAAGATGTGGTTGTTGATCTTGACGGCAGCGCGCTTCATCAAGTTGAAGGCCTGATCAGCGCTACCTGTAAGACCTCGCTTCTCGACCCTGACGGAGCTGGAAGACAAGCTAGTAAGGATGGTCGAGGGAGTTCCGCCAGTAGCACGCTGGTACCAAGTGGCGAGCTTCTGCAAGAAGCCGACGCGGATGATGCCCATGCTCCATTGGAAGTTCTGGGTCCAGGACGCGACAATAGGTGGAAGCGAAACAGCGCTCATGCCGATGAAGGCTTGCGATTGGAAGTATCCAAAGAGTGCCATGGCATTGGCAGCCACGTGTGCAGCAGTGTTCGAGTGTCCAAGGCCAGACGTGATGGCCGAGGCAACAAGCGCCAGGCCGGCAAGCACTGCAATTGTCCATGCCACACCCTTCTGATCCACAGTCTTTCCGTTGGAGAGCTCAGCTTCGACACAAGCGACTGACGTGCCGGAGTTGGTCTGGTTGAAGTACACCTGCACCTTGGCGTCCAAGTCTGGCACGGTGTATGCGATTCCTGGCACCCGCGTGATCGAGTCGGCAGGAATCTCTGCGTTACTGTTCAGGTTGATCTGGCCCTCATTCATGGGACACAGTCCCTGGAAGTCGTCCGAGTCGCAAGGGTCGATGGTGGTCTTATACAAAGACAGGCCGTACGCGAGCACGACAAGCTCAATCGTGACATTTCCGGTGATACTGCTGACTCCGTTGACATCGAATGCCAGTGTGCGGTTGTCGGGCGTGAAGATGACATCGAAAAGGGTGGCGGAGAAGTTGGAGTTCTCTTGACAGGGATTGAGCGATGTCGAAGTGAGCAGGCGCTCGGCGCAAGTGAGTGGCGAAAGCGCGACGAGAAGCGCCGGGATTAACGATGGTATTGACGGCCTCATGGTTGCGGTATGGCGTGTGCAAAGCGGTGGGTGCGGTGGTGGAGGAGGAGGAGGAGGTGTGGCGAGTCGGTATGCGGTATGTGTGTGGTCGTTTCGAGGTTGCGGGATCGCGCTCGGAAGTTGCGGCTGCCCGCCTCAGCGAATGGAAGCGTCGTCAGCAGCGCGACGGCGGCGTATCAGGGCAGACGCGGTCGAGTAGGAGGGAGGTGCGTTCCAGCAGGCAGGTCGAGGTGTCGTTGATTGTCGAAAGCGAAAGACAATAGTAGGAAAGCGAGGGTAGTGGTGGTGGTGGTGGTGGTGTGGAGGAGGAGCACCAATCGGTAGTGCACAGTGGTGGCAGGAGATGGTCAGCAGCAGAGAATGGCAGAATGCGCACTCCACGACTGGCTGCGAGAGTTTCGTCAGTAGCGCGCCAGGCTAAGTTGTCCGATGACGCCGTCGAGTGTTTCGTGCCGCGGACGCTCTTCGCCTTCGCCTTGGTTCTTACCTCCTATGATGCTCCAACACGGCCCGGGCAGTACATGTAATTGGAAGCGAACGACTGTGGTGAAGGTGAAGATGGTGATGGTGGTGGTGGTGGTGGTGGAGCAGGTGACCGCAGCGTGTGTGTGATAATGATCATGAACAGTCGATCCTCCTTTCTCGTACCTGAAGGTACACGCTGGAACGTCGTAGCGTGAATGAGGCAGTGCACTGTGCTGGCCAATACGGCGAAGGCCCTGCCCTGCCAAGAACTTCCGGCCAAAGCAAATCTTCGACGTTCCGGGTCGGCAGCAACAGCAACAGCAGCAAGCTTGTTCCAAGTACAAGTGCTACAGTATTCCTTGCACGCGTAAAACTTCATGTCCACGGGTGTCTGTGGGAGGTGCTGTTAATAAGCCGTTCTCACCACTGCAAGAGACAGACGACAGACTATCGCGCAGAGCAGCACCAACAAACCCGGACTTCTTCACAGTGAAACACAAATAGCATTCCTTGTACGACGGCCCCTGTCCGTAGATCGTCGAGTTTCCGTTCAGTGGAGACATAAAGTCTTGGTGGGCCTGGCCACTGGCCACGCGTCTACCAAACGTACCACGCTCCACACCACAGCACATGACATACCACTACTAGCCGTGTCGGTCCCCATGCACCCGCGAAGCGGGTGTTGGACAACCCAGTGATGTTGGACACCTCAATAAAACCACGCTTTCCAACACGCGGATCTTCCATTCAACACGCGTTATCTCATCAATATGGTTGCTTCCATCTATCGTGAAGAAGAGGAGCTCATCAGTGAGGCCGTGCAGTGGTACTGCGACGCGTCAAATCCAGGTCCTGTCAAGCAGGTAGCCGCCAACTGGGGTGTCGATTACCATCGCTTCAGAAGACGACTTCTCGGTCACAACTCACGCAGCACACGGCCGCGTACGCACACGGTGTTGACAGACGATCAAGAAGCTGTTCTTGCAACCTACTTGAGGAGGTGTGACAAGATAGGCGTATCCGCGCGACTCTGGATGGTCCAGATCAGCGCAAATTCGATCTTCAAGCGATACCATACTGGACCTAGATCACCTCCAATTGTGATCTCGAAGTGGCCACAACGATGGCTCAATCGACATCCAGAATGGAAGAAGGTGAAGCAACAACCATTGGAAGCAGCAAGAGCAGCGGCATGGGATATTGGTGACCTTGAATGGTGGTACAGCAAGCTGTGGCAGACCTGTCAAGAGCATGGCATATTGCCTGAGGACATGTGGAATATGGACGAGACTGGCTCCCAACAACAGTGAGGACCTTCGGTCGATACACTGCTGCGCTTATAGCTGATCCATTGATAGATGAGTCTATTAAGCAGCGACTGGAGCCACTCTTCCGTGGAGCCCAGATTGCTATCGTTGAGGGCGCCGAAGCAGTAGCTGAATTGAACAACACCACGGTCCGCCAGAACGCTCGCAATGCTCGCAACACTCAGAAGAGACAACACCTTCAGCGTGGAGGTGTCATGAAGGCTATCAACGCAAGAGCTGCTATACAAGAACGTGAAGAGAACACAGTAAAGCAGCTTGAAGCCCAGCTAGCACGTGCAAGAACAGGTGAATTGAGACACCGGATAAGCAAGATTATGAGCTATATCAAGGGGACATACAACAGACCTGCTTATCCAGTGGAGAGACGGAAGATTATGCCAATATGGCTTGCCTGTATGGACGATATAGCCAATAGATAGTTGAATACACCTCATTGATATCGTTGAGGTGTCCAATATCACTGGGTTGTCCAACACCCGCTTCGCGGGTGCATGGGGATCGACACGGCTACATTCACAGTGTATGAACACAAGCAGAACATACTATAAAAACAATGGCCGTGCTGTGGCGAATAAGATGTGGCAAATACGAATGCGAAATGCGCCACGGCTGCGCGGCATGACAACCAGTAAACAAAGCAGTCAAGATCGACGCACCATCACAACGACAACCGGAGAAGGAATCTGCTGCTGATGGAGTCGTGCTCTCGGTCCTGCAGCAGGACTTCGTATCGTATCCACATGTAAGACTTACTTTGACAATAGAAACACCATGGCTTCGTGCTCGACCACCTGTGCGCACACTGCGCACCCTCTAGCACTATCTTGCGACTCTTCACGTCCAGAAGCGATGGCATCGCCAAGCGCCCACTGCCGTCCAGGGCACACAATGCCCCTCCATTATTCCGCCAGCTACATCAATACGACCCATCAATCCACCACGCAAACCAACTTCCCCATCGTCTTATTCCCCTCCAGCAAAAGATGCGCCTCCCCGATATCCCTCCAACTCAACACCCTCTCCAACGGCATCCTATACTCCCCCCTCACCAACTTCGGCAGCACCTCCTCCGCAAGCAGATCCCTCAGCCTCCCCTGATACTCCGGGTCCCTACTCCTCAGCGTCGAACCCACAAAACTCGCCCGCTTCATAATGAAAGCACTGATATCTGTCTTCTCAGGCAGGACAGTCCCTCCCAACGCACCAAGCTGCACAACTCTCCCATCCTTTGCGAGGACGGCGAGGTTGTCGCCGAAGTAAGGGGCGCCAATGTAGTCGATGACGAGGTCGATGCCTTCGTTGTTGTTTGTGCGGCGGACCTCGTCGGCCCACGTACCGCCTTCTGAGCCGTCGGCTTTGGTGTAGGGTTTGGTGCTTTTGAAAGCTGAAGTTGCGCCGATTTCGTCTACGACAAAGGTGCACTTTGCGTCCTGGCGGGTCGTGGCGTAGACTTTTGGGGTAGGGGAGAGGTTGAGGGAGAGCTGAATGCCTGCGATGGAGACGGAGGAGGCGCCGGCGTGCCAGAGGATGCTTTTCTTCTCTGGACACCATTCTCCCACTAGGCGCAGGGCTTGGAGCGCTGTCATCCAGACCTGAGGAAGTATCAACAAGTAAGCAAAAATCGAAATATCAAACGGTAAGGACTCACTTCAGGTATACCCGCACACACCTCCCAGCCCAACTCCGCTGGCTTCCTCAATAGCATTTTCTTATTCACCACTACATACTCCGCATACGCGCCTCCATATGTCAGCCCAAAGACTTCTTCACCCTTCTTCCATTCGTCATCAGTCTGACCACTGCCAACTTCCTCAACGATTCCCGAGAATTCCAATCCCATGGTCTGCGTGACTCCAGGTGGAGCCGGGTATCTGCCTTCACGCTGGAGCGTGTCGGCGCGGTTGAGGCCAAAAGCGCGGACTTTGATGAGACATTCTGATCCTTTCGGGGATGGGCGAGGGGTGTTGGGGTTGATGAAGAGGGAGGTGGCGGGGCCTTTTTTATTGTGGACGTCTGTGTAGGTGGGCGTTAGGAAGTTACTTTACGTAGGAAGGCGTTGGAGAGGAATATGCTGTCTTTTGTCGTTACAAGCGGAGAGCTTTGAGGTTTGTAAGAAGGAATGTGTAGCCTTACCTACAGCACGCATCGTGGCCATGGTCGGCTGCTATCTGTTGTACTGGATTTCGATGTTGCTCGGTAGCCAGAGAGATCTTGGTGTTCAATGCCTGGGAACGGTGAGAGTTCCAGGTCGTGGTCTAAGGTAGCATGTAACGTGAGCATTCTCCGAGCGAGAGCTCCATGGCTGGAGCTTGTACGACTCAACCTCGGATGTCATCATGGCATCTTTGCTGCCCCTGGAGAGTGTTAATATTGATAAATGACTTCTATCTTTACAATCCATTGCTACAGTAATATACAGATGTCCGCTGTAAGAGCTCTACCAGCCCAACTCACTCCTAGTATCCTTCCTATCCGGCGCATTAGCAGGCTTCCTCAAGAATGCCTCCACCAATACACCCGCAGACACGCTAACGTTCAGACTATCCACTCCCACATCAGGCATATTCTGCGGCTTCACACCACCTTCGATAGTAACGAAGTGATCTGCGCGGTTTCGCAAGTTCTCCCTCAGACCTGCTCCTTCAGCGCCCAGCATGAGGATGCTTGGGTACTTCAGTAGAGGACTCGCCTTCGCCACTGCGCGGGTCGTGATCGTTCGAGCTGCATCACGACTTCCAGGCTCGGGAGCAACAGCCGCGTAGATTTTCCAGCCTGATCTAGCGGAGTCGTAGGCGAAGTTTGATGGTTGTGGTAAGGAGAGGAGACGGACGGCTTCGCAGGCGCCTGAGGAGGCTTTGGCGAGGACTGCGGAGGAGAGGTTTGCACAGGTGTTGGAGGCGACTGCTACGGCGTCAACGCCGTAGAAGTGAGCTGTTCTGATGATGTTGCCGATGTTGCCGGGATCTGTGATGCCGTCGAGAAGGAGGATCAATGGCTGGCGCCAGGTATCGCTCATGGCTCGCAGGAACTTAGGTGAGCCGTTGATGGCGACGTCGTCTGCGTTTTGAGGGCCGAGATTGAGTGGAATGGTGGACTGGCGTGCATCTGGCTTGCCAAGACTTAGTACCGGTGGTGCTGGTAGTCTTGAGGCCTCGAGCACAACTCCATTGTGTGGTCGACCATCGGACATGCGGTCCAGCAGAGCTGTCTTGAACTCGTTCCGGAAGGGAATGCCTGCCTCCTTAGCAAGCGCAACAAACTCGTGCGCTGGCCGTTCTCTGTCGTAGTGATTTGCAGAGCCAGACTTGGCAGACTCTTTCTCGAAGATCTTTGGGTGCACGTAGAGGCGGTACAGCTTTCGTCGCTTTGACCGAAGGGCCGCGAGCACGGAGTTGTACCCGTACAAGAACTGGCTAGCTGCTGTCGTATATGGAACAGACACCGGGATCTCGTCTTCCTCGTCTTCTTCGTCATTTCTGTTGCGTGGGTTACCACGACGGTCAGAGCGAGGGTCATTGTTGTCACGTCTCGGCCTGTCTACCCGATCTTCTGATTCCCGCCTACTCGACTTGACTGGGGCTCGTTTCGGCGCTTCAAGTCCAGCCTGACCCAAGGATAAGTCGAAGAAGCCATCCCTGCCCTGGTAGATCACGCTCCGCGAACTGGGCTGCGGGCGTCCCTGCGCGAAAGTGCCATCCGGGGCCTTCTTCTCGAACAATGATGCGATCGCTTCTGACGGCTTGTCTTTGAAGTTGCCAGACTGTACGAACTTGTTGATGATCTGCAAAGTCGACTTCATCTCCTTGGCCATGTGGTCGACGCCATCTTCGTTGGCCTCACGCTCCTGCATCTGTTGCACTAGCTGGCAAGCAGTTTTGACCGTCCGTAGTATTCCTGGTTGTCCCTTATCGCCAAATCGAGGAGCATCACGGTCTGGTGCTGATTGCGCGTCAGATGAACGCCTTGGTCGAAAACCTTCCCGCTCAGACAAGCGTGAGGTCCTTTGCGGTCTTGAATCATTCCCACGAGAGAATGGTTTCCGCTCATCGCGATCTGACGACTGAAAGCTACGTTTGGGCTTGTCACCATCTCTACTGAAAGCTGAACCTCGATCTCCACGGCCCGATGAAGAGGAGCTCCTTTTTGGCCTGTCATCGTCTCTGCGGAACGAGGGTTTCCGGTCATCACGATAAGAAGATCGTGTACGCTCCGGAAAGTCGTGTTTGTCTCTTCGAAAGGCTGGTCCCCAATCCTCTCGCTGTCCTGTAGACTGCCGTCTGGAGGTTATACCGTCCCTAGAGCGGCCAGAGCCAGAACGTGATGCTGATGAGAAAGTTGATGGTCGGCTGCGATCTCTGCCTCCCCTTTTGCCATCGCCGTCATCTTTGCTGGCACGTAGACCTCTGTTGATGGCGGAGCTGGTGGACACAGCTCGATAGGCCGGATGCATGTATCTGCCTGCCACTGAGATGCGACATTGTAGGCAAAGCGTCCTCGATATAATCGAAGAACTCATTGCGTAGCCTTCGTTGGATTTGGCAAAAGTTGCAAGAACGAGTGCTTGCGTCGCCCGCCCGGATCTCGGCCGAGTGCATCTTTACCTCTAATCTCAGCCTATCAGAACCCCTAACGCAAGCTCGCTTCGTTGCCTAATAGGAACAAGTGTAGGTAGTCTAAGGGCGCAAGTCGCGAAAAGCGCTATCGCGACGTAGACGCGTACCCATTTTATACTATAATAGCTTACGATATTTAATTACTCTATACGTAGCGATAGTACTATTAAGATATATTTTCTAAATTATTACTTTAGGGATCTATAGAACGAAGCCTCCTCTATAATCTATTACGTTATTTATATAGAAAGTTATTATATAGGCTTATAGTTATAGAGTGTTTTAAAAGTAGATTATTTATATATTATATAACGTAAAGAGCCCCACAGAAGCAGCAGGACCTGCAGAAGTTCAAAGAACTAACAGAACAGCTGCACCTAGCCCAGCAGGAACAGGACAGAAGGGCTCAAGGGAGAGGATCAGCAGCCAGCCAAGGGAAGAAGCAACAGTCTCTAGCTGAAAGGATAGTAGGACTCCTCTGGAAGACTGAATGGACAAGAACCCCATAGAGGCCAGGAACCCCAAAGGCACTCCAACAGTTTGGTAGCCACAACTACCTACTGTACTCAGACCTAACCAGGTCAGAAGCAAGCATAGCAATACAAATCCGCTCTGAACACATCGGAGTCAGGGCATACCTGCATTAGAGAAAAGTCCCAGGTATCGAAGACAAGAGTTGCCCATGCGGCTACCTGTCCCAGAATGTCGAACATAGACTTCTGGTTTGCAAAGAATGGAGTACAGGGAGAGGTGAATGGAGGGCAAGGGCAAGGAACAGAAACTTCCAAGCCATGATCAGCAATAAGGGAGACCTCTAGAGAATTACAAGGTGGATCATCCACCAAGGATTTTTGGAGCAGTTCTCTCTTACTAGGGAAACAGAGAGATGGATTGAGGAGAGAAAGAAGGAGGAGGAGAGCAGGAAGAGGGGGACAACTCCAGGGTTGCAGACAAGGTAGTCAGAGGCTAACCACCATGACACCAGTGCACCCTAATAGAAGGAAAACTGAGAACTCATGGCAAGGAAGCTATTAGAGAAGGAGAGGAGGTTTTTACCTAGGAATAGGTTTCCTACCTTATGTAGTAACATATATAGACATAAACCCGTATGGGCCGGAGGGCACCACAACGGGTAAATGAATCATCTATCTATATAACGTAAAGTACTAGTAAGCTAGGAATACTAGTAAGCTAGGAATTTTGTCTTAGTACGACCAACTTCCTGATTATCGTACTATATCTCAATAATATAATATATAATCGTCTAATAAAGAAGGTAGAATTGCTCTTGCCCTCTCTACCTATCGTTAGGGCTAATTTCCGAGTCTCCTATACGTAGCTATAGTATATTACGTACCTAGTCGACGACGAGAATTATCTATACGTAGTATCGGCTACGAACCTCTCGTCTTACTACGAGAGAGCTAAGTATTCTCACGCTAGAGCGTCGTAGGCGCGACGGGCGCGTAACGTAGGCAAAGCCGCGGCGAATAGAGGACTACTAGTAAAACGGGTATAAAAACTATCCGACGAGCGTATACTCGTATCGGGAGCGAGTCCCTCTTCTTTCTACGTATAAGAAGGGCGCGGAACCGTTGCCTATACGCTCGATAGGACACCTCTAGTATAAGTGTAGAATTTTCACCTCCGGAGACCGTAAACCGAGCGGGCTAAGCGATGAATATTAGACGAGCGGACTATAGAACAATAACTAAGCGGACTATACGACGGCGTCGAGCGGACTACGAAACAATCTAGTATTTACTAGCGGGCAATACGGTAGGTAGGTAGACACGCGATAAAGCCTATAAGGGCCTATTAAATACCCGGTATAGGAACGAGGGTTTTGCCTAAGGCACTACCTATCCCGCTATATAACGTACCTAGTCTAATATAGTAGATTGCGACGAGGAAAAGACGATAGCCTAAGTAAGGAAAAGACGGCTATTAGGACGGGGAAAAGACGTATAATATAAGTAGATTAGTTCTATAATCGGGGAGGATCGAGGGTAGGGTAATAAGGAACTTTATATTAGTTAGTAGGTAGAAACGTAAGGGGTACGCTACCCGGCGTAGTGTGTACCCCGAGCAAACCTACGAGGTATAGACGGCCGCTTTCTAGAGATAGGCTACGGTAACGCGAAGGGCGTCAAAACCTAGGGCGTAGTATATACTAGTAGCGACGGCTAATACTATCTATATAGCCCGAGAGGACGGATACATATATCGGTTAATAGAGAGTACTAAAGGGCTTAGGCCTATAGAGGTAGATATTAGCTTAAGGAGTAAATAGGGAGGGAGGGCGTAGAGGGAAGCTTTTGCTCCGGGCTAACCTCTCGAAACGAGGCTATACGGTAGTACTAGATAAGTAGGAAAGCGCGGTTAAGACTTGTTACCTTATCTTGTAGCTAGCTTACTAAATACGATTCCTTCCTTGTTATAATAACCGGAGATACTACACCGTAATCGCGGGCTAACGAGGTGTTATCCCGAGGATATATATATACGTAAGTAAGACTATAGACCTTAAGTCGTAGAAGGTTATACTACCGTAGTAGGGCAACCTAGGAGACATGACATTAATCTAGATCGACACGACATAAGGCTCTATCTAGATCTATAACGTTTATAACCCGCTACCGCGGGGTCGGACGAGTAGGGAACTAGGAACCCTCGCCTACCTAGAGCGGACCCTTAGCTAAGACACGAAGTAAGTACTCCTTGGCGACTTCAACCTCTACTACCTATAATAGGGACTCGAATTCACTCCCCCGTACGCTTTCCTAGGGGGAAAGCTACTAGATATAACCGTACGCTACGGAATAGCCTTAGTAATACTAAAGGGAATAGAGACGTAGAAGGCCCGTATAAGTATAAGTATAATCGACCTATACTTTCTATTACGAGAACTTAAAGAGAGACTAGTCTAATGCCGACCGAACTACGCGCTAGAAGCCTCCTTAGACTATATCCCAATTTAAACGACGCTAGGGGTAAAGGCGATAGAGGAGCTAGTAAGCGAACTACGCCGTAACTAGAAGAAGGTACGCTAGGACGATATAAGAGGCTTCCTAATGGCGAACCTACTATAGTATAGAGAACTCGAGACGATAGCTTAGCTAGATCAAGTAGCGGAATAATATACGCCGTTACTCCGGCCCTTAACGTAGTAGAAGGCCTTCTAGACCCCTAAATACTCTACGAAGGTAAAGGAGGCTAGAAGGGCAAGGCGAGAGTAGACGAAGGAGCATACCTAAGAGACGTAGGAGCAATACTATCGCGCGACATAAGAGAAGAAGGTATAGATAAGACGCGATAAGCTATAGGACTAGAGAGCGACGATCGGGCTCGTTATAGAAAACCCGGAATAGGTATAGAGACTTACTAAATAGGCACGACTACCCGAAGTATAACAAACCTCTTAATTCCCTCTAATCGTAGACTACGAAGGGATTGCCTAGGCTACGCCCCGGGGCAAGGCAAAAGTATTAGCCGACTATTTCTTTTCGACGTAAGTAGAGGTAGACCTTACGGACATCGACCCGAGTATATACCCGGAACCCCTAGACATAGATTAGGCGGTTAGCTCTAATATAGTAACAGGAGTTATAAGTAAGCTAAAAGGACGAAAAGTCCTAGGCCTAGATAGGATACTAAATATACTACTAAAAGAGTATAGAGAAGAGATTACGCCGAGCCTTATAAACCTATTTACCGCGTACCTCCGGCTAGGGTACTACCCGAAGCCGTATAGAGAGTCTATAACAGTAGTGCTACGTAAACTATAGAAAGAGGACTATACTTAGCCCAAATTGTATAGACTAATCGTACTTCTAAATACGATAGGGAAGGTCCTAGAAAAGATAGTAGCCTAGAGACTTAAGTAGCTAGCCGAGGACAACTACGTACTCCTAGTAACACAGATAGGGGGAAGAAGCTAGCGATCGACACTAATAGTAATAGAGCTAATTACGGAGCAAATTCAGACCCTCTAGTACTACGGTAGGAACCGAGCGGCGTCCTTACTATCCCTCGACATCGTAGGAGCCTTCGATAACGTCTTATACTAAAGGCTAATAAATATCCTATAATAGAAAGGTATCCTCTAGTAGGTAACGAAGTTCGTCTACTCCTTTCTCTAGGAACGGACGACATACCTAGTCCTAGGGAGGTATACGTCCGACCCGGTAAAGGTAGAGGCTAGAATACCTTAGGGATCTACTCTCTCCCCTATCCTATTTCTAATATTTATGTCTGATCTAATCCCCCTACTTACCTCTCTATAAACCTTAGTATCGGGATTCGTAGACGACATAAACATTCTAGCCTAGTTAGACTCAATAGAAGAGAACTGTCGCCTCCTTAAAGATAGATATAAGAAATGCGAGGAGTAGGTAAAGAAGTATAGTACCCGGTTCGCCCCTAAAAAGTACTAACTTATATACTTTAGTAAAGCGAGAACATACTATAATATAAAGGCGGCGGTAAGAGTAATATATAAGGCGATCGTTAGACTAGCTATGTTATACGGGGCATAGATTTAGGGAATAGGAGGCGTAGGCAAATCGATCCCGAAACGGATAGAGTAACCCCTAAATAGGACATAGGTAGGTAACCTACGTAGGATACTAGGCGTATATAAGACAACGTTAATAAGTACGGTAGAAATAGAGATAGGAATACTACTAATCGGCTAATACATCCGGGGAATAAGAATTTAATACGCGGGATAGACGACAGATTACCTAGTATAAACTACGATCTAGGAGGTAAAGAATAAGATAGAAAGCCGCTACCGGAGAGGGGCCGGACATAGGACAAGCTAAAAAGAGGATGACCTTACTACCTTTACGGCCGTATAGACAAGCACCGAATGGCTAGCACGAAAAGAGGAGGAGCGTAGGACTCGCTAGACCGGCGGGAGCAAGGCTAAGACCTAAAGCCTAGCGGAATAGATCGCGAGCTACCTATAGAAGTAGGACTAGAAAAGGAAGCCCCCTAAGACAATAGGCCCGATAGCACTCCGAGCCTTCTAGAGACATAATTACTAGCTATATAGGGACCTAATAGCTAATAGGGACCAAAGCAAGTATAGCGATCTAAATTAGGTCCGAACATATTAGATTAAGGGCCTACCTATTTAGGAGACGCGTACTAGACATCTAAAGCCTAGCCTACTAGTATAGCTACCTATCGTAAAACCTAGAATATATACTACTACGATGCCTATAGTGGGCGAGAGGTAGGGGAAATTAGAGGCACTAAGCGGGAAGGAGAGACTATAAGTCAATTATTAGGGACAAAGGCAACATTCGCCGAATCTCTCGGTAGATACTATAGTAGGGATACCTCTAGTAGTTTAGCCTCGCGAGCGAGACGGAGGAGTGGATAGATAAGAGGCGGAAGCGAGGGGGGGTATAGATAGGGTAGTTATTAGGGCAGGCCTATAACACTAGCGTACCCCTAATAAGGGAAATTTAAGACGACAACTAGGAGGAAAAGATAGGCGGGAAGGAGGAGGGGTTTTTACTAACACGGTTTCCCCTCTATATATACAAAAACAAGATAGTATAGCTATATAGGCTAAAGGGCACTACAACAGCTTAATAAAATATCTATCTATCTATCTATCTATCTATCTATACCTATAAGTTATATATAAGGAAGGCGGATCCGGCGTCTAGTCAAGTATTTAGTCTAGAGATATTAAGGGGATCGTAAGTTCATTCTATAAGGGGCTAAAGAGGCCAAGTCAAAGTCTAGTCTTTGTAGTAAGCCTACTCTCAAATTAAGGATATAGCCTAGAAATTAGTTAAGTACGCTAGAAACTAGATACTAGAAGTAGAAGCTAGTTGAATTAAGGTTAGAAACCAAAACTACTAAGTGAACTCCTTACGCTTAAGAAAAAGAAATAATAAAGTCCTATCCCTCCTTTGACCTAAATCCTAGTAAATTTGGCTATCTCCTCCGTAGTAAGGTTATAAGGCCGTACCTATAGTCTCGTCGGCTTAGATTCTAGTTCCGGAAGTATAGTAGCTCTATTAATACCTATTAGAAGTATATCGTCATCCTCTTTGTCATTAGATTCGGGCGTAGTAGGTCTGTTCTCGTTCGGAAGATCGCCTTTTTCGACATTCGAGATATTAACCCTATCCTCTAGCGCTATAATGTCTTTAGCTTTAGGAAGATTAAGCTCCGGGTCCGGTCTTAACTATAGGATCAGCTTTAGGTTCTCTCGGGCTTATATACCCTTTAACCTCGTACTATTAAGCTCTTTAAGGACGTATATACTAAGCTCCGAGTACACCTTAGCTATACGATACGGCCTAAGCTAGCGGTAACTAATTTTTCTAGATAGGTTATCCTTATACGGCTTGTCGAACTTGACTATAAGATCCCCGACCTAGAACCTCTACAAGTTAACACTACATTTAGTATCGAAGTATTCCTTACTTAGGGTATAAAGCCTTACTCTTTATAACTATAACTCCTAAAGACTTATGTCCCGTACCTATAATTAACGCGCCCGAATAGCTAATAGCTCCTCCGTTAATCTAATAGATCCCTATTTATAGTTTACCTATATCGGGTATTCTACCTCGATCGGGAGAATAGTACGATAGCTATATAGGATTTCCGCCGGAGTTATACCCGTGATTCTAGATACCGTAGTTCTATTAGCCTAAAGGACTGTAGTAATCTATCGTTCCTAGGGCTTATAGGTGTTCTTAGTAAGCTTAGCTAATATAGCTAGAATAGGTTAATATCCTACTTCTATAGTTATATTTAAGTACGGATAGTAGGGTAAGATCCGGATATGCTTAATACCTATACTAATAAGTATCCTCTCTACCTCCCCTTCGTTAATACTAGCGTTATTAAGTACAATCTTATAGTAGTATCTATACCGGCTAAACACTATCTCGTATAAGAGCTTAGTAATCGCCCGCGTATTTAGAGGCTTCCGTATGACCTTCGCCTTAATCTACCTACTTAGAGCTTCTCGGATAATAAGTAAGTACCCGTTTCTATATACGTAGACGGGATCGTAGTACTACCTCTCTCCTATAACCTACTAAGGCGATAAGTACATTTCTCCTACTCTCTAGTTGCCTTCGCGAAAGTTATAAGGAGTATAAGTCCTTACCTAGTTCGATACGTCGGAGAAGTAGCCCTCCTAGTAATACCGGCTAGTAATAAGATTATATACTAGCTCGGTACTCCGGTAACTATACTTTATATAATAGTATATTACGATCTCTTTCTAAGCATTATTATCGTCTACTACTAGCTATATCGGTACACCCCTTCGCCGCTAATAAAATAAGAGCTTGTCTCTTAAGTAGGACCGAGGTCTCTTCTTAACGAGGTTTCGGTACTTAGCCCGGGTGACTCCTTCCGGTCGTGTTCGATATTCTAGAATATAAGCTATAAGCTCGGAATTGGTACTATACTAGGGTTCGAGGAGTCGCTTACGCTCTAGAATAACGGGGAAAGTATTAACTAGCTCGGCGTAACGGAAGAATTTGTCGTTAATTATCTTATTAATATTATTATTAGGTTCCGTAAGCTCCTTAGCTATAGGTAGTTTACGAGATAGTATATCCGGTCCGGAGTGCTTCTTCCTATCGACATGCCTTACTTTAAAGGTGAATAGCCGGATCTAAGTAACCTACCTTACTATTATAGAGTTTAGAATGTCGGATACTAGCCGATTTAACTACTATACTAGCGTTTTAGTATCAACTTTAAGGATAAAGTCTACTCCTACGAGGTAGCGCTACACCTTCTTAAGGCCCTTTAGTACTCCGAGGTACTCCCGCTTTCCTATATCGTACTTAGCCTCGTTTACGTTCTAGGTACCGCTCTTATACCTTCCCGGGTATCTTCGTCGAGTATTATCTAGTAATTCTTACGATATTATATAACCCTACCTAATACTACTCGCGTTAATAGAAACGAAGATCCTACTAGCTCCTAGGGCGTAGGAGATAGTTACTAACGCTAGTACTATTACTAAGAATCTTGCTAGGTTCTCTTTCGAGAACTGCTTATTCTTAGTCTAGACAAACTCGACGTCCTTCCTTAAAAGCTTATATATTAGCCGAGCGACAATCACGAACTAGGGGATCTAAATCCGGAAGTAAATATAGATCCTAATATAAACTCGAACGTCCTTTACGTACTTTAGGGTTAGCTAGATTAAGATCTTAGCCACTACCTTAGGATCTAGATAGCGGCCGCTCGGGCTAGTAATATAGCCTACGATCTTTAGGGTCTTATAAAGCTACTACGACTTCTCCCCTACGACTACCGCTCCGGCCCTCTCTAGGCCCGTAAGAATAAGATTAAGGGATATAATATGTTCTACGACCTATCGTTAAAGGCTAGGCTCTACCTTAGCGTTACTATAATTCTTAGTAGGACCTTTTACGCCGATATCGTTAAGAAATAGTTTTGCTCGGTAAGAAATATAGTCTATTAACACCTTAGTTACTGCCCGTACGAACTAAGTAACTAAGTTCGTTATACCCTATAGTAACGTTATATACCGTATAAGCCTAAGAGGCGTTATAAAGGCCGTTAAATCTCGGCTACGTTTATTAAGCGTGATCTAGTCCTACCCCGAAAACAAGTCTACTAAAGAGGCTACTCTATACCTAGTAAAGTCTTCCGAGAACCCGTCCGTATCTAGGGGAATGTTTGTATCCCTTATCGTTACCTTGTTTAAGAGTATAGCGGAGTTGATCAACCTATATAGTATAGCTTCGCTGTTTAGCTCGACCTTCTTCGCTACTAAGAACTAAGTATTCGTATAAGCACCTTGACTATACTTAAGAATTCTATTCTTAATTCGAGCGCGGATTATCTATTCTATAATCGCTCGTAAGCTTAGGTATAACCGAGTGTTCCGCGCCTCTTACGGTTTATACGTAATCGTTATGATCTTCTAAGGAGGTATAACATTATATCTAATCTGCCGTATATAGCTAAAATCCTACGCTAGGACGCCTTCTCGGTTAAAGAGTATTTTATTAAACATTTGTCTTTCCTTAGCCGAGAGAGCGATACTAACCTTAATACTAGCGAGCCTTTTAGGTATGATCTTCGAGCCGCGCTCGATACTAGAGAACTTTTTAATAAGATACCTCCTATCGAACGGGCCTTACCCTACTAGTATTAGAGATTCCTAGTAAAGGGCCTTCCGCTTCTAATCTATATCACTATCTACTTTCGACTAAGGCCTCTCGTAAACGCTCGCGTTAATAGGTCTTTTCTTATTAGCTTTACGCTTATATATAGTAAACATATACGGCATCCTAATACCGGGTCTATATAATCCTACGTCTCGTTTCTAAGCCTACCTATTGATCTGGCCCTGTTTTAGGATCTCCGTATACTAGTCGCCCTATACGGAGTATATATTTGTAATGACCTACTCTCCTAGAGCGATAGTAGTCACCTTAGCGCTTAAGTATTAGCGGTTCCCGAGTAGTCCTAGCAATTTTTTCGAATACGGGCTAAGGTCGAGGACATTTTCTCTTTATTATAATGCGGGGCCGCGGTAGTTCTTAAAGTAGTCGAAGATAGTCGTGTCTATAGGCTTTAGGTTTAGCTTCGTTATACCTTCTTATCGGTGTCGATACGCCGTATTATCAGAACACTCCGCCCCTAATATATTTACTAAGGTCTCCCCGACTAGACTTTAAAAGCGGACCCTTTTTAAAACCGGACTTCTAATACTTATAGCGGGTTAACTACCGTAAATTAACCCGCGTTCGCTTTTTTCGAGGACTATAGAAGTTCTTAAAGAGTTTTGCACTTGTTAGTACCTATAATAGCCGTGAGAATTATACTTTTACCTTTCCTACTAGCGATTGTTCCCTCCTATAATCTATCGTCGTAGTTACGGCCTATTAGTCGTACCTTCCTATACTAATAGCGGCTAAGGATTATAGGCGAATCTAGATTAGTAGAGACAAACATGTCGATCTAGTAGTATATACTAAACACCTAAGTATTAAGCTTTGAAATTACCCCCTTAAACTTCGCTCTTCTACCCGCTCCTAGAAAGGACAAGTAGGCGCTAGGTACAATAGGTAAGCTAAACTTATATACTATCCTCGGGCTAATAATATTGACTTCAGATCCCTTATTAAGTAAGGCTCGAGTCTAACCTTTACTAGTCCTAAGCTCGGTAACTACCTAAGGGCTAGGTACTATTACAAAATGGTCTAGTATACTAGAGAGACCAATCCTTTTAATGTTCTTGTATAACTCGGCGGTAGGGACAGTATCCTTACTATATAATATCGTTAAGAACATACCTATAAAGCGAGCTTAATAATTATCCCGAAAGACTTCTTCGTAAGCCTCTTCTTCCTCGTCTTTATAGGTAGCGATATAACTCGTACGGACTTTAGTCCCTTCTTAGCTAGCTAACTTACGGACGGTAGTAAGCTTAGACTAAAGATTAGTGTTAAATAGGTACAAGTTACGTAGTAGTAGAAGACGGCGGATTATACGAAAGACGAAGAAGGACCTAATAGGATAGCGTGTATCTATATATAGTATCGCCGGTATTAGTATAGGTAGATACTAGGTGTCCGGATATTTGCTAGCCTATAGGCTAGCAAACCCTAGTTACGTGATCTGGTCACATGACACACCTATACCTATATACTTGTCCTACGGCCTGTATGTTCTTAACACTCCTACTCAGGCTATATAGTCTCCTACAACCCCTTTACGTAAGCTAGAGCTACCTTATAAAGTTTTAGAACTACTAGCTATTAAGGGGCTTTATTAACCTATTAGTAGCTATGTCCTTTATATAGTAGTAGTCTACTATAATCTTCTTCTGCTACTAGAGATATCTAATATAGTTATATATAACATTAATATGCTTTGACCTTTTATATATATAGGCATCTTTAACAAGTGTTAAAGCGGCTTAGTTGTTACCTATAAGCTTGACTAGCCTTAGCTTGTTAATAGTGCCCTTACTTGCCCTTATACTCGGCTAGAAAGAGCTCTTTTCCACTAGTTCTAGGCACCCCATTTCCCTAAGGACAGTAGCAAGAAATTGTGACTGCTTTACGGCTACGTTTATAGCTATAAACTTAGCTTCTATTATTAATGTTGTAATAGACTTCTACTTCCTACTTATCTAGGACATAGGTGATCTATAAAGGAACTATACGTATCCCAGAATTGAGACTCTATCCGCTTTGTCTATAGCGTAGTTAGAGTCCGAGTATCCCTAGAGATTGCCCCCTCCCTTTCTATATATAAGACCTAGGTCTAGGTACGACCGTAGGTATCGGGAGAGCTTCTTCAAAGCCTTTATATGCTACTACGAGGGATCAGCAACATATAAGCTAATTCTTCTAAGGGGGAATGCTAAGTCTAGCCTTGTCATTGTTATTAGCTATATCTAGGTACTATTGTAGCTCTAGTAATCCTGTTTGTTACACCTCTTATCTATAGGTGCCGTAGGCACTAAGTGCTCGTAGCTCTCTATAGGTGAGTAGGTTAGCGTAGCCTTCTCTCTAGCCATGTTCATCTTAGCTAAGTTAGCGTGGACATAGTGTCCTTAATTAAGCTTTAAAGTGCCTTAGGACCGGTCTCTTATAATCCTTATTCTAAGAATCTTTATAGGTTTACTAAGATCTTTAATCTTAAACACTTTTCTAAGCTTAGCCTTAAACCACTGAACATCTAACAGCTTCGGAGCTATAATAGGTATGTCATCTATATAGGTAAGGACTATAAGGTCTCTATCCGTATAGATAAGTAGGTATAGATCTACCTAGGACTAGGTAAATCTAATCTTCTCTAGCTTCGTAACATAGAACTTGTTCTAGTCTCTAGCTACTTGCTTAAGCCTATAAAGGCTTCGTAGGACCTTAAACACTATCTTTAGAGGTGCTTTAACTCCTAGGGGTGGGATTATATAGATGTCTTTAAGGAGGCTACTTTAGGTAAAAGCATTATTCATATCTACTAGGTACATCTAGAGATCTCTTATACACTACTACCATAAATACTCGGAGAGTATTATGTCTAATAGTAGGTATAAAGGTCTCTTCAAAGTCAACCCTATATTTCTATAAAAACCCTCTTATAACTAGCCTTGCCTTGAACTTCTTAATAGCTCTACTAATCATTCTTTTTATATTAAAGACCCACCTAGAAGTAATTAGATTCGTACCCTTTAGCGGTATAACTGCTTCCTAGGTGTTATTGCTTACTAAGGCAATAAGTTCGTTCTCGATTACCTCTCTCTATATATGTCCCTATTCGGGGTCTCCTACGGCTACCTTATAGGACTTTAGGATTAGCACTTCCTACTAATAGGCTATGGCCTGCCTAATAGTAGCAAATGTATATTCTTCTACGTCGTTCAGAATCTCCTCTACCTAGCTTATTATAGGGTCTAGATAGAACATCTAGGCGATAAGAGCCTTATAGTGTTTAGCCTTATACTCTTTAGAGTTATTATCTCCGTCCCCCCTTAACCTCTTGTTACCTATAACTCAAGGTAGCGCTAGGTGTTCGGATGGGTCGAACTGAACGACATCTTCTTTTTCTTTTATTAGAGTACCCTGATCTCTAAACTTCTAGTATTCCCTAATGTCCTTTAGGGGAGGGGGAAGTTATAAAGATAGCGGTTACTATAGTATTAATAACTCGGGTGGGTTCTGTATAGATCCACCGTTATCGGCCTTCGACAGTATTAAAACCGCCTTAATATTTTCTCCTAGCCTTCGTAACGGTGTCTCTAATAATCCCCTATCGGAAAATTTCGCCCTAAAGGGCTTCCTCCTAATAGGATTGCGCTGTAGCGCTCGACTCGGCTAGTAAGTAAAGGTGATACTAAGATCTATATCTCCCCTCTTCTTATTCTTAAACTAGTCGACGTGACTATACGCTTTTATAGCTTTTATATCGGGATCCTAGAACAGCTATTGTTTTGTAGTGTTTTCTGAGTAGCCTATAAACACGGCTTCTTTTCCTCGGTTTATCAACTTGTCTCTCCTTAAGCCTTAAGGTTAGGCTCTTAGGTCTATATAGACTATAGCTTTCTATCCCTAGACGCGGAAATAGTCGACTAACGGTACTTAGCTAGTAAAGGCTTCTTCTAGTAAAAGAGCAATACTATTTATAATCGGACTATTAGGCAGTCTGTTTCTGATTATAGTCTGTGCTTATAAAGCTTCTAGCCAGAACTTAACTAGCATACTAGAGTCTTTAAGCATAGCCCGGACTATGTTCTTAGAGGCTTGAATTGACCTTTCTATAGGTCTATTCTAAAGAGAGTTATAGGCATTAGTTATGTCTATCTAAGTACTAAACTCCTTCTCCTACTCTTTTAGTAAGGCGAGAATTTCCTTTATACTATCACTACGGATCGTAGATAGAAAGTACCTTGACTACCATTCTGCCTAGACCTTCTAATCCCGTAGGGCTATAGGGGCGTCACTCCTAGCCTTTAAAGGGATTACCTACTTCTTCCTAGAGAAGTTGTCTACAATCTTAAGCCAATATTTATATCCTAGCCTAGAGACTACGCCCTGAAAAGGCCCACAGATGTTAATAGAGATGAGGGCCAGCCTCTCCCCTTTCCTCTCTATAGTAGGTCCTTTGAACTTCCTTATGTTTATAAGGGAGCAGACCTTATAATTCTAGTATTTAGAAGGAACAGGAATAGGATCTTTCTTATTAGTGACTCTATATAGATTTCTTAGTAGTCCCTTACTAAGGTGTGTATATCTTCTATACTATAGCTCCTACTAATCTTCGGACTCAGTATTAGCTATAGCGGTACCGTCACGTTCTTAAGAGAGTATGCCCTATAGCTTAAGAATTTCCGAGATCGAGTAGATAAACGGTACTCCTCCTCGAAATTTGGTCTAGATAACGGGTTTACTAGATAAGGATTTCAGGGTGAAACTAGGTGGTTAGATAGTAAACTGTTAGCTAAACTGATTCTACGAAACAAGACTAACTCTAAGGCTAGGAACGAACAGGACATTTTCTAAGACAATTTGCTTTCTAGAAGGACTACCTATTACTGCACTTCCTATATATATAGCTTGTAGATAGCCACCCCTAACCTTGATCTACTTCCTCTTTTAAAGAGGCTTTAGTGTCCTAAATAGTGAATCTTAGTCCGTTATATATAATAAAGTATAAGAGTTAAGTAACTACTCGGACGAGGGGTACTTACCTTTAGCTTCTATAGTAGAATAGGTAACCTCATTAACATTATTATCTTCTAATAGTATCTTAGAGTCTAATACGTCTTCCTAGGTCGTATAGGCCCTTATAGGCTTACTAGAGGAGGCCTTTGGCTTGCGGCTCTCCTTTATCTGCTTTATAAGGTCCGTTATTACCTTAAGAACATCACGAAGGTTTAGTTATAATAACCTCCTACGAGGTAGTAATGGTTGTCTCTTAGTAGGGTAGGTAACCCTAGCTAGTTTGTCCTTGTTCCTAACAGCCTACTGAGCTATAGAAAGGTGTAGGCACTTGCTTATAAAATAGTCACTATTATAGAGATGGCACGTAAGCTTGCCCTAGAAACCCTTCTTAGCGAATATAGCTGTCCCTTAATAAATTATTGATTCTTGCTTCTCCTTAAGGATTATAAGAATGTCTTATAGTAAGAGATTCACCTAGGCATTAATTGTATCGCGAATTGAGCTAAATGAGTCTAGTAGAGCTACTAAGAGTTACTAGATCTTTCTGTCCTTAGTCTTGATGTCTTAGAACTAAGGCGAGATTAAAACAGCCCTCCTTACAATTAAGCTAAGCTCCTACTAGGCGTTATCTATTGACTAGTCCTCTGTTATCACGAAATTGGTGTATTACTAAAGCAAACTTCTTCTAGTAGCGAGAAGTCTTCTCTTATATTTAGCTTTAGCCTATTCCTATAACTCCTTCGTATGCCGGATATCGTATATTATCTCTTAGTTATCTATCGATAGACAGATATACATCTTATATAGGGCCGTTACATTGTGCCGTCTATACAATACCTTCCTTATCGCTTAATCTAAAGGAAGGGATAACTCCGATGATATAGAGGGTGTCGCTATAGATAGGGTTATAGCGGGAATGTCCGTAATAATATCTTCGAGGACCTAGTCAACCTGCTTTAATACTAGGTATATTCTTATTAGCTTAAACTATGTTTCGTGGTTCTCTCTTATTAGAAGAGGTACTACTCTCTTTCTTATAAATCTAGTCTCGTTCTCCATTTTTATAAGTTAAGGGACAGGTTAGCTACCCTTAGGTAATAGGATATATTCGGTCGTACGCGATCGGATCGAAATGGGATAAACCGAACGCGAGGTTAATAGCGGAGAGGATGGCTATCCGCCGGGAAGAGGAGGAAAGTCGGTCGTAAGGATAGTATTAGTACTAAGACACTATAGCGTAACTCTCTTAGTAGAGGGGGTTTCTAAGACACTACGGCTCTCTTAGAATGAACAGTTAGTCGATACGAACGCGATGTCCGGAGAGCGACTCTTCTTAGTAAGCTCGCCTACTTGTCTAAGGTATTAGTATAGGCTCCCTAACTCGGAGTCTAACAGTACCTTACTACGCTCTTTTACGTCTTATATACACCTATAGCACGGCTATAGCTTCCTATACAATACGGGTACGGCCTCTAGTCTGCCTTCCTTTTGTTCTATAGAGGAATAACTCTAATACGACTTTGTCGAGGGTGAAATACCGAGTTACTAACTCGGGCTTATAACCTATTAAATAGATACGAGTTACGTAGTAGTAGAAGACGGCGGATTATACGAAAGACGAAGAAGGACCTAATAGGATAGCGTGTATCTATATATAGTATCGCCGGTGTTAGTATAGGTTAATACTAGGTATCCGGATGTTTGCTAGCCTATAGGCTAGCAAACCCTAGTCACGTGATCTAGTTATATAACATACCTATACCTATATACTTGTCCTACGGCCTATATGTTCTCAACATATTTAACAATAGCTAGACTTAAGCTTACTAAACCTAACCCTAATAGCTAACTAACGAGCAAATATAGTAGCGTATTAAGTAACTAATATAACTAGTTACCGAACCGCCTAAGACGATTAACTTCTCCGACTATATCCGGGACGACGAAGTGAAAGAATATACGACTAGATAGGATGTCGAGTTTAATTATAACGATAACATAGTAATAGATAAAGGAGAAGGAGAACAATAGGTAGCTAAGACTTTCCGCTATAATCTAGAGGAGCTAAAGAACCTACATAAAACCGAGTTCTAAGCCCTTATAGCTAGTATACCTAAAGCACTATCTACGATCTATTACCTACTTCTACGCCTAAGCCGACGACTATAATACAACCGAGTTGTTAAAGATATTCGGTAAGGCGTATAATAAGCTTTATAATAAGAGAATAGTAGTTAGGGAAGCCTAGGATAAGCTAGAGTAGGATAAGGCCGAGTTTAAGTAGAAGAAGTTAGATATATAGATATTATAGTAGAAGGTAGATAAGTAGGTTAAGTATCTTACGAATAAGGTCGATAAGTATAAGAGGAACGAGCCGGATATTACTAAGGTAAAGGACGATCTAAGGGCAATTATAGCCAATCGTAATAATATCTAGAAGAGCTTAGACAATACGACTAAGGAACGCGACACCGCCGTAAAGGATCGCTACTAGCTAATAGTAGCCCGTAATCTACTCTAATAGTAGGTCGACGATTTTAAGAAACTATTGCCTACGCCGGATATAGCTAAGAACCGCAAATATATACTTAATACTATATCGTAGATTTAAGACAAGAACGTAGAGCTCTCTAAACTTAACGTCTAGATCGTAGAGTACGTTAATTGTATCTAGGACCTCGAGAACTAATAGAGCAACGTCGACAATAAGCTCTCTAACTATAAGTCTACCGCTAAGGACTATAGCCGCGAGATCGAGTATATTAAGAAGACTAAGGACAAAGAAATTATAGACCTAAAGAAGCGACTTACCGAGAAGCCTAAGTAAGGACGTCGCGGCCGCGGATCGCGTAAGGACAGTACCTAAGACGATAACCTATCTAATAGCTCCGATAGCTCGAGCTCGTCCGACTCCGATTCTAACTCCGAGCCTAGCGACGACGAAGATCGCCGTAAGTACCGTAAGAAGAAGTCTAAGAAGAGTAAGCGTAAGAGTAAGGACGAGGAGCTCGACGCGGACTAGGATACGATACTTAATATCGACCTAGACCTTAACGTTATGTTTAAGATAGATAAGACGGAGGTAAAGAAGTTTAGCGGTAATAGGAACAAGGATAATATACCTATCGGGCTAACGTTCGAGGTGTAGTAGAACACCTCAGAAACTAAGCTATAGAATACTACGTTCTATATCTTAAAGGCTACGTTAAAGTTCGTATATAACTATACTAAGGACAGCGCGTTCTAATTAATCGGACCTTAAATCCCGTCCCTTACTAGCGTGAAGGGCGACCGTATATATAAGATACTTAATAAGCTTATAAAGGACTTACGTAAGCGCTATAGTAAGCGTAACGCGAAGGCTTACGTACGCGACGATATAGCCGGCTTAAAGTAAGTAGATAGACGTAACGACTCCTTTACCGAGTTCAACGTCTTATTTAGAAAGAGTGCGAATATTATATAGCTTTACCGCGATTAAGAGGACTATATCGATATATTCAAGCGCAAGCTAAATTACTAGTACCTCTAGAAGTTTATCTCTAAGGACCTATAGACGATTAAAGCTATAGAAGATTACTTATATCGAGCTAAGGAGGATTTCCGCCTAGTCGATATACTATACCCGGGAAAGTAGCCTACTAAGAAGGATAATAAGAAGGATAGTAAGAAGGACGAGAAGACCGACCTACTATTAACGAGCTAAGAGCCCCCTTTAGACCCTGGAATTCACGCGTTAAATCTCGTTAACCTTTAACGGTTAATTATATAGTAGGGGTATATAGGGGTACTACTAAGATATATATTAAATAGGTATAATGTATATATATACGGAAGTTAGGACACGTATTAGGGAAGGAGCAAGGACTAGTATAGTATACGAAGGTATATAGTAGAATAGTGTTTAGTACTAAAGGTATCTCTACTATCGGTATAGAGACTACGTCTCTTATACCTATATAGAGGGATATTGCTCTAGTCCTAGTTCTGTTTTACTACGCCTTATCGGTTTTATCTATATCTTATCCTACGACGGTAGTTCCTCCGACAGTCTCGTACTAACTAGCTAAGCGACTTTAGGTCCTCTAAGTCGCTCCTACTATTTATACGGTGTCTCGGTAGTATTGCCGTACTATTGTCTCGACTAGCTTAGTATATACTAAGTTAGTCTTAGTACCGTATAAAATACCTACTAACCTATATTCGTAACACTCCTACTTAGGTCTTAAGGCGAGGAACGATTATTCCTACTATACTAGCTATAGCTATCGTACGAAGGTCTAGAACTAGGGACCGGCTAGCGGTTTGGTCAAACTATCTACTACTATCTCCTTAGTATAGTAGTACTCTACTTTGATCTTCCTCTACTACTAGAGGTACCTAATATAGTTATAGGCAATATTAATATACTTAGATCTTTCGTAGATATAGGCGTCCTTAACTAAGGTTAGAGCCGCCTAGTTATCCCCTATAAGGCGTACTAGTCTTAGTTTGTCGACGGTACTCTTATCTACTAGGACTATTAGTTAGAAAGAGCAGTCTCCTACTAGCCCCGGGTAGTTCATCTCTCGGAGGATAGCCGCTAGGAACTAGGATTGTTTCGCGGCGGCGTTTATCGCTATAAACTCTACCTCTATAGTAGAGGTTACTATAGACTTTTACTTCTTACTTATCTAGGATATAGGCGTACCGTATACTAGCTAGACATGTCCTAGAATTAAGACCCTATCTACTCGATCTATTACGTGGTTAGAGTCTAAGTATCCGGTTAGGGCACCGCTACTTCGTCTAAATATTAACCCTAGGTCGGGGAACGACCTTAGGTATCTCGAGACCTTCTTTAGTACTTTTATATACCGCTTTGTTAGATCCGCGACATATATACTAGTTCTCCCGAGTAGGAAGGCTAGGTCCGGTCTCGTTATAGTTATTAGCTATATCTAGGTCCTATTATCGCTCTAGTAGTTATCCTTACTATATCTCTCGTCGTTCGGGGCTATAGGACGGAGATTATCGTAACTATCTATTAGCGAGAGTGTTAGGCTTACCTTTTTCTTTGCTATATCTATTTTAGTAAGGGCCTTACGGATATAATAGCCCTAGTCGAGTTTTAGGGTACCGTTACGCCTATCGCGAGTAATCTTTAGTACTAGTAGTTTCTCCGGTTCCCCGACATCCTTAATCTCAAAGTATTATACGAACTACTTCTTAAACTATTAGACGTCGGCTAACCTTAGTACTATAATAGGTATATCGTATACATAGATAAGTAGTATAATATCTCTCTTAGTATAAGTTAGGAGATATAGGTCTACCTCGGACTAGTAGAATCCTATTTTGACTAACGTAGCAATAGAGAGCTTATTCTAGTCTCTAGCTACCTACTTTAGGCCGTAGAGACTCTAGAGTACCTTAAGGACCGTATTCGGTAGGGTTTCGACTCCTAGTAGGGGTTTTATATAGATGTCTTCGGCTAGGTAGCTTTAGGTAAACGTATTGTTAACGTCGACCTAGTATATCTCGAGATCCCGCTCGTAAACTACTACTATAAAGACCCTTAGGGTGTTATAGCGTACTATAGGTACGAATGTCTCTTCGAAGTTAACGCCGAACTTCTATAAAAACCCTCTTACGACAAGTCTTACCTTGAACTTTTCGATTGCTCCGCTAATAAGTCTCTTTACGTCGAAGACCTACTTAGAGGTAACTATATTTGCCCCCCTTAGAGCGATAGCCGTTTCCTAGGTATTATTACTTAATAACGAGAGTAGCTCGGTATCGATAGCCTCTTTCTATAAGTAGCCCTATTTAGGATCCTCTACCGTAGCCTTATATATCTTCGGGATAGGTACTTCCTATTAGTAGGCGATACCGGGTCCGAATATAGTAAAGGCGTATTCTTAGACTTCGTCGAACAGTTCCTCTACCGTAGCTATAAATATACGTTCGTCGGTATCGGTAAGTCTATTATTTACCTATAGTAGTTAGTAGAACAAAGCTATTATAGCTTTGTAGTACTTGGCCTTATAGTCCTAGTCCTAGCCGTAGTTATCGTTAGGATCCCTAGTCCTTTTCCTCCGGACGATTAGTTCTAGTAGCTACGAGGTTTCCTTAATCTTCTTATAGTCCGCGATATTATCTAGTCTATCGGGAAGTTAGATATAGAGCGGTCTTAAGACAGTTAGTCCTTTGTCCTTAGCCGTAGCGAGTTCGGTCTCTACGTAGGGAGCGGGGATTAGCTAGGTCGGGCCTAGGTATTATACTACCCGAGGATCGTGAGATTACTATCGGGGTATCCGCTAGTCGCTAAACTAGTAGTAGTCGCGAGACCGCCGGTAGTCGACCGACTAGCCTTCGTTCGGGTACCTTACTAGGTTAGTTCGTAAAGGAGATACCTAAATCTAGATCTCCTCCCTTCTCGTTTTCGAACTAATCTACTTGGCTATACTACCTATTAGCTCGTATATCTAGCTCCTAGAATAACTATTACTTAGTCGATTAACCGTATCTAACAAAAATAGCTTCCTTGCCCCGGTTTATTAACTTATCCTATCGTAGCCCTTTTAGATATAATTTCGGTTCTACGTAAACTACTACCCTATAACCCTATACTCTTAGGTGATCTACCGTTAGTACTTTACTAGTAAATGCTTCTTCCGGCGAAAGTTAGATACCGTTAAGTAACGGTCCGTTTAGTAGTAGGTTACGTATAACCGCCTATACCTCTGGCGCTTTAGGCTAGAACTCTACCGGTATCCCCGATTCCTCGAGTATTACGCGGATCGCGTTCTCCGATACCTAGATTGACCTTTCTACTACTCCGTTTTGTATAGAGTTATAAGTATCTGTTGTATCGTACTAAATACCCTATTCTTTCTCCTATTATTTCAGAACTATTAGTAGCTTAGGTATATTGTTACTCCGTACTACTCTTACGTAGTATTTAGATACTTTCTCTATAGTTAGCCGCTATTATCGTAGTGCTTGCGGTACGTCGGATTTGTTCTTAGGCGGGATTACCGACTTCTTTCTTAAGAAGTTATCTACGATCTCTAGCTGGTATTTAAAACCTAGCCTAGATATTGTATTTTCGAAGGGTCCGTAGATATCGATAGATATAAGCGTAAGTCTTTCGTTCTTTCGTTCTACGATAGCGCCTTTAAACTTCCGTATATTCGCGATAGAGTATACCTTATAGTTATACTCGTCCGGGATAGGAATTAGGTCCTTCTTATTACTTACTCTATAGACGTTCCGGAGTAGTCCTTAACCTAGGTATACGAATCTTCTATACTAAAGCTCCTACTAATCCTCGGTAGTTACCGCGGCTAGAGCTTCCTTATTAGGAATGTTACCCGCGGGTAACATCTCCGGGGGCCTATTATCTACCTAGTTTAGGGAGTCGGACATCGAAGATACTACCGGTATCCCTCCTTATAGTACTATTCGTACGATAGGCTTTCCGCTCTTATACTTAAGTATAAAGTTTAGAGGTTCGACATCGAATTACTTACTAAACTACCTCTATAAAACTAGACTAACTCCGAGATTAGGAATAAACAAGACTTTCTCTAGCGTAATTTGTCCCCCCCGTTAGTCCTCCTATAGTCACTATTCCTTTATAGAATATCTCTAGGTACCCCCTACCGACTTTAATTACTTTCCTTCTCGCTAGTTTCCTAAGCGATCTGAATAGAGACTTATTATCAGTTATATATAAGGAGGTATAGGAGTCTAGTAACTATTTAGAGGCGGGAAACTTACCTTTTACTTCGGTAGTAGAATAGGCGACTTCGTCGTCGTATATTTTCTCGGTATTACTTTCTCGTAAGGTATAGGCTCGTACCGCCTTTACCTTTATCTTGTTGTCGGATTGGCTTCTCCTATCCTTCTACTGTTTCCTAGACTTCTTAAGGGCGTTTTAGGCTTTCTCTAGATCCCGGACTAGCTCTTCGTAGGACTTCTTCTCCGGTTACTTCTAGGTATTCTTCTTTTTAATAAACTCCTTTATAGAATCTAGTTCCGGGTACGATATAACTAGGTAGTTACTATTATAGATAAAGTAGCCGCTCTTACCCCCTTGCCTCTAGGAGTATAGAGCGGTCTCGCCCTTACTCTCTTAGATCCGTGATTCGTAGGATTTAAGTAAGGTTATAGCGGATTCCTAGCCTAGGTTTAGCTAGGCTAGGATAGTGTCCCTAGTACTAGCGTAGACGTCCGGGAGGCTACTTAGTAGGTGCTTAAACCTCCGGATAGAGTCCTTATAGTAGGTCTCTTTACTATCTATTTCGGCAATCTATATAGATAGGTTACCTAGATATATCTACCCTTATCTAATTGTCTAATCGTCCGGTAGCTTAAACGATACTAGCTGTTTTATAAGCGCTACTACGTATACCTTATAGACCTTACTATACTTCTTCTATAGAAGTTTCTAGATCTCTTTCGTATCTCGTATATCTAAAATTTCTTAGTTATCCTCCTCGGACAAATATACTAAGATAGTATATCTCGCTATACCGTTCGCCTTCGAAGTGATCTTAGGCGTAACGGATTCTAGGAGATTAGCCGACGAGTCGTCGATGACCTAGAATACCTCCCGGCTTTCGAGATAGTCTCGTAGTATAACGAACTAGCGCTTCTAGTTCTTACGAGTAAGGGTAGGGCCGACCTTCCGGGGGCCCTCGTAACTCGTTAAGTCTTCTATAGCGAAGGTAGCCTTAGATATATAGCAAGCTCTACTTGACTACGGTAGTTAGAATAAGCTTAGACTCCCCGAGTCTATTAGTACGTTACCGTACGGATTCCGGGTATAGAGTATAATACCCTACCTCGTACTTCCTTAGTATATCGATGTCCTATTAAGCAAACTCGGGCTTATAAGCTATTAAACAGGTATAGTATATGTGTATACGGAAGTTAGGACACGTAATAGGGAAGGAGAAAGGACTAATATAGTATATAAAGATATATAGTAGAATAGTGTTTAGTACTAAAGGTGTCTCTACTATCGGTATAGAGACTACGTCTCTTATACCTATATAGAGGGATCTTGCTCTAGTCCTAGTTCTGTTTTACTACGCCTTATTAGTTTTACCTATATCTTATCCTACGACGATAGTTCCTCCGACAGTCTCGTACTAACTAGCTAAGCGACTTTAGGTCCTCTAAGTCGCTCCTACTATTCGTACGGTGTCTCGGTAGTATTGTCGTACTATTGTCTCGACTAAGTTAGTATATACTAAGTTAGTCTTAGTACCGTACGACATACCTACTAACCTATATTCGTAATATAAGGGCCCCTTTAGACCCTAGGATTTACGCGTCGAATCTCGTTAAACTTTAGCGGTTATTTACGTAGCGGTAGTATATAGAGGTACTACTAAGATATATAGAGCTAGGAGGCGACCTTAGTAGCGAGGTAGCGATTTCGAACTAATCTCCCTATAAGGTAAAAACTCGAGAATCTAAGAATTTTAGAATTATTATTTTTTAAGATCTTAGTAAATATTTTATAGTCTATAAACCGGTAAATACTAATACCTATACGTAAGCTATTCTAAGGTTACTAGGCGCGCTCTTACTTACTAGAGTAGTTAGTCGTCTATATTAGGCTAGGAGTTTAGCGCGCTCTAGGTACGCGGCGCTCTATATAATAAGGTCGGATTCTTTAATACCCCTTAACGTCTTTATCCTAGTCCTCTATATCGGGTTCCTCGCCTTAGCGCTCTATTATAGTAATTTCGCGCTATAGCTATCGAAGCTCGTCGGCCTTTATAAGTTCGCGGTATCTAGCCTTTACGTAGCGTAGCTACGATTCGATCGATTTAGGTACGTTACTACCGCGCTTATTATACTCTACTTCTAGATCCTGATTATCTATATTTACGGCTCTCTCGCGGGTTATAGGTAAGTCTAACGAAGGTCCTACGTTATTTATCGTATTATCTAGTTAAACCGTCCTCTTACTACTTCTCTAGAAGAAGAGATTTTATAATATAAGGGTACTTAATAGGACTACTAGTAGGTAGCGTATTAGGCGTAGTAGTAAGGAAGGACGGTTATATAGTAGTAATATAAATAATATCTAGAGAGTAGTTAGAGCGTAATACGCTCGTAACTTATAAGGCTACGCTAAGTATAGACCCTACTAAGAGGTATCTTAGGTCTCTCTTCTAAGACTCCCTAATTCTTGATACCTTAACTTTACCTTCTTATACTTTAGCTACGACAATCTTATCTAGTAGGCTATCTATAGATTACTATATAGCCTACTACGCTTCTACGTATCAAAGCGGTAGTAGGATAAGCTATTCGGTTAGTAGATATAGAAGACGATTAGTAATATCTACGCTAGCTTCTTATATATTAAAATTAGATAACTATAGGCTATCGACGACGCTAGCTACAAACTAAACGACGTAAAATATACCGTATCGAGGCTCGCTATTATAATCTAGAAAGGCGTTACCCGTAACGTAATAGCCCGTGAGACCGTACGTTCTAGTAATTATGCCTACGTAAACTATACTCTAGTTTATAGGTTAGTAAACGTGACTAGCGATAGAATTTACCTCGATAACTCGTAGGACTACTAAGACGAAATATTACTAGCTATAACTAACCTCGTTAGTATCTTTACTAGAGCTAACTAGTAGTTATTTATCGACTACGTCTCGGAGCTTAAAGATATAGTATAAGGCTTTAACGCTTACTATACTCTACCTTAGATACGCGCTATTCTTAAAATATAGCTTATAATCGCTATCGCTAATTATATAGGCCGAGATACTCTAGGCTAGCTAGGTAATTTAGTCGTGTATATCGCGGCGATAACTAAGTTCCTTAACTAGTGTTCTAACTAGTAGTCCCGCGGTAGATAGTAGTAATAAGCTATAATTAAGTTACTTTAGTACGAGAGGAGGCGGCTTTTTGGTTCTTAATATCTTACTATTCTTAACTTTTAAATAGATAGATTTGTTATTCCCCTGTTCTAGGACCCTAATCGGTCTATATAGGTATATATCTATTGTTATATATAAAGGGAAACCCGAATAGGTGAGAACCCTTCCCGCCCCCGACTTCTCCTTATCTAGATTAGCTTTCTCTCTAAACGTACGTAGTCTATATTACTACCCCGTTAGCCCCCGCTCCTAGCCGGTCTCGTCGCGCTACGCTATATCCTCCCTTTATATACTACTCCTACTAGGCGGTACTGTTCTAGCTAGCCCTTTTCTAGTATCTAGTTTATAATACGCCGTAGGTCCTCCGCCCCCTATATAGACGTAGTAAGCCTCTAGTATAATGCTATATTCTGTTTAGCTTTCCGTAATACTACCTGTCAGGGCGAGAGCCTGGCCTGTGAGATGCAAGGGTGAAAGCGAGAATGCAGGTGCGAAGTGCAGATGCAAAAGGGTATGGTATGATTGCTACACAAAACAAAAGACGAAGAAAGCAAGAGAGGCCTGGGGAAGGCCAGATATTTATACGCGACCCTCGCGAGTGCGTGTCCCCGCATCAACAGGGCTAACCCGTGCGAAGCCGCGCTCAGCAGCTTTGCTCAAAACCTTATTCCAACCTGCCCTACGTTCCGAGTCTTCCACGTGCTTCTTCCAGGGTCCAGCGCAGTCGCGGGTGCTCGCGGGAGTGCCGTGAGTCACACAGTCACGAGCCGAAGTGAATCTGTCAAGGTTTGGTAGAGGGGTGAATTTGGAGGGCTGGGTCCCGTAGTGAATGTTGCGGGGCATGTGATTCTTGGCGCTCACACACCAAGCTGGACTGTCACTTCTTGACGACTTCTGAGCACTCTGAGGCTCTTCTGTCCCCACCTTCTGTACACTCTGTGGGGAGACCATGACAGTAGCCCCCCCGAACAAAGCTGAGTTCCTACGAAGCCGTAGTAGTTCCACATATCGAGGATGTTCAGCTTCAGTACCAGGCCTAGGCCTGATGTCATGGTCGATACACCATTCGTAAGCCCCGTCGAAGAGCTCAGATTCGAAGAGCCTGCCGATGTTGACTTCTGGGCCGTCTGCGCGGGCGTGGTATTCTTCGATTGCTTGACGATTGAAGATGATATGTTGGATAGGTTCCCATGAGGTATCCCACTCAGGGCAACCTTGCCATTCGACTTCATACTTGATCGGCGGTAGTCCTTCAACGTCGTTGGGCTCTGCGCGGATTCCCCGGATCTTGCGGACGGCATAGTCGTCAGAAGGTAGGTTAACAGGCTCGTCGACTTCTACTTCATCGGGAGGACCTGGCATGTCTTGGTTTTGGTTCGGGAATGGGTCCTCAGCCGACGGCCGAAGGCGTACGGGATGGAAGACGTCGTGGATCTTTATGTTCGCAGGAAGAGCTAGACGGTAGGCGTGTGAACTGATACGCTCGGTGATCTCAAAAGGACCTAGGTTCTTCCAGTTCAGCTTCTTGGAGGGGCGGTCCGTCTTGATGTTCTTGGAGTTGAGGTAGACCATATCGCCTACTTGGTAGTCGGGAGCTGGCTGGCGACGACGATTGGCTTGATCCTCGTAGATTGCTTGTGCGTACACCATCTCGTCGTGAACTTCTTCATGGATCTGTGAGAGCATAGTAGCGAACTCGTCTGCTGCTTGCTCGTTTGCGTCTTCGGTAGGCGGGAGAGGTTCTTCTGGTTCCATGCCTGTACGAGGGTGGTAACCTCTCGTAGTATAGAAGGGAGAGTAGCCAGTAGTCTCCGAGTCCCAGTTACGAGTAGCGAACTCCACCGCAGGGATATACTGAGGCCAATCCTTCTGGTGGTAGTCGACGAAGCAACGAAGGACCTGCTCGAGGATAGCGTTCGTAATTTCGGTCTGGCCGTCGGTCTGTGGCTGAAAACTGGTCGAGAGGTTATGCTTGATGCCCAGGATAGCACACAGACGCTTCCAGAAGTGCGAGATGAACTGGGTGCCTCTGTCAGAGGTGATGCTATCCGGGAGGCCTTGAAAGCGCCAGACGAATTCGTAGAACAAGCGAGCAGTCTCCTTTGCGGTCATGCTCCAGCACGGGATCATGTACCGGTCCTTGGAGTGACGGTCCACGATCACTAGAAGGGCCTTTGCTTTCACGCCGCTGAAGGTCTTGCCGTGAGGAAGATCGGTGATAAAGTCCATAGTGATGTGCTTCCACGGACGATCAGGAGCCGGGAGAGGGTGCAAGAGACCGTGGGGACGGTGGCGGTTAGCTTTGGCTCTTCGGCAAGTAGCGCAGTTCAGCACGTAGCGGCGGACGTCCTTCCAGGAATGCGGCCACCAGTAACACCTAGCGAGGAGCTTGTGGGTCTTGGCTACGCCTGGGTGACCCCCAGAGGCGGAGTCGTGGATGATTTGAAGAATCTCAGCTCGGATATTAGAGCCTTCGGGCTGCGGTACGTAAAGCTTCTTACGGAAGTAGACGACACCTTCCTGGAGCTCGCACTCGGACAGCGAGAAGCCCGGGAATGTCCTCGCGCCAGATTCAAGGGCCTGAACTAACTCTTGGGCGTCTATGTCGGCATCGTACGCTGTTCGTACTCGTGCCATGATGCCTTCGGGCTGCTCCTCATTATCAAACCCCTCAAAGTCTGATTCGGATGAGCCGTCGGTCGTTACTGAGCCCTCTTCATCGTCGTTCAAGTCCTCAGCGTCCGAGGCGTATTTGTCAGGCTCGGATTCATCGTCACTCTCGTCAAGGTAGGCAGGAGCGAGCACGAGAGTAGCAAAGGAAGCGGCGAGCGTAGGCTGGCCGTTCGATAGGTACTCTCGAAGCTCGGAAGAGAGGTTGTGCTCTTTGATGACTTGTTGCTCTGCGATTTGCCGGCCCCCTCTTCGATCAACTGGAGAGTCACCAGGGCGGCGGGTAAGGGCGTCGGCCATCGAGTTGGCCTTGCCGGGCGTGTACGAGATCACGAAGTTGAACCGGGAGAGGAACTCGCTCCAGCGGGCCTGGCGACGATTGAGCAGCTTGCTCTTCATAAAGTAGACGAGGTTCTTATGGTCGGAGCTTACTTGGACGGGCATAGCAGAGCCTTCGAGCTCGGGGCGCCACTCTTCGAAAGCTTTGACGATGGCGAGAAGCTCCTTGTCGTAGATCTCGTAGTTACACTCCGTGGCGGTCATCTTCTTGGAGAGGAAGGCGACAGGTAACCAGGGGGATTCAGGCGAGCGGCGTTGTAGCAGGACACCGCCCACTACGCCGTCGGATGCGTCGGTCTCTACACGGGTCTCCAGTTCGAAATCGAAGTGCTGTAGAAGCGGGTTCTCAACAAACTTCGCTTTGAGCAAGTCAAAAGCCTCCTGGCATTCGTCGGTCCAGGCGAACTTCTCACCCTTGCGCGTGAGCTTCGTCAAAGGGCGTACCACGCCCGAAAATGCGTGGATGAAGCGGCGATAGAAGTTGGCAAAGCCTAGGAAACCCTGGACCTCTTTGACGTTCGTAGGAGCATCCCATTCGACGATAGCGTCGATCTTCTCTTGGTCCATCTTGATGCCGTCTGCGGTAATGATCAAACCAAGGAACTTGACTTCGGTCTTCTCAAACTCGCACTTGTCGATGTCGAGCTGCAAGCCGGCGTCTGCGAGCTTCTGAAGGACCTTACAGACGTGCTCGCGGTGCTCCTCCTTGGTCTCGCTGTAGACTAGGATGTCGTCGATGTAGGCAGTGCAGAACTGATCGAGGAACTCCTGAAGGATGTCGTTAATGAAGTTCTGGAAGGTACTAGGCCCGTTACAAACGCCGAAGGGCATAACGAGCGACTCGAACAGCCCGTAGCGAGTACGGAAGGCTGTGAGATACTCGTGTCCTTCTGCCATTCGTAACTTGTTGAACGCAGCGATGACATCGAGCTTGGTGAAGTACTTGGCCTTAGAGAGGCGCTCGAGCGTCTCCTGAATCAACGGTATTGGGTAGCGGTTCTTCTTTGTAACAGCGTTCAAGCCTCGGTAGTCTACGCAGAAGCGTAGACCACCGCCGGGCTTCTTGACGAACATGACGGGACTGCCAGCGCTGGAACGGCTCGCTCGAATGAACCCCTTCTTTAGGTTCTCTTCGAGGTATCTCTTGAGGACGATAAGCTCTTCTCGGGACATGGAATATAACGGTCCGAACGGTGTCTCTGCACCTTCTTCTAGCTCAATCTTGTGGTCGTGAGGGCGATGAGGAGGCAGCTCGTCTGCGGCTTTGGCATCGAATACGTGGAGGATGTGGTGTGCCCAAGGAGGGACCTTCGTAGCAGGGTCGGTAGGTGTACGCTTCTTGTCGAGCTTCTCGAGGGCGATGTCGATATCGCGGAGAGAGGCGGCGAAGACTTGAGCTTTGGGCTGCTTAGCAGCAGTAGTGAAGGCAGCGGCGTTCACCTGGAAGATCTTGGTATACTCAGGACCGCGCTGAGGCGGCGGAGAAGGCGGAGGTGCCGGAGGAACTTCTGGAGGGAAGCTGACAGTAAGGGAAGTCCAGTCGATGATAGGTCGGTGTCGTCTGAACCAGGGGAGGCCGAGGATAAACTTCTGATGCGGTAGGGACGTAAGGAAGCTGGTGATCGACATATGCTTGCCTCCGAGGGTGATTGACGTGTGTACAACATGAGTAATCTTACCAGTGGTAGTCTCCGTGCCGTCAAAGAGTTCAAGGGTGCGAGGGTACTTCAGTTCCTGGGGTTCGAGGTTGAGAGAGGTCGCGAGTTTATAGTCCATAAAAGACTCGCCTAGTGCGCCAGTGTCCATGACAGTGAGATTGGAAGAAGAGAGTTTCTTTGAGCCGATATTTACATTCGTGACGAACGGTTTGCAAGCGTGGTCCTTGCCCGTCTCGTCGTACAGGTCTAGCTGTGCTGTATTGATCCTCAACTTCTTTCCTCTCTTCACTTTCGGTAAACGTTGTTCTTGGTCTTCATCGCGTCGATGAGGAAGACCTAGGCTTTTTCCTGCTCAGCGGGAGCAGTAGGAGCAGGCTCGATAGCGCCGACAGCGCCGCGAACCGGGTTGCGGGCGTTACGGGCAGCGAGCTGCGGACAGTTGGCTGCGATGTGGCCTGGACCGCCGCAGTAGGTGCAGAGTCCGGCCTGGCGACGGCGAAGCTTCTCTTCGGGAGTGAGCTTACCGTTGACGAGGCCCTGGACTCGAGGGACGGCGGCACCAGCGCTGAGATCCATAGCGTCACCTACAGAGACGGGAGGGAGAGCCGTAGGAGCGGCGGCGCCTAGTGGAGCAGCGAAGTGGCTTCCGGGACCACGAGGCTGACGACCTTGAGAACGGGAAGCGAGGAGAGAGGCGGTGTGTTTCATGTTGGAGTCGAGGCGCTGGCAGGTCTCGACGAGCTCACGGAAGCTCATAGCACCGACGTCCTTGTCCTCGAGGGCTCGAAGAAGCTCTGCTGACAAACCACGGCGGAGAGTGCTCTTCTTGGTCTCTTCGTTGTAGCCGGTGAACCCGATATCGCGGTTGAAGGCCGCGAGGTACTCGGCGAAGCTCTTGTTCTTCTGGAGGAGGTTGTGGATGGCGTTCTGGGCGGTGGCTCTACGGTCTGGATCACCAAAGGCAGCACGGAGGTCCTGCATCAAGGTGAGGACGTCCGGGCAGCCGATAGTCTGCGTGGCGTTGTCGATGTAGTGTTGTACCTGAGCCGCGGCGTCTCCCCGAAGGAGGGAGAAGACGTACGTGACTTTGTCCTTCTCTTGCGGAAAGTGGTCGGCATTAGCCAACAGCTTGATGGTGAGCTGTGTCTCAAATGCCTCAAACTTGCTCTTGTTGCCGTCGAACTCGTCTGGGTCGTTGACCTTCTTGGAGAAGTGCTGGCGGCGGTTGTCATCGGCGTGCGGGGCGAGGTTCTGGAAGGTGTTCACAATACCTTGAAGGTATGTTGCTTGGTTGTTTGCTTGCTCGACCTGCTGGGCGGTCTCGCGGAAAGAGGAGACGGTGCGGTTGATGAGAGCGTAGGCGGTGTCGGGGTTGGCGTTTGCCCAGGCACCGAAGGCAGCGGCGTTCGAGAAGGGGATGTCAGTCCACTCACTGAAGTGGAATGGAGTGCCTTGGTTGTCGAGGTTGACACTTCCATCGGTGGCGTGGTCACCCATGAGGATGACTCGAGTGGTTGACGGTTTTTTGGTCTTTTGTGATGTCAGGGCGGGAGCCTGGCCTGTGAGATGCAAGGGTGAAAGCGAGAATGCAGGTGCGAAGTGCAGATGCAAAAGGGTATGGTATGATTGCTACACAAAACAAATGACGAAGAAAGCAAGAGAGGCCTGGGGAAGGCCAGATATTTATACGCGACCCTCGCGAGTGCGTGTCCCCGCATCAACAGGGCTAACCCGTGCGAAGCCGCGCTCAGCAGCTTTGCTCAAAACCTTATTCCAACCTGCCCTACGTTCCGAGTCTTCCACGTGCTTCTTCCAGGGTCCAGCGCAGTCGCGGGTGCTCGCGGGAGTGCCGTGAGTCACACAGTCACGAGCCGAAGTGAATCTGTCAAGGTTTGGTAGAGGGGTGAATTTGGAGGGCTGGGTCCCGTAGTGAATGTTGCGGGGCATGTGATTCTTGGCGCTCACACACCAAGCTGGACTGTCACTTCTTGACGACTTCTGAGCACTCTGAGGCTCTTCTGTCCCCACCTTCTGTACACTCTGTGGGGAGACCATGACACTACCTATATATACTTCCTCTACCGTAGCGCCGGGTCTACCTATAGTCCGAGGATCCTAAGCTAGTTTACCGGGTTAGTCGTATACCCCTATATCTAGATAGAAGCTTATATATTATAGAACCGTAGCCGGCGCGTAAAGTGTATTAGATTATACTTTTCTAGGGCAAACCGAGCCCTATATCTCCTAGCCTAGTCCTCGTAGATCTTATACTTCTCTTCTAGTAGCCTATAGTTCTCCTTAGTTAAGGACGACTACGCTAGGATATTCGTGTCGTCTACGAAGCCGCTTGTAGCGGTGTTCTAGAGTTCTAGGGCTAGGAGTAGCGTCGCTATAAAGAAGAGGAATAGGATAGGTACTAGTATTAAGCCTTACGGGATTCTAGTATAGACTACTTAAAATAGGCTTTTATACTAACCGACTAGGACCGACGTACTACGGTTTTAGAGGTAGGACTATACGAAGTTAATAAGCTACTTAGGGAGTCCTTTCGACCTTAGGATATAGAGTAGCCGCGGGTATAACACGTAGTCGAAGGCTCCCGATATGTCTAGACTAAGTAAGGATACTACCTTATCCCTATTCCTATACTAGATAGCCTTTACCTAAGAGGTAATAAGTTCTATTACGGATAGCGTCGATCGCTATAGGCGCGTACCTATCTAGGTGTCTAGGAGTAGGGAGTACTCCTCTACCGCCTCGGAGAGTCTCGTTATAACTAGCTTCTTAAGCGCCTTCCTAAGAGTATTAAGGAGCGCGATTAGGCGGTACGACTTTACCTACGTATAGTCTTCCTTTTACGGCTTACGTAGGACTACTATTATCGATTGTTTAAATACTATTAGGTAGTATCCGGTCTATAGGTAGGCGATAAAGATTGCTACGACTACTAGGGCTAGTCAATCTCTATACTTCTTTAGTAGCTTGTTTAGGATCTTATCCGGCCCCGGGGCTTTCTTTGCCGGTAACTTCCTAAGGATAGCGGTAATATCTCCCTCGGATATATCCTATTAGACCGCGATACTAGGGGCTAGGGGAGTAGAGCTGTTTATATCGCTTAGATTAGCCTCGACTAGGGGCGGGAAGAACTTGCTAGCTAGTAGACGCGCCTTGGCCTCGGGGTCGCTAACCGGGCCACTAGGCGATTATAGCGCTAGGATAGAGAAGGAGGGGCCCTATATAGGGTCCTATCGGGCCTATTTCGCTAGCTTCTATATCCTCGCTAGCTTGCCGGCGATTTCTTTAACTATAGCCCTCTAGCCGACTGCTTTCTCCCTCCGTATTATAGCTTTCTTCTATTAGTATACCTCCCTTTATACGTTCTAGGCCTCCTCGCTATAGCTGCTCGTCTACACCCGGCGGGCTCTCCTTGCTTCTCTTACTACCGTAGTATACTTCGGCGTCTATTATAGTTTAGACTATATCGTTACTTAGGTAAGCGGAACGTAAAGTAAGGTCGCTTTTCTTATTTCGTCTATTAACCCTTAGACTACCTCGTCTATCTCGTCTTTACTATTATATTACTACTACGCGATCTAGACTAGCCTCTCGGAGTCGTCGAGGTATACCTAGATATTAGCCTAGTAGGCCTTTCCCTAGTTTAGCTTAGGGGGTCTCGCTAGTATATATTATATCTATATCGTAATAGAGGTTCTAACTAGTATATAGTCTAACGACGCCTCGAGTTTATGTTCGATCCTATAGTAGGTTACTATATAGTAGTAGCTATCTAAGATCTAGGAGAGATCGATCGTGCCTTAGAGTCCCCCTCGCTTCTAGGTACCTAGGTCCTTTAGGGTATTAAGGGCAATTACGTTACTCGCTATTATATCGATTACTTCGTCGGCTATAGGGTACGGCTATATAAGGCTTTCCTAGGAAGGGTAGTATATATTAAAGTCTCCTACTACGATATAGTACCTTTGTCTCTTAAGCGTACTATCTAGGTATCTATAGACCCTAAGGTCGCGGCTAGACCTCGAGGCTAGCGGTTATATATATATATATATTATATATCTAAGTACTACCTACGTAGAGGGAGGTAATATCGCCCCCGCCTTCTTCGTCTACGTAGTATACTACCTCCTAGTCGGATTCTAGTATGTCCTTACTAATATAGAAGTACGTACGGGGTCTACCGTCGCCTCGTATATATGTCGTATAGCCTAGTAACTTATAGGTCGTTAGTCTCTTATAGTACGGGTTAATCTATAGCTCCTAGATTACTAGGACGTAGTAGACGTACGGGTCCGCCTCGTATAGGAAATAGTTCTATACTATATCCTTACTATAGTTAACGTTATACTAGATAATACTAAGCGTATCGAGGCTAGTTATCGTTATCGACAATTATTTCCTCTATAATATCCTATGTCCTACTGCCTTATACGTCCTAGTCTACGCCTATCGGCTATATACTAAAGGGGAGCCGGGCCTAGTTAGATTCCCTCGCCGTGACTAGTAGAGTACGTAGCCTCCCGTACGCCCTAGGTTATATATCGTTTATATTATTCTCGGCCCTAGGGCGCTTATTACCGACCGCCGCTAGCTAGTTCTAGTATAGACTAGCCTTACGGTCGCCGTAGAATCTTAGGGCGACGGTTCTGTTTATAATTGCCTTGTTCTTCGCTAGTTTCCGCTATAGGCATTCCGCGCTAGACGATAGATAGTACCTCGGATAGTTCGCGTACCGCCTAGTAGCCGATATATAGTCCCTAGATATATAGTCTCCTATATAGTTCGAGTAGGCCTACTTGTTTATATACGTATAGGTTTAGTGTCTATACTATTAGCATTTGAAGTATTAGAGGACGCGAAAGTATAAGGAGTACTTTTCGACTATCTTAAGGCTATATTACTAGATTAGGCCTTATTCTATTACTAGATCCGCCGCTTTCGCGTCTTATAGCTATACGATTAGCGCCGAGGCCTTCTTACCTTCTAGCCATTTCCTATAGAGCTAAGTCGCCTTCTAGATTAGAGAGTTAAGAGTGACCGGGTTGTCCTCTTAGAGAGTACGTAGGTGACCTTAGTTAGTTAGGTCGAACTCTTTAGGTATATCGTAGACTAGGATCGTAAATTACTTTGTTAAGACCTTTACTAATACCGTAACCTTAGATACCTACTATAGCTATATCTCTAGGTGCCTCCTAGTAGTAGTAGAGCTAGTATAGATCTATAGAGTACCGTTAGACTATTAGTTCACTACGACTACCCCTAGTTAGTTAATTTGCTAGGCGAGCTCCTTATTCAATAGCTTCGTAACTTCGGCCTAGTCTTACTTTACTATAATACGGATCGTAACTATATCGTACGTTAGGCGGGGGCCTAGTATCGATACCGCGACCGATACCTAGCTAGAGGGGTATTGATTCCGGGTAGCCTTATTAATTACCTAAGACGTCGTCCTTATTTCTTATTACCCTCGGTAATACGATAGTACTAGCGCCGTACGTAGCTAAGTAATTATTACCTATAGAGACCGGTATAGGAGCTAATCGTTAGTTTCTATACTTTTTACGTCCTCTATAAGTTACTACTAGTTATCTTAGGGGAGCTTTGCCTATAGAGCCGTAGGCGCCGGTAGTACTATAGCCTAGGCTACTATTACCTAGGAGTTACCTAATAAAGCTAGGCACCTCCGCGGCGTTTAGGGCTAAAGAAATAGGGTAAAGAGAATTTTAAGCTATCTAAATTAAATAAGGTAGAACTCCCTTAATTCTAGGGGTAGTAGCCTACTTTATAGATCGTTAGAATAGCCTTAACTGTCACCGTTCACCTCGTAAGGCTGCACTTAGTATCACGTGACCTAGTGCGCTAGCGCGCCCGGACCCTAACCTCGGCGTTTACTTTATTACGGCTTCGCGACTTTCTTATCTTCTCTTCTTCGTAGAACTTATTCGATTCTAAGGTATTAATACGTTTGCGTCCTATCTTACGCCTTGTCCGTGTTATTAAGTTCTACCGCCCTTAGATCGCCGAGCCGTACGATTATAGACTACGTATCGCTACTACGACCGCGTACGACCGAGACTCGAATAGCCGTAGGTACTAATACGACTATCGGACTAGACGAATCATCCTTTATCCTAAGACTTAACCTAAACCCTCTTACGAAGGCGTTCCTCCGAGAAGCCCGACAAAAGCGGAACGGCGTACTTAGCGTAGCGTAGTAAGAGGTAGAAGACGAGTCGTAGTAGGATCCGGATTTCGACAATACCGTAGGTATAGAACGACTACGTAATATAGCGTAAGAGACATAGAACGAGACTTAGGGTCGCGGAGACACTGAGTAGGCTCGTTAGTAAGAGGAAGAACGTCGGCGCTAGAAGTACTAAGAGCTACTACGTAATAAGTATAACCGACGCTAGTCTAAGAAGGAAACTCGACTCCGTATAGGTAGAGAGGATAAGACCTTATAATAGGGTATACGTACGCGGAAGGAGGAACATCTTAGCTACCGCTATACGATGCCGATTGACTTTACCTAGAAGGGCAAAGAGGTGGAATATAGGCTACGGTATAACCCTACCGAGTTCTAGATCGCTATAGCCGAGGAGCTTTCTCGCTCGGTTACTAAGAACCTAGAAGCCTAGCTAGATGTCCTAGACAAACACCGTCTCGCCTACCTCGGTCTTAAGGAGGTACGGGAGGTGTTAACTACTTAGAAGAGTCGGCTATAGGCTAAGGCTAATCGGTATAAAGATGAGCTAGTATCGCTCTAAGCAATACTCGACGAGCTTAGAGACGATAAGGACTTAGTAGCTAAGATTGCTTACCTAAAGAAGTTAGGTAAGAAGGCGGCCGCTAAGATTAAGAACTTACGTAGTCGTAATATAGATCTAGCTAGCGAACTCGAAGCGACCTAGACTAAGTTAGCTACTAAGTAGAGCCTAGGTAAGCGTACTACCGCGTTCGATACGGATCTATAAGCCTAGCTAAAGGAGCGCGATGACTATATCGCTTAGCTAAAGCCTAAGGAACCGACACCTCTACTACCTCCTACGAGGTAGAAGTCCGCCCTCGAGAAGCTACTCGACGGCGAGGACCCTAGTATTAAGATAGGTATAATAAAGACTAAGAAGGCTACCTCTACCGTAGCTAGCGACAATAGCAACACTACGGTAGTCTTAGTTAACGCCGCTATCTAGCGTAGTAACGGCGGTACCCGTAACCCGATTAACTCGAGGAAGATTCCTATATTCTTAGCTAATATACCTAATTATAAGGATGAACTAGGATTTATAGAGTAGAAGGAGAAAGTAGAGGACTATATAACTATAGAAGAGTTATATAGCCGATTATCTATAGTATACTTAGTAGTGTTTAATAACTTCGTCGTCGGTAATACTAACGCCCGCCTACGGCTATATAAGAAGAAGGTAACCGGTTAGCGTAAGTTAATAACAGTGCTAAACGACTCTTACGGCGAGCACTATAAGCTTAAGAAGCATAAGAAGGCTTATAACAACTACACCTAAGGTAATCGTACATTTAACGTATTTTATACTAAGTTCCTAGAGTACGGGTACTACCTAGAGAAGATAGATAAGGAACTTATCGACGACATCTAGGACAAGCTAAACGACAAGTTGAAGTAGGCACTAGTATATCGCGACGACTTTAATGACCTCCTAGCCCTTTAGTAATACCTTCGCGATGTCGAACTAAAATTAGACGACATTAAGGGTTCCGGCGGAGGCGGTAGCGGCCGTAATAGTAGTAGCCGTCGCGGTAGCGACGAAGGCAAGCCTAAGTATATCTACTATAACGAGAAGATTCGTAAGGAATATAATCTTAAAGCCGCTAAGTACGATAGTTATACCTTCCGTAATCTTACTAAGGAAGAAGTAGCTAAGCCTAAGGAGGATATATTCTACTACGTATATAAGGCTATAGACTATAAGGGTGCCTAGTCGCCTAAGTGTCCCTTTAAGAAGTATAAGAAGACTAGTAGCGACGCTAATAACGCTACGAAGAACGTATCGATCTAGGTCGGCGACGTACTAGTAGAGCTTAAGGCTACCGAGTCGGGGGAAGCCTAGGCTCTAGTCGTATACGTACCGACTAGTAGCCTATACTCGCGCCTAGTACTAATCCTCCGAAGACGGTACTACTAGAACCTCCTAAGGTTACGCCCTTATTACATTACCGTTATAGAGGAAAGAGGAACCCTATATAGTAGGACATAGTAATTAGTAACATCCCTATAATCTTTAGTCCGGAGGTTATAATATATACTATAAAGACGATAGACCTTCCGCTAAGAAGCTCGTACATTATAGTAGTAGGCGTAGCGGGTAGTAAGTTAGTACGTATTCTAACAGATCCCGGTACCGAGTCGCTATTTTGTAATACGAAGTTTACGAAGAAACATCTGTTACGAACACGACTACCTTAGGCTTAGAAGATAGGCCTAGGAGCTAACCCTAAAGCATCTAGTCAAGCTACGGAATGTGTTAAGACTAAGGTCGACCTAAACGGTTATGTCGAGGAAGTTAGTTACTTCGTTATTAACCTCGACTACAACTTCGTGTTTAGTATACCCTAGTTCTAGAAGCACTGCCCTATACTAGACTAGAGAGCTAACACATTTATATTTACTAAAAAGTACTATACGGATTATTACGATCCTTGCCCTACGACTATCGGCGGTACGAAGGTTCGTATATAGCACGCCATCCCTTATTTATAGACTCTAGAACCTAACATCTAGGTGTCTAGCATAACGATTAGCGAAGCCTACGAAGAAAACCTAGACAAAGGTTACCTTATTTAGGAAATAGGGACTCTTGACCCTAATAAGCTAGAGCCTACGAGTAAGGAACTTATTCACGACATTATTATACGGCTAAGTGCTATATTAGCTAAAGACAAGGCTATCTATATAAACAAGAAGTAAGCGACTCTACGAGAAGTCGAATCCTTACTACCCTAATAGCTAAAGGACCTAAAGTACGGATTTAACCCGTCTGTTACTAAAGGCCTACCTCCCTATCGCCCCGAATTAGATTTGGCGATTGAATTCGTTAAAGGCGCTAAGCTGCCTTTTAAGCGTCCTTATTCTATATCGAAACTAGAGCTCGACGTGACTAAAGCCTACGTCGATAAGGAAGAAGCCGCTAGTAAAATCCGACGCTCTACGTCCTAGATCGCTAGTCCTATTATCATTATCAAGAAGCTAGGTAGAGGACTCCGTGTCTACGTAGACTACAGAGCTATTAACGCTATTACCGTTAAGAATAGGTACCTAATACCTCAAGTCCGTAAGACCCTAGCTCGTATAAGCGGCGTATAGTAGTTCACTACCTTAGATATTATTATAGCATTTAACGAGCTACGTATCCGTAAAGGCGACGAATAGAAGACAGCCTTTACTACCCGATATAGTACCTACGAATAGCTTGTAGTGCCATTTGGTCTCTATAACGTACTAAGCGCGTTCTAGGTATATATTAACAAAGCATTATATAGACACCTAGACGACTTCGTGTCTATATACCTAGACGACTACATCGTGTTTACGTATAGTTCATTTAAGAAACACGTAAAACACGTACGTACTATCATTAGGTGTCTAATTGACGCTCGACTTCCTATAGACGTCTATAAGTGCCGCTTCTTCTAGAAGAGCGTCAAGTTCTTAGGACTAATCATTACTAATAAGGGCATTTAGATAGATGAATCTAAGGTCTAGACTATTATAGATTAGGCTACTCTATAGAGCTTGAAGGATATGCTGTCCTTCCTTAGGCTAGCTAACTTCTGTAGGAGGTTCGTTAATAACTTTTCCGGTATCGTTATGCCTTTAACCGACCTTATACGCGGTAACGTACTTAAGAATCGTGCACCCTTCGTATAGAGCCTAGACTACTAAAGTGCGTTCGAGACCCTAAAGGTAGTATTCTATAAACGCCTAGTATTAGCACATTTTGATATTACTAAGCCCTACGTCGTAGAAACTAATTCCTTAGATAGGTATATAGCTAGCGGTCGACGACGAGAATCACCTGTACGTGGTGTCGGCTACGAACCTCTCGTCTAGCTACGAGAGAGCCAAGTATTCTCACGCTGGAGCGTCGTGGGCGCGACGGGCGCGTAGCGTAGGCGAAGCCGCGGCGAACAGAGGACTACCAGCAAAACGGGTATGAAAACCATCCGACGAGCGTGTACTCGTGTCGGGAGCGAGTCCCTCTTCTTTCTGCGTGTAAGAAGGGCGCGGAACCGTGGCCTATACGCTCGACAGGACACCTCTGGTATGAGTGCAGAATTTTCACCTCCGGAGACCGCAAACCGAGCGGGCTAAGCGACGAACATTGGACGAGCGGACTACAGAACAACAACTGAGCGGACTATGCAACGGCGTCGAGCGGACTACGAAACAATCTGGTGTTTGCCAGCGGGCAATGCGGTGGGTAGGTGGACACGCGACGAAGCCTGTAAGGGCCTGTTGAACACCCGGTATGGGAACGAGGGTTTTGCCTGAGGCACTGCCTGTCCCGCTACACAACGCACCTAGTCTGACATGGTAGATTGCGACGAGGAAAAGACGATAGCCTGAGCAAGGAAAAGACGGCTGTTAGGACGGGGAAAAGACGTACAATGCAAGTGGATTAGTTCTGTGATCGGGGAGGATCGAGGGCAGGGTGATAAGGAACTTCATATTGGTTAGTAGGTGGAAACGCAAGGAGTACGCTGCCCGGCGTGGTGTGTGCCCCGAGCAGACCTGCGAGGCATGGACGGCCGCTTTCTAGAGATAGGCTGCGGTAACGCGAAGGGCGTCAAAACCTGGGGCGTGGTGTACACTGGCAGCGACGGCTGACACTGTCTGTACAGCCCGAGAGGACGGATGCGCATGTCGGTCAATAGAGAGCACTAAAGGGCTCAGGCCTATGGAGGTGGATATTGGCTTAAGGAGCAAACAGGGAGGGAGGGCGTAGAGGGAAGCTTTTGCTCCGGGCTAACCTCTCGAAACGAGGCTACACGGTGGTGCTAGATGAGTGGGAAAGCGCGGTTAAGACTTGTCACCTTATCTCGTAGCTAGCTTGCTAAATACGATTCCTTCCTTGCACTTGTAATGACCGGAGATACCACACCGTAATCGCGGGCCAACGAGGCGTCAACCCGAGGACATGTATATACGTAAGCAAGACTATAGACCTTGAGTCGTGGAAGGTTATACTACCGCAGCAGGGCAACCTAGGAGACATAACATCAATCCAGATCGACACGACACAAGGCCCTATCCAGATCCATAACGTTTACAACCCGCCACCGCGGGGTCGGACGAGTAGGGAACTAGGAACCCTCGCCCACCTAGAGCGGACCCTAAGCCAAGACACGAAGCAAGTACTCCTCGGCGACTTCAACCTCCACCACCCACAGTGGGGACTCGAATTCACTCCCCCGCACGCATTTCTAGGGGGGAAGCTACTGGACATAACCGCACGCTACGGAATGGCCTTAGTAACACCAAAGGGAACAGAGACGTGGAAGGCCCGTACTAGTGCAAGCACGATCGACCTATGCTTTCTATCACGAGAACTTGAAGAGAGACTAGTCCAATGCCGACCGAACTACGCGCTAGAAGCCTCCTCAGACCATATCCCTATCCAAACGACGCTAGGGGTGAAGGCGATAGAGGAGCCAGCAAACGAACCACGCCGTAACTGGAAGAAGGCACGCTGGGACGACATAAGAGGCTTCCTAATAGCGAACCTACCACAGCATAGAGAACTCGAGACGACAGCTCAGCTAGATCAAGCAGCGGAACAGATTACCTCGGTCATATGGCAAGCAGCGGAACAATACACGCCGTTACTCCGGCCCTCAACGCAGCAGAAGGCCTTCTGGACCCCTGAATGCTCTACGAAGGTAAGGGAGGCTAGAAGGGCAAGGCGACAGTGGACGAAGGAGCACACCCAAGAGACGTGGGAGCAATACTGCCACGCGACACAAGAGAAGAAGGCACAGATAAGACGCGATAAGCTGCAGGACTGGAGAGCGACGATCGGGCTCGTTACAGAAAACCCGGAACAGATGTGGAGACTTGCTAAATGGGCACGACTACCTGAAGAGCAACAAGCCCCTCACTTCCCCCCAATCGTAGACCGCGAAGGGATTGCCCAGGCTACGCCCCGGGGCAAGGCAAAAGCGTTAGCCGACCATTTCTTTTCGACGCAAGTAGAGGCAGACCTTACGGACATCGACCCGAGCACATACCCGGAACCCCTGGACATGGATTGGGCGGTTAGCTCTAACACAGTAACAGGAGTCATAAGTAAGCTAAAGGGACGAAAAGCCCCAGGCCCAGACAGGATACCAAACGTACTGCTAAAAGAGTGTAGAGAAGAGATCGCGCCGAGCCTTGCAAACCTATTTACCGCGTGCCTACGGCAAGGGTATCACCCGAAGCCGTACAGAGAGTCTATGACAGTAGTGCTACGCAAGCCACAGAAGGAAGACTATACTCAGCCCAAGTCGTACAGACCAATAGCACTTCTAAATACGATAGGGAAGGTCCTAGAAAAGATAGTAGCCCAGAGACTTACGCAGCTTGCCGAGGACAACCACGTACTCCCAGCAACACAGATGGGGGGAAGAAGCCAGCGATCGACACTAACAGCAATGGAGCTAATTACGGAGCAAATTCAGACCCTCTGGCACTACGGCAGGAACCGAGCGGCGTCCTTACTATCCCTTGACATCGCAGGGGCCTTCGACAACGTCTCACACCAAAGGCTAATACATATCCTACAGCAGAAAGGCATCCCCCAGTGGGCAACGTCGTTCGTCTACTCCTTTCTCCAGGAACGGACGACATACCTAGTCCTAGGAAGGTACACGTCCGACCCGGTGAAGGCAGAGACTGGAATACCTCAGGGATCTACTCTCTCCCCTATCCTGTTTCTGATATTTATGTCGGATCTAATCCCCCTACTCACCTCTCCGCAAACTTCAGCATCGGGGTTCGTAGACGATACAAACATCCTAGCCTGGTCAGACTCGACAAAAGAGAACTGTCGCCTCCTTGAAGATAGGCACAAGAAATGCGAGGAGTGGGCAAAGAAGCATGGTGCCCGGTTCGCCCCTGAAAAGTACCAACTTATACACTTCAGTAAAGCGAGAACACACCATAATATGAAGGCGGCGGTAAGAATCCAAGGCTACGAGACCAAGCCATCAGCGGAGCTACGAGTACTAGGGATCTGGCTCGACCCGAAGCTAAGCTGGAATGTACAGATTAAGAAAGCCCAGAGTCGAGCGCAAGTCAATGAAGCCTCGATAAAGAGGCTTACGGCATCTACATGGGGAGCAACATTCGACAAGGCAAGAGTAATGTATAAGGCGATCGTCAGACCAGCTATGTTGTACGGGGCACAGATTTGGGGAACAGGAGGCGCAGGCAAGCCGATCCCGAAACGGATAGAGCAACCCCTAAACAGGACACAGGCAGGCAACCTACGTAGGGTACTAGGCGCATACAAGACAACGTCAACAAGCACGGTAGAAATGGAGACAGGAATACCACCAATCGGCCAGTACATCCGGGGAATGAGAATTCAATACGCGGCAAAGACGACAGGTTACCTAGCACAAACCACGATCCAGGAGGTAAAGAATAAGATAGAAAGCCGCTACCGGAGAGGGGCAGGATATAGGACAAGCCAAAAAGAGGATGACCTTACTACCTTTACGGCCGTACAGACAAGCACCGAATGGCTAGCACGAAAGGAGGAGGAGCGTAGGACTCGCCAGGCCGGCGGGAGCAAGGCTAAGACCCAAAACCTAGCGGAACAGATAGCGAGCTGCCTATGGGAGCAGGACTGGAAAAGGAAGCCCCCTAAGACAACAGGCCCGATAGCGCTCCGAGCCTTCCAGAGACACAATTACCAGCTATATAGGGACCTGACAAGGGCCGAAGCAAGCATAGCGATCCAAATCAGGTCCGAACACATTGGATTAAGGGCCTACCTGTTCAGGAGACGCGCACTAGACATCTATAGCCCAGCCTGCCAGTGTGGCTACCCATCGCAAAACCCAGAACATATGCTACTACGATGCCCGCAGTGGGCGAGAGGCAGGGGAAATTGGAGGCACCAAGCGGGAAGGAGAGACTACAAGTCAATTATTAGGGACAAAGGCAACATTCGCCGAATCTCTCGGTGGATACTACAGCAGGGATACCTCCAGCAGTTTAGCCTCGCGAGCGAGACGGAGGAGTGGATAGACAAGAGGCGGAAGCGAGGGGGGTTGCAGATAGGGTAGTCATCAGGGCAGGCCCATGACACTAGCGTACCCCTAACAAGGGAAATTTAAGACGTCAACGAGGAGGAAAAGACAGGCGGGAAGGAGGAGGGGTTTTCACCAACACGGTTTCCCCTCTATATATACAAAAACAAGATAGTATAGCTGCATAGGCCAAAGGGCACTACAACAGCTTAATGAAATATCTATCTATCTATCTATATAGCTAGCGTATTGTCTTAGGTTAGAGAGGACGGTGAATTACATCCTATCGCATTCTACTCGATAAAGATAAACCTAGTAGAATATAATTACGAGATTTACGATAAGGAGCTAATAGCTATTATTAGAGCGTTCGAGGAATAGAGGCCGGAGCTAATAAGCACTCCCTCTAAGGTTCTTACCGACTATAAGGGCTTAGAGTAGTTTATAACGACCAAGTAGCTAACCCGCCGACAAGCGCGCTAGAGCGAGTTCCTATCCGGGTTCGACTTCTAGATAGAATATCGCCCTAGTAAGCTTAGGACAAAGCCCGATAGCCTTACGCGCCGTAGACAAGATATAGACGATAAGGCTAATGTAAAACATAGGTAGTAAGCTATATTAAAGCTACGTAATCTCCCTCCTAATATACGTAAGCGCTTAAAGCTATTAGCTATAACTACTCCGCGTACTACGGCCGACTAGTATTAATTAGCACTTTGCGTACTCGAAGTAAACGAGGCCTCTATCGAAGAACTTATCGAGGAAGCCTATACTAAAGACGAGCTAGCGTACGGTATTAAGAAGGCCCTAGACGACAATGCTCGTACTTTACTACGAAACGTAGAAGGCTCTAGCTATATCTCGCTTAGCGACTATAAGTTAGACGGTGACCTAATTAAGATCTAAGGACGTATATACGTACCGTATAAGCTTCGTCCGGAGCTAATAGCGAGGCACTACGATACTCTATTAGCTAGGTATTCTAGGCGTAAGAAGATAGTCGACCTACTTACGCGTACGTACTACTAGCCTAGTCTAGTAGTAGATGTCGCTAAGTACGTTAAGAATTGTTACCTATATATACAATCTAAGGCTTTTTATAATACGTACTAAGGTATACTCCGATAGTTGCCCGTACCCTCGGGTGCCTATAAGGAGGTAGTACTCAATTATGTAGTAGAGCTACCGGATAGTTATAGTACTAAGGGCGTAAAGTATAACGCTATCCTCATCCTAACCTATAGACTTACTAAGAGGAAGTATCTTATGCCCGTAGTGGATTTGACCCCTAAGGTAGCGGCCGACGCCGTATTAAAGTACGTAATTAAGGATTAGGGCCTATTCGATACGGTAGTATTAGACCGTAGTAGTTAGTAGGTAAGCTAATTCTAGAAGGCTCTAATAGCGCGTCTAGCTATACGTATAAAGATCTCGACTACCTTTTACCCTTAGACTAATAGGTAGTTAGAACGTACGAACTAAGCTATAGAACAGTACCTACGCGCGTACGTTAACTATACGTAGGACGATTAGGTCTAGTAGTTACCTATCGTAGAGTTTGCCCTAAACAATTAATAGAGCGCTACTATAGGTATATTACCGTTCTTCGTAACGCTAGGCCGTAATCCTCGAATAGAGGTATTACCTTAGGCTACGAGCGGTAACGGTACTAAACTTCCGAAAGTATAGGCCTTGTCGAAGTAGTACGTAGAAGATTTCGCGACTTTTATAGAGAACGTTAACGTATACTACATTATATAGCTTAGATATACCTAAGAGCGGTACGTAGATACCGTAGCGAACAAGCGTAAGCCTATACTAAGATACGCGATCGGCGATAAGGTTTAGCTAGATACTAGAAACATCCGTACTCGAAGGCCCTATAAGAAACTTGACTATAAGAATATAGGTCCCTTTACGATTACCCGTAAGATTAACGTAGACGTGTACGAGCTCGACCTTTAGGAAAGTATACGTATATACCCGAGGTTCTATACTAGTATACTACGCCCCGTAAACGACGACCTATTCCCTAATTAAAGCTAAGGTTAACCACTTATCGAGGCCTCCGAAGGCGACAGCGAGGAGCTAGATAAATACGTAGTTAAGGCGATTATAGACAGTAGATAGACTAGTAGAGCTAAGAAGTATATAAAGTATACCGTCCGTTAGGAAGGTAGTACTATTATAGAAGTGCCTTATAGCAAATTAAAAGGTAGTGCCGAGGAAGCGATAGTAGATTATTATTATAAGAACCTGTTAGCGGCCGGTCTACTACCTAGATAGCGTAAGCCTAAAGGTTAGATATTAGACGATCTAGATATCGTTACCGATAGTCGACCCTACGATGCCCGCGTAATATAGATATAACTTAAGGCAAGCTAAGGCTTGATATATAGTTAGCTTGTCTAAGGCACACTATAGTATACTATAGACTCGACTTGCGGCTTACTACGGTAAGATATATAGTCTCCCTACGGTTAACCCGACGTAAGCTAGTACTTCCTAATAGTACGGTCCTTCCTTACGGATATATCCTACGGCGATATGTTTCCGCGTACAAGGGTATACGGCGGTTTGAGAAGGGGGTGGTGTTACGGTTTACCTTATAAGGCTGCACTTAGTGTCACGTGACCTAGTACGCTAGCGCGCCCGGACCCTAACCTCGGCGTTTACTTTATCGCGGCTTCGCGACTTTCTTATCTGCTCTTCTTTATAGAACTTATTCGATTCTAAGGTATTAATACGTTTGCGTCCTATCTTACGCCTTGTCCGTGTTATTAATAAGGGCTTTCGAATATGTCGTATTTAGCGATAGCGCCGATAGACGTCGTCTCGCGTCGGCCTTTTTAGATACTTTAATTAACTCTATAACTAGCTAATATAGATAGGCTTTACGCGTAGTTCTATAGAGATAAGCTACTTTCTATAGTAAAAAGCGAGTTTAAATACGATAGATTTATAACTATAGTATTACTATAGTTAATATTAATATTAGGTAGAGGTTTAAAGGACTAGCCTTTACCCTACGAGTACGAGTATATAATATAGATAGATAGAACCCCTAAAAGCGAATAGTCCTACTAACTTACTATATACCTATCTACCTATTAAAGTAACTACTCTTACTAAAAAGCGACTCTAAGCTATAGAGTAGTAATTTCTATAACAAATCTTTATAATTTTAAGTATAGCTATAGTAGTAAACTTAAGGTATAGTATACTTATTAAGTACGGGAATATATAATACGATACGGTAGAACCGACTATACTCTTTAGAATATACGATTTTGTAGTACTAAAATATCTCAAAAGTCTCTATAGGGCTATTTACTAAAAAGCAACTTACGCTCTTAGCCTACGTATAGCTTCGCGCCCGCTTACGGTATAGCGTAGAAGCTGAGGCCACGTAGGCTGAGTACCTGAGCTTACAGCCCCTCACAACGCGTCTGCTGCTCTTGCTTGTAAGCTCACCTCGTTACATCTCGCGCAGAGTCGTGTTGCACACTGTATAACACGCGATTCTCGACCAGACCTATGACCGGTCCCTAGCAACAATTCTTGAAGAGGCGCCGGCCCAAGATGGCCTTCCACTTTGACGCGCGGGCAGACTCGAGCGACGAAGACACTCCTGCATTGGACCTATCAAGCTGGAAGAATCGCGCCGCGGGATCTACAAACAATGCTCCAAGACCTGCTCCAGCTCCAGCTCCAGCTCCAGCTCCAGTTGCGCCGATGGTCGTGAACCACGATGCCGAGGACTCCGACTCCGACAACAGCACGCCCGACCTCGCCGCGTTCCAGGCCTCCGATCGCAAACGCAAGAGACCTTCGGCTACTCCATCACCAGTCGTGCCTTCCTTTCAAGCGATCAATTCGGCATCAAAGCGTCCAGATGGACAATCCACCTTCGATCTGGGATCCGACGATGGCACACCAGATCCAGCGTTGCAGCTTCCAGCCTCTGAGGACGAAGATCAAGAGGAGGAGGAGGTCGCGAGGCCTGCTGAGCAGAAGAGGTTGATGGTCGTCGTATCGAGGAAAGAGGGCAAGAGACGCAAAAACTACAGGGACCTTCGAGCAGGCGACGATAACGTTCGTCGTGTGTTGAAGGAGTCGCAAGAGCAGGATGGAACGGTCATGTACAAGGTCTTGTTTGATGATTTTCATGTTGAGAATGTAAGTCTTGCCATTCTACTTCCTGCATTCTTCCCTCTGGCTCGTGCTGTAGCTACTTGGGCAGCCTCACCCCAGAGCTGTGGCTTTCAGCTTCTTGAGGCGGTTCTGCTTGGACACTTCGTGATCCCAAGAACGACCTCACTTGACGGCTATTTTGTGAGAATTCGCGTCACATGCGGGCCAAAACTTGTCGTCATGAAGACCTATATAAGGCTTTTCTAGCAGCGTCAAACCCTCACCGATACAACAACACCTTCACTGCGCATATCACCACCTCCGGCTGACAACACCACTGCAGGTACCATTCGAAGAGCTGTTAGGTCTCGATAACGGCCAAGAAGCACTTGACGTTTTTGGTGAGGGTCCTCCGTCTGACGACGATACGCCACCACCTCAACCACGCACCAAACGCACCAAACGAGCGAGGATGTCGTCAACCCGCCCAGGCAGCAAGCGTACACGTCCAAGCAACGGCATGGTGTCGACCGTCGACTATGTAGATGGCTCAGACATCGAAGCTTCAGAGACCGAGACCACCACGCGCGCACGAGGTCGAAAGCGCAAGCAAGACATCACACGATACCTGGACCAGGGGCCAGAGGACGATGACGATGACGATGAGTCGGACGACGAGCTCAGCAGACCTACCAGGCCCACTCGCCGCAACGCAAAGGTTCAGCCAACCGGCAGGACCCTCCGTACTAGGCGTACTTCCACAGGACTTACAGAGTCTGAGGATGATGACAGTGATCCCATGGCAGTCCTCCAATCTGATGTGCGGCCAAAACGCCGCAAAGTCAAGACGAGCAAATTCGACTCCTTGAAGTCAGAGCGCGCCAGCGAGCGTCAGTCTGCACGAACGACTAGGCACATTGGTGACATGGAAGAAGTTGGCGAAGAGAATATCTGGAGATCGGAGTCAGAGGAGCGTGTGGCTGCTAAGCCAAAGGTCACAGTCACTCGTGAGATCTTCAAACCCCTTCCACGAAACGACGAGTTCCGCATCCGACACAACCAGTACTGCGATACGTGCGGACAAGGCGCCAACTATGCACCATTGGTCGACTGCCAGGGCTGTTCGCTTACCTACCACAAGAGCTGTCTTGGTCATCGGACTGGCAGAGAGCACCTCGTCACGAAAGTTGACGAAGGCGAGTTCGTCCTGCAATGCCGTCGCTGTGTGGCAAAGGCGCACGAGAAGGAGCCGACCGCGCCAGATCAAGGAAGGTGTCAGGAGTGCAAGCAGCACGGCCTTGGCTGCAGACCCTTCCGTCCACGCAAGACACCGGGCCAGGAACAGCGAGAGCGCGACGAGAATGATGGCGTCGATCCGATCTATGAAGTCGATCGTTCGCTCATCAACAACGCCGACAACGTACTGTTCCGTTGCTTGAGCTGCTTCCGTGGCTTTCACTTTGAGCATCTACCATCACGTTCCGACATGATGGATCTTGACATGGATGCTGATGCTGAGCAGCGCTTTCGTGAGTACAGTCGCGATTGGAAGTGCAAAGACTGCCTCGACGCACCTGCGAAGGTTTCAGGCATCATCGCATGGAAGCCATTGGAAGAAGATCTCTATGATCCGGCGACTGGCTTCGAAGGCGTTCCAGAAGACGAGAAGGTCTATCTCGTTCGATGGGAAGGCATGTCGTACTTCCGTGCTCGGTGGGTTCCAGGACCTTGGGTATGGGGCAGCACGACTCACATGATGCGCAAAGCCTTTGCGAAGCGCGATGACTCGCAACATCCCAAGATGCGCACCGAGGACGCCATCCCAGAGGACTATCTGCGTACCGACATTGTACTCGACATTAAGTTTACGAGCATTGTTGATATCCAGACAGAAGAAGTCGACAAAGCGCGCATCCGCGAGGTTGAGAAGGCTCTTATCAAATACAAGGGACTCAACTACGAGGATGCCGTATGGGAAGCGCCGCCAGGACCTGATGACGGCGAGCGTTGGTCCGACTTCGTGCAGGCGTACAACGACTGGGTTGCTGGTCGCTATGTTCGCCTGCCCAAGCAGTCTGCACTCAAGACCCGTCTCGAAAAAGCACGGAAAGAGGACTTCCAGAATCTTGAGAAGCAAGCGCAGCCCGACAACGTCGAAAGCGGCAAGTTGATGGACTACCAGATACAGGGTCTCAACTGGCTGTACTACAAGTGGTTCACCCAAAAGAACGCAGTTCTGGCAGATGAGATGGGTCTCGGCAAGACGATCCAGATCATTGCTTTCCTGGCCACACTTGTGCAGGACCATAATTGCTTCCCGTTCTTGGTCGTTGTACCAAACTCAACCTGTCCGAACTGGCGGCGTGAGATCAAGCGCTGGGCTCCGAGCTTACGAGTGGTTGCTTACTACGGATCTGCTCAGTCTAGAGAGATGTCATACAAGTACGAGCTGTACCCGGAGAACGCCAAAGATCTTCGATGCCACGTCGTTGTCACGAGCTACGATGCTGCAGCTGACGAGAACAACCGCAAATTCTTCAGGCATGTCGCTTGGCAGGGAATGATTGTTGATGAAGGCCAGCGACTCAAGAACGACAAGAACTTGCTTTACGCAGCACTCCGTGCAATGAAGGTCCCATTCAAGATCCTGCTCACAGGTACGCCGCTGCAGAACAATACCCGCGAACTTTTCAATCTACTTCACTTCCTGGACGACAGCTATGACCCAGCGAGCTTGGAGAAGGAATACGAAGAGCTTGACCAAAACAAGATCACCGAGCTGCACGATCTGATTCGACCATTCTTCCTTCGGCGTACAAAGGCTCAGGTTTTGACCTTCTTGCCGCCGATGTCCCAGATCATCGTCCCGGTGAGCATGACCTTGGTGCAAAAGAAGCTGTACAAGAGCATTTTGGCCAAGAACCCAGACTTGATGAAAGCGATCTTCAGCACCGAGTCCAACGCAAAGGCCACCGAGCGAGGCAGTCTTTCCAACATTCTCATGCAACTGCGCAAGTGCCTATGCCATCCCTTCGTATACAACCAGAGTATCGAGGACAGACAGGTCGACCAAGCTTCATCTCATCGCAACCTCGTGGACGCCAGTAGCAAATTGCAACTTTTGGAACTCTTGCTACCAAAACTGCAAGCACGAGGTCACCGTGTACTCATCTTCAGCCAGTTCCTTGAAATGCTCGACATGGTCGAGGACTTCATGGACGGCAATCAATTCCGCTACCAGCGCCTGGATGGCAAGATTAATGCTCTTACCAAACAGAAGCGGATAGACGAATTCAACGCGCCCGACTCTCCGCTTTTCGCGTTCTTACTTTCGACTCGAGCAGGTGGTGTCGGCATCAATCTAGCGACTGCGGACACCGTCATCATCCTTGATCCAGACTTCAACCCGCATCAGGATATCCAGGCGCTCTCACGTGCGCATCGGATTGGTCAAAATAAGAAGGTCTTGTGCTTTCAGCTGGTCACCAGAGCGAGTGCCGAGGAGCGGATTATGCAGATTGGTCGCAAGAAGCTGGCTCTCGACCATGTTCTGATCCAAGAGATGGACGCCGATGATGCTGATCAGAATGACCTCGTGTCAGTCCTTCGTCATGGTGCTGGTGAGCTGTTCAATGACGATGGATCGCACGACATCGTGTATGATTCTACCAGCGTCGAGCATCTCCTTGACAGAAGCCGCATCGAGACTACCACATCAGGCACCGACAAGAGCGCAGAGTCCAGTTTTGCATTTGCTCGTGTCTGGGCCAACGATCAGGGCGCATTGGAGGAGGCCGCGATGCCTGAACTCGAAGAGTCAGCACCAGATCCAGGTGTCTGGGCTAACATTCTCAAGGAGCGTGAGCGAGTCGCTGCTGAAGAGGCTGCTGCCAAGGCAGAAGCATTCGGACGTGGTCGCCGCGCACGCACAAACAACGTTGACTACACTGGAGAGGTTCCGGACGGCGCAGAGGATATTGGCTTGACCCCTATCAAGAAGAAGAAAAAGAATCGTGATGATGGCGACGGCAGCGATACTGACTTCCAAGCTGATGATAGTGACGGTGATGATGAAGTCGATGGTGAGCAATTAGATGGCGAGGAGGTGAGAGGCTTGCAGCCCGATGGTACTAAACCCGTGACAGGTCTTGCAAAAGGCAAAGGTAAGCCTAGCTCCCCAAAGACGAAGAACACTTCGCTCCCTATCCCAGCAAAGGCACAAACGACGCCCAAAAAGCCAGTGGCCAAAGCCCCGGTAGCAAAGAAGGCTGAGAGCACACCGAAGAGCGCCGAGACGACACCAAAGACTCCTGCCGCTAGCAGGAAGTCTGCTGTTGTCAAGGGCGCCTCTTCAAAAGCTCAGCCTTCACCCACCAAGCAGAAGGGTACCGGTGTCAAGAAGTCCGAGGCTGCTCGTAAGAAGGCCGCCCAGAAGGCTTCCTCTGCACATTCGAGCCCAGAGAAAATGAAGGCTCTGGCTGAGGAAGCACGTGTCATCGCTGAGCGCACTACCAATGCGCAGAGTCCTACTTCTCCCATGAAGGATTCTGTCTTGGGCCAGTCGCCCAGTGAGCCTATCTTGATCGACCTCGATGAGAGTGGTGACCAGCCATTGGATCAATCCAACATAATCGCACAAACACAAGAGGAAGAAAATAAGGCGCTGACCGAGCAACACAACTAGTCATCCCAACGTTCCAGCGCGCACACGTACCGAAGCCTCAGATCATCGACTTCAAGAACGTTGCACCGGCAAATGCCATGGACACCACGAACGGCACCCCACAGCCACCTGCAACGAACGATAAAGCTGCTGGTGTTAACTGTCGTGCATGTGCAAGCTTCCATCCTGTCGGGCGCTGCCCCCTCAAGCTGGCTGGTGTAGAGCACTGCAACCTGTGTGGCATAGCTCACTACGGCCATGCACGAGTGTGCCCGCACATCCAGTCAGAGACACAGGTAGGTTTCCAGGCCAAATTTCGACCCTACATCTGTACTGACACAATTCCTAGGTGCGCGCTATGCTTGAAGCACTGAAACACTCCAACGAGCCCGAGCACTTGGTCAACGAAGCAAGGCGATATTTGCGTGGGTTGAAGGGCAACTTGGTACAGTTGAAGAAGCAAAAGGAGCTCAAGGAGCAAGCTGCCAGGGATTCCTACGCCCAGGCTTTCCAGAAACCCAGCTACGACGCTCCTATCGCACCCATGACGACTTCCTACCAGAGTCCTTGGCCATCGTACTAGGCGCGGGCATGAACATGGCACAAAGTCACATACAGAAGGCAAGGCGTGGTTTGCGGTACAGTAATGACACTTCATGATACCCCATGTATCAGTTGGCGAGTTTCAGCGCTTCTAAACAAGTCTATAGACTCAACCTCAGCTTCAACAGATCCTTTTGCACAATCTCCTCCTTCCTCTTTAGGAGCTCACTAACATCCCATTTCGCACTCAATAACCTCCCTGCCAACCACCCGTTCTCCCCACGCTCGCGATATTTCGTCAACCACACACAAAATGCCCCACAAAGCAACGGCGAGTCCGTCAAATACGGCCTGAACGCATCCGGCGTTGTCTCATCCGCCATCTCACTCAAGACCGCGCCAGGGTGTACCGCGTACGTCGACAAGCCTTCGTCCTGATACTGCTCGTGGATGTTCTCCAGGAGTTTGAGCTGTGCTGCCTTGCTGACGCAGTATTGGGCGTTTGCGATTGGACCGCGGATGATTAAGGAGGCGAGGCTGTTGACGCCGATGAAGGCCTTGGCTCCGTCTGGGGTGGAGAGGAGCAGTGGGATTAAGTACTTCGCGCACAAGAAGGTCCCGACGTAGTTGACGTTTGTGGCGTTTTGGAAGGTGCTGGGATCGGTCTCTGTGATCTTCAAGACTACTGGTCCAGAGTATCCCGAGTTGACAACGGCGATGTCTAGACGACCAAATCGTTCTTTGATGCCCTCTGCGAGACTCGCTACGCATTCGGCGCTGGTGATATCGCACGCCACAATTTCAACCTCAATCGAGGAATCGATCTTCCGACATTCAGCAGCAACCTCCTCGAGTCCTGAGGTCCGTCTTGAGGCGAGAACGAGGCCGGAGCAACCTGCTTGTGCGTAGCTGTGGGCGACGCCGGCGCCTATGCCCCTCGAGGCGCCGACTATGCAGACGACATATGGCTTCGGCAGTTTGATGGCGCTTGGGTTGATGGCGTCGTATGGTGAGGCGTGGGAGGTTGGGACGAAGGTTCCTGTGCCGCGGGTGCCCCAGTTGTCGGTCATGGTCCTGTAGGGTAGGTCGTGGTGGTTGGATTTGTAGGTTTGATGGAAAAGAGGTGTGGTGGACTCTAGTACTGTCCCTACAGTGGAACGAGTAAATCAGCATGCGTGTCATTCAGCTAGTGTGGTCTCGGTGCGTAGCCGAGGGGTGAGTCATCATGGATATGAGCTAGCAGCTCAGGGCATGTACCATTGCTAAGAGATGAAACCTGTGAGTGTCATGGTGATTCGTGACTGATTAGAGATTGATACCGATGGTGCTGTACTTCCAATCATGAAGCGGCAACCTGGAGCCCAGTCTCTGTCGTGCTTGCCTCGACTCCACACGAAGAAGGACAACAGCCCAAACACAACCGCAAGCAACAACGCCAACGAGCTCGATTCCACAATCCCCGTGCCCGACGCACCACTCGTCGACCCTGCCTCGTCAGCACTCGACGTCTGCGTTCCATTCTCAGTACCACTCTCACTCGTCCCCGTTCCATTGCGAGCACCGTCCGCTGTCCTCACCTGCCCGGCCGGCAGATTCGCCAAAATTACTTCCAATGCACTCAGATCCTCCCCAAGACCGGTGCTCCCATCAAACTCCCTACTAACCCAATCACTCCCACACGCAGTCCCAATCTCGCCACCGGTACACTGACTTGCCGCAGCGGTCGCAGACGTCTGGAGGATACTGGTGATCCGCTCGATATAGGCATTAACGCCTGTGCCGTTGACGGAATGGGATGATTGATAAGCCAGATGGCGAGCGTTCCCCATAGCACGGGCGAGGCGCGTGCGGTAGGCTTTTTGGTCGACGTAGCAATTATCGGAGGGCTGGCAGGCGACTTCGTAGAGGATTGAGCGGCCGAGGGAATTGGCGGAGGCGGCTTGGTCGACGAAGATGCGGGAGGCGGTGGAGATGGTGAGCCAGAGGGTGAAGTCCCAGAAGGTAGCGTTGGAGAGTGAGGAGAATTGAGTCTGTGGCGGTGTGTCAGATTTCGATGAGGAGAGTGTTTGGCGTGGTGATAGAGACTTACAATATTCGTCATGTACGCACCCGCATCGATCAATAGCCCAGCGTTCATCGACCACTGGATGTAGTTGATCTCCGAACAATTCGTAGTGTCATCCGTCCCATCATACACAGCACCAGTCTCATTATTGATCAGACCAATCTGATAACTCCACTCGATACTTCTCCGCGCCCAATCACTGTAGGTCGAATTGCCAGTATACCTCGCAAGCCTCGCCGCCAGCAGTGCAAAACTCCCCTGCGAGAAAGAGTTTTTTTTTTATAATTAGTTATACCCATTATTAAACGTAAAAATCTGCCACTTCAACCCACCACCACAGCTCTCCTCATCCCAGCGCAGAACCTGACTCTCAAAAACATTAGTAGCCAGCTGTATCCACGAAATATTTTGATCATCACGTTCGGGAAAGTCATTTTCCGCGGCCGTCATAGCAGCAAGCGCCCAGCTGGCTTGATCGTCGTTGCCCAGGGACTTGGTTTGGTTTGGCGGCATGTAGTTGTGATCTGGCCCAACTTGGAAAAGCATTCCATCCTGGATCGTTTGCACGATGCTGTCATCGCCAGATTTGGATTTGGACCAGTAGTTGATCAGACTGTCGAAGGCGAGGCCGCCCTCCCACCAAAAGTAAGGCGCGCCGAATAAGCCGGGCATGTCGCCATTGCTGTTGTTGGAGCTGCGGTAGAGGGAGAGGATGTTGCCGACGATGGTTCTGCTGGCGCTGATGAGGGAATCTGTATTGTTCACGTCCAGGTCTATGGCGTGGGCGAGGCCTGCTGCGAGGAGGAAGCCAGTCAGGCCGGATCGCATCTTCATATTGTGTTGCGATGGAAGTGTTGTTCGGAGAGTTGAAGAAAAAGAGGAATGGTAAAGAAACCGGCGATCAGTCAGTGCTGCACAACCAGATCTTACCCATGTACGTACCTATTGGTGTCCCGTTTCACAGTCTTGGAGAACCTTTGTGTTCCTGCACAGGAGATGATGTAGACGCGCCCTTGGCCGAGAAGCGACGAAGGATTTTGGTTGTTGTCTTGGCTGAGGCTGACGCAGGTCGGGCATTGGCCGTGATGCGAGCCCAGCGCATTCCGTGCCAGGCAACAACGGCTGAGTCGGGAGTGTGCTTGGCGTCTTGTGGTTGCGTATGACTTGGTGAACACCATCAAGAGCCTTGTCGCAGGAGAGATAGTATGTTCCAAGGCCTTGGATGAAGTAGGTGAAGGATTTCGAGCTCGAAGGCTGAGCATCTCGTCCCAGCGCGCCTCTCCATGCCGCGGAGTCGAGAGCTCCCGTGACAAGGACGATATATATACACAGTGTACACTTTGTACAGATTCAGATACCCATGCCCCAAACGCCATCGCTCATGCTGCACAACAGCTACTCTTCCGATTCCAGTAGAGCAATCGCGCCTGGTGCTTCCCATCGTCTCATGTTCCGGGAAAAGTCGCCTGCTTCCATGTGTACCTTCACGCCCTTCTTCAGCATCTCAACAAACATATCGTGAGGGTCCCTGTGTTCTTCCAAGGCCTTCGGCAATCCAAAAGACGACTCTTTCCAGGCAATGTCTTTGGCGTATGCTTTGGCGAGAGCCTGGCTCAACGGATGGACAGGACGGCAATTATTGACCTCGTTGAGGTCATTATGCATCAGTTCTAGCAGAGCGCCGTAGCGAGCATACTCTGCCTCGCTTCCATTCTCGCACTCCTCTCGGGATATGAGCTGGAGGAGATGCTGCTCGGACTCTGTTAACACGACCGTCTCTCCACGCTCTGATCTTTTGCTTAACCCTCGTGCGACGCCCACAGCAAATTTGCCGGCCCACAGATTCCAGAGCATGCCGCGTGAGATGCCGTCGGTGGGAGTATTGCCCGGCGGAGTTGCGCTGCAAAGACTACGACGCAGTCGATAGCGCATGCTGTAGTTGACGTGGCCAGCTGCACATGCGTACCGCCAGACTACCCTGAGCACATTGAAGTATCGCTGCAGCCATGCGGTGGTGAATAGTTCCGCATAGGTGATGTGATCTGGTATGATGGCACCAGGCTTACCGATCTTAAAGCGCTGTACGATCGAAGCCGCTGCCGCAGAGTCGCGATTGCGTAAAGCCGAGGACAGGAATATGTTCAGTGTGCTGGTGGGCACTGGTATGTTGCGCTTTCTCAGCCGTTCCAGAACGATGTAGGCATCATCCAGTCGGCCCCATTGCAGAAAAAGTTGGATCATGCGATTTGCAACTTCGTGAGAGAACCAGCGAAATCCAGGCGGATACGTAGCTTGGATTCGGAGATTGCACTTGTGCCAAAACGCCTCGAACGGGGTCCCGGCCTTCAACTCTTCATGCAGTTCTTCAAGTACCGACTCCATCGACACAGCTTTGGCCAGCTTCTGGTTCACCAACAGGCCCTTCGTGCGCATCATACCCTCCAATGGACCGAAAACCTCCGATGCGCCGCGAACGCAGACCAGCTTATGAAAGTGCATCCAGACGTGAGCAGTCAAAGGCAGTCTTCGTTTGATCATCTCCATCGTAAGGTAACGAAAATTGTGCAAGTCTCCCGATCTTGCCGCACCATTCAGCAAGACGGCGTAATTTGAGGCTGTAAATTCATACTTTCCGCCGTTGTCCAGTGACTGACGAATAGTACGAAAAGCCTTCAAGTCGTTGTGCGCCAGCAAATAGTGCAGTGACTTGTCCAATGCCTCCGAGGTTAGCCAGGAAGGCGCAGCAGGACCGGTACATAAGGAGACCAGTTCTTCGATCACTTTCGTGACGTGTGCTTCGTCGCCTGAAGCGGTCTCATCCTTCGCACGTTTATTGCGTACGGCCATGTTCGGCAAAGACATGGTAATCTCGAAGATGTACTGAGTCATGGACGTCCTTGATACCATCGTGGGTCGCACACCAACTTGATGCCGCACGTAGTCCGTATACCAACGGCTCACCGACCATACTGCACGTACTGGCGATGTGACAGACTTGACTGCATCATTGAGCATATCAAGATCTGAGAGAGAGAGATGACCGTCGTCATCTGAGTGCGGATCATGGCTCGGGCTTGTTTCGACGTTGGAGTGTCCATTTGGAACTTCGTGATTGTCGCCATCTGGCAGATGATATTGGCGGCGTTGCAAGTCATAGTCATGCATATTTCTGCTTGCGCTGAGTTCGTGCTCGGAGTAGACATACGCGTATTCTGGCAATAGCTGTAGGGCAGCGTCGTTCTCGTTGGCCAAGCCGGAAAGAGCCAGCACTGCATAGGCAGTCTTTGTTCTTCCGTCTACGCTGATTTTCTGGCTCACACCCTCCACCACTTGCAGATGGCTACCCGTGCGCTGCCGAATCTCCAGAATAGCCAAGGATATATCATGGTGGAAGACGGCCAGGAAACCCTCTGGCAGCGTTAGTTTGTCGACCTTCTGCTTGTACAGTTCTGACCCAGCGGGCGTATGAGCATCCAGCTGCTGGAGGATACCCTGCCAGTCGTTATGCTTGAGGCGAGGATGTCGTTCGGCTTGTAGTTGCACCATTCTTTCATGGGTCGCTTTCTGCACGCGAAGCTCTTTTTGCTGGCGTACAAAGTATTGACGGCCGAAGGATGGTTGGTATGCGGTGTAATCTGCGCCATCTCGAGGACGACTTTCCCGGACCGCCTCTACCATATCGTCGAAGTAGGAAGAAGTCGCTGGCTGTTCGGCGGGGTGCTGGGCATCAGCTTCATCGGTGCGTGTGCCCGCATTGGCATCAGGATGTCGCGCGGGTGTCTTCACGAGGACTCTCCTGACGGGGCCGTGTCGGTGTGATGCCGTGCGGGCGTTGGAAGCAAGTCGGTCTCGAAGGGCGAGTTCGGGGGGGAAGTGCAGGGCACTGTCGCGCTGTGCGGACGTTGGAAGATATCGCACGGCCTTGCCATCGGTCTGTGGCAGAAGGGCCGTCGTGATGCGCAGGCCCTGTTCATGACCACTTTCCTGCGCGTCTCCTCTGCCGGACGCTGCCGTGGCGCTGTCCTCCTGTGTCTCCGATGCAGCAGCAGCAGTGGAGTACCACAGCACCCCTCGGGCAGGCCGGTCGACAAGGCGTCCAACGCCTCGCAGCCATCGCTTGCTCCCAGCCAGAGGCCTGACATGATGCAGGCTCGCTAGCGTGCGGTCGACAGTCGGCTTCGATGGGTCGTGTGTCGCTGGGCGGCGGCCGAGGATTCTGTCGGAGCTGTCTTGTGCGTGCGTAGCATTGTCGGGGGCTCGACGTACAGAGCCAATGGACGTGATGCCGGTCCGCAATGGCCTTCTCAGGGCAGCATAACATGGCATCTATCCACCATCATCGTATGCAGAGCGCAAGATGCCCCCGGGCAAAGAATGTTTCGTTTCCTTTCCCGCCGGCATTGAGCCGACAGCGCGCATCGGCGCAAGCGAAAGCGCCGCCATCAAACGCGTCCGAGGGTCCCTCAGTCGCGTGTCCATCTTCTCATCTCCCGTCCGAAGGAGCTTGCATTTGCATCTGCCATCCACACCACCAACAACTCTGAAGTCTCGTCAGTGACCCAACTTGGCATTCTACACTGGAATGGATTGCTAAAAGCCTCCTATTCGGTCCGGAACATTACCACACCCCATACGCCTGAAGCACGCGCGATAGACCTACTTCCAAGCACCAATGGCAAGCTCGCCTCTCGGAGCACCCCTTGCCTCACCACAACACATTTCAGCAGCGCGGCCAGCCATGTCGAAGATGCCCTTCGACGAGGATGATTCGCCTACTCCTTCGCCTGTGAGAGAGGCTATGGCACGCTCTCTGCCGAACATGCCGTATGCGCAATCATCTCCACCTCGTGCGCGCGACTCCGACGCGAACGACAAAGTGCGCCCCGGTGAAGATTCGGACGACAGCATTCGCAAGCCACTCGGACGTGCAGCTCGACGAATGCTGGGTGGAAACAGCAGCCCGACAAGCAGCCGCAAGTCGCCAGTCGCGTCTACACGCGTAACGCGCGACCCCCAGGAATCCGACGACGAGCTATATGCTGCGACTCCAATCATCTCGCGAAAACGCAAATCCATGTCGCCACCTGCGAGCGAAGCGCCGTCTACGTTGTTCGTCAGCCCCGCGAAGAGTGCTCGGGATGGCAGTGACGCGGAGCTCCCGTCTCATCCATTTGGCGGCAATCAGTCGAATCAGTCGAAGCTGGCAGCCCTGGTTGCAGAGAAGCGTGCCGAGCGCCTTGCTAAACAGGCCGAAGAGGAGGCGCGACGAAAGGAGCGCTCCGATGCTACCCATGCCTCGTCTGATCTACCAGACGAGATCGTGGAAGGCTCGCAACATGCCGTCGATCCTGAAGTTGAGCGAATCATGTCTGACGCCGCGAAGCCTACGAGGAAAGCGAGCAGAAAGGCGTTGCTCGAGATGGAGCGAGAGACACAGCGAATAGCTCGACAGCAGGCCCTTGCCCACCAGATGAAAGTGCGGAAGAAGTTCACCACTACGGATCTTTTTGCTCGATTCAATTTCAGGCCTAATGGAGAGAGCAACGTTCCTGCGACTACCGAGGGAGATGCTACACCTTCTTCGGCACCGACGAGCGACGCCGCAGAGGCGCACCACAAAGAGCCAGTCAGCACACCACCATCCAGTCCCCCAACGCCGCTTGACAGGCAAAGAGCTCTTGTCGAGAAGGGCGCGCTGAGCAAGCTGGTACCAGTGCGGCAAGATAGTATTGCTAGTGTCGCCGAGGTCGATAGTGATGGGGAACTTCCGGACATGGCACAATTGCTGAGCTCTTCGCGCGCTCCACCCTTGAACGCAGTGGGTGCTTCTAACGCTGCCGCCACTCCAGAACCCAAGAAGGGGCTAAAGCTTGCAAGGCTAGGCAAGAAAGCAGCCACTGTCCGACATGACGATAGTGATGACGAGCTTGACATTCTCCAGAATCTGCCAGGTCACTTGAGCGTGTTCGACAAGGTCAAGGGCAATATGAAGCGACAAAACACTGATTCCAAGGCCATCCATGCTCTGAAGCACCTCTCTCATCTTGGGACCGACTCCGGTTTCACAGGTCGACGAAAGAAGGGTGCTTCTCGACCTTCAGTCAATCCGCAGGCTCTGGAAGTTCAACTGCGGTTGCGGGCAAAGGAGCAAGCTCGCGCTCAGCATCGGGGGCGTATTGCCGAGCTGAAAGCAAAAGGCATTGATGTTCAATCGGCAGAAGAACGTGAACGCGAGGCAGAGGACTTTGAGAATCTGCTGGAGAAAGCCAGGCAGGACGCAGTCGAGCTTCGGAAGGCAGAGAAGGCTGCTGCTAAGGCGGGTGGCGTTGATGCAGCTGGCAACGAGGTTGCAAGTGGAGATGAGAGTGAAGATGAAGACTACGTCGATGGGTCGGGAAGTGAGAATGAAGACCAAAACAAGCTTGACGAAGAAGGCAATGCCCTAGTCGACGATGCTGCCGATGAGAGCCATGACGAGGAAGAGGAGGAAGGAGAGGGAGAGGATGATGATGATGATGATGATGATGATGATGATGATGGGGAAGAGAAAGAAGAAGGCGAAGGCGAGGTGGCTCAAGAGGACGGCGAGATTGAGAGACAGGCGACCAGCGATGCGGCAGGCCTTGTGGAGAGCAAGATGGATCCTTCACAACGGTCTATTGATGCTGAACCGATCGACATGCCATCTTGGTCGCAGACACCTGTGATTGGACGTAAACCTCGCAAGACACGCGTGATCGTTGACGAAGACGACGACGAGTCTGACACGGAGATTCTCCAAGACGACATCAATGCCACGCCTGCTGCGACCAAAGACGACGACCCATTTGCGGCTTTCGGCTTTGACACTGCGATGCCCGGCAGCTCGTTGATGAGCCCTACGCAGGCTTTCAATGCTACCATGCAGACGCCAACGCAAGCCACGCAGCAAGATTCCATGGATGTTCTCCGCTATCTGGTACCACCAAGTTCTTCTATCCTCCCGTTAGTGACCCTGGACTCGCAAACGCAGACACAAGGTGACAGCCAAGCTAGCGTCATACCAGCGAGCCAGGTGCCTGAGAGCCAACAGGTCAACTTGGCATGGGAGACGCAAGCTCCAGAGACACCAGTACCAGGCATGAACAGGGGTAGCTCGAACTTGGCTCTTGATACACCAGGCTGGGTACCCACGCAGGATGCCGGCCTGCCCGCCACATGGCAGGCAAATCCAAATCTGGAGCACGAAACGCCAGTTCAGTCACTCGCTGACGATGGCACCCAAGACACTGTTCGTCTTCGAATCAGTGAATCGCCAGCGCCCATTCGAGAACGCAAGCGTCTGATACGTGGTCAACGAGCTTTGGTTGAGTCGTCCATTGAGGACGAGGCAGAGCCGTTGACAAACACTAAAGCTGCCAAGAAAGATGCGTTCCGCGAGATGGCTCGCAAGCGCAAAGAGGCTCTATCTGCCACTGAGCTTGCTGAGGCCGAGCGAGAGGCAAAGCGAATGATGGATGAACAGGCCGAGGAATCTGAAGACGAATACGCTGGCTTGGGGGGTGACGACTACGTGGCGCCCGAGAACGAACAGGATCGTGAGATGATCGACTCTAGTCACATCGACGTAGACGAGCGTCAGTTGGCTGCACGTTACGCCGAAAGGGAGCGAGTCGCTGACGAAGAGCACGCCAACAAGCTTTACAAGGATCTCATGACGGGCGGGCTGAGGAGAAAGCAAGCCAACATGTTTGACCTCGATGAGGATGAGGACGACCTTGCCGTGAGAAGAAGACAAATGAGACGGCGTGAGGAAGCTAGGAAGCGCAAGCTTCTGTTGCAGGATGACAACATTGCGGGTTTAGCAGAAGGCAAGCAGAGCAAGGGCAAGGACGCCTTTTTGAAGGCTATCGCAGACGACGATGAGCGTGACGATGATGTGCTGGATCTCTCAGACGCCGAGGAAGAACCTCAAGCCACGCAGACTCACTCGGACAGTCAACCATCGCAGCAGGTTGAACAAAGCGAAGCACCACTACGAGAGATCAGCGGCAACAAACGTAGACACGAAGAGACCCCGGAAGACCGTCTGCCCGCCAAGCAGAGACGCACTCAAGCTTCTGCTTTCAGAGCACCGACATCCCTGCTCGAGGTGCAAGAGTCGGTCAGCTTCCTGCTCGACGAGCCTCATGCTGCAACTGTAGGTCCTTCAGTGCTAGAGCTGAGCTCCGATTCGGAAAGTGAGGACGATCAGCATCAACCAGAAGCACCAGTCGAGGAAAACGACGAGGACCTTGAAGAAGAGATCAGTCGCCGGAATGATGGGGGCTACGCACCTGATCGCGAGATCATGCCACCACCACGACTCCCCGCTTCGCAGCGCCGCACTGCTGCAAAGCCAGCAGTCGTCGACCGTCTATCACTAAAGAGAGGCTCTAGCAACGTCGAAAGTGCGCACGGCCGAACCGCCTGGGCTGCTCCAGCGAACGGCGGGTTCAAGGTCCCATCGCTTCTACGCCGTGCAACCACCAACACCACTATCGGTGCCAACGATCGTGGCGTGACGACCTCGGCTGGCTTGGCGAGGGAGAACAGTGGCAGCGGGGTGAAGATGGGTGGCACGAAGAAGTCATCATTGGCGTACCAGGCGAGAGATGCAGAGCGCAAGGCGATTGTGGAGGCGGGCGCGAAGAGGAGGGCCGATAATACTGCGCGCATTGCGCAGTTGAGAAGGAATGCTAGTAGTGGATTTGGCAAGGGACTGGGAGGGTCATTCGAGTAGGATGTGCCATGGAAGGGGTATTGATGAATTGCATGGCGTTGATAGACATGGGATGTGCACGCGCTCTTTACGATGAGGCATGATCAGAATTGAACTCCATTTCTCTGAAGCCCGGAACACCGTACTCCGAGCACCAGGTCGTCCATCAGAGGCCACATACACAAAGGTCCGAGCCGGTGCCACTGTGTCGATGGGGAGTTACTCACTTCACAAGAAAGACGGGCTTCGCTCGATCAGTGGAAATCTGGGCCACTTTCCCCGTCGAAGGTGGCAGCGCTGCGGCGGGGAGATTTCACGGAGGGCTTCCAGTTACAGCAATTCCATTCTTCTAACAAGCTCACAGCTACCTACAAACCGAGCACGGCAAGCAGCTTCTTCCTCGAAACATCTGTCTCCCCACTGGTATCGATCGTCTTCACGATCCCGCCATAGTGCTTCACAATCGCTGCATTCTTCTCAGCAAACTCAGCATACCTCTTTCTCGAACACCGCTTCATCATCACCAGCGTCTCTTGATCTCGACAGGAATCGTTGCTTCGCCTCTTCTTTTTTGCAGTCGAAGAAGAGAACCTGCTCTGGAGGCCCGAACTTTTCGTCCCATAGCTTCGCCGACTCCAAGTCCCTTGGGAAACCGTCGATAAGCACTTTGGCATTGGTGGGAGCTCGTTTGATTTCTTCTTGGAGTATGGCTAAGATGTTACCGGGTGCGATGAGCTCGCGGTTCTGCATGTGCTGCTGCAGTTGGTCTCGTGTCAGCCCGCCTAGCTGAGCTGGCTCTACTGGCATGGTGTTCATGAGCTTCCGAAGGTGGTCGCCCACTGAGAGGTGGTGGCATGGCATGCAATCGCTGAGGGCCTGGCAGAGTGTGCCTTTGCCGGAACCCGGGGCTCCGATGACAAATGTGGTGTGTTGGGACATGGGCGTTGCTTGTGTTGCGTTTAGGCTGCTTGTCACAGCGGATCTGCGTGGTATGTATTGCTGGGTTCATGTTTGCTGCTCGTTGACAAGACCTTGTGGAGCTTGTCAGGCATTGAGTATGTTCCTTTGTGGCTAACAGCATGCAGCCAGTGTCTTCTGGATAGGGACTTTCATGAAGCAAATGCATAGAACATGGACTGCTTGCTCAGGCATGGAAGAAACGGTCCGCTTCACGAGTATAGCAAGCGTTACACAAAGCAGGCTCCCGAGTGTGTCTTTGTCCAATCTCCAGGCAAGCAGGCAGCGAGGCAAAGATCAAGCTGTCATAAGAAGTCAAGATGTCGTTGGGCCAGTGTCATCACAAATCCACTGGATATTCAACTCTCACAGGATGGTCTTGCTCGATCAAATCCAAGCCACTGGGCCTGTCAAGATCCTGGGGACAGCAGCTCCATGTGCCACAGCCTTGTTCGCCCTTGAATGCTTCACAGCCAAGAAGCATATCACACCACTCTCCGTCAACTTCCACTTCACACGCAGATGCAACAAGACTTGCGTCTTCTGCTTCCACACCGAAAAGACCAGCTACCTTGCCAGCGACGAAGACATGAAGAAGGGTCTGACCTTGCTCAAGGAGGCTGGCATGAAGAAGATCAACTTTGCTGGTGGTGAACCGTTCCTCTATCCTTCGAAGCTCGCCATGCTTTGTCGTCTCTGTAAGGAGGATCTCAAGCTGGAGTCGGTCTCGATCATCTCGAATGGCACTAAGATCACCGAGAAGTGGCTGAAGGAGAACGCACAGTACATTGATGTGCTCGGTGTAAGCTGCGATAGCATGGACGAGGAGACCAACATCAAGATCGGGCGTGGCACTGGCGAGAATGTGCAAATGCTCTTCCGCATTCGCCAGTGGTGTCGAAATCTCGGAATCAAGTTCAAACTGAACACCGTCGTTCTGTCCCACAACTGGGAGGAAGACATGGCAGAGACCATCCGCGCGCTTGATCCTTTTCGATGGAAGGTCTTCCAGGTTTTGCCGGTCGAGGGCGAGAATGATGCGAAGGAGGAAGAGACCTTGCTTGACAAGCGCAAGCGGAACGCAAACAGTGTTCTCATCACCGACGAGCAGTTTGCAGCATTCTGCGATCGACACAAACACTTGTCGTGCTTCGTGCCGGAGTCGAACGATTTGATGGCATCGAGCTACCTCATCGTTGATGAGTTCCTCAGGTTTCTCGACAAGGGCAATGGTGTTGAGAAGGCTTCTGCGTCGATCTTGGATGTTGGAGTGCAGAAGGCGTTGGCCCAGGTCGAGTGGAATCAGGAGGCGTATCACAAGCGGGGAGCAGTGTATGAGTGGAGCAAGGACATAGAGGATGCCGGTGAAGAAGGGTGTGGCGCAGAGTTGCCTGAGGAATATCAGTGGTGATTGCAGAATCGCATCTTCTTGAAAGAAGAGGTTAATGTAGCGGTCACAAACAGCAGACTACCATAGTGACCTGACTTCAGCACCCAATGACCCAACTTGGCTCCTGGCCGATCCTTCTTTCTGTACTCATCAATCCTCATCCGAACCCTGTACACCACGACTAGGAACCTGAACACGCTGGGTTTCTACCGACACCGAATCCACTTCCCAGTCCCTCGTCCAACGATGTCGCAAACATGTCCAGAACCTTCTGCGCCAAAGTCGATCCTGAAGAAGCCACCGCCATTGAGGAATGTAGATGCCATGAAAATGAGAGACGCCTCATCAAGGATGGCTCTCAGAGGTGGCCACGCTGCGAGGAAGAAAGTGCACTTTGCGGAGGAAGAAGAGGATATGGACAAGGACGATGGTTCGAGCTTCGAAATTGCAACCATCGGTGCCAATGACCACAACGTTGACGAGGCGCTTCCTGGTGGGCGTGGGTTCAAACAAGAGCCGGGGCCGCATGGGAGAGATATGTCGTTTTGGAGAAAGCATTGAGCGTTTGGAAGCGAAGCCCTTTTGATGGTCGTGCGGACTCCAGATTTGTGAGCATGCAGGGCGGTGTATAGTGTCTTCTGGTTCTGTGTTGTTATAATAGCATAGCTGTGTTGACTTCGGGCAGGTCGTGATGGCTGATAGTCAGTTAGTGCATATTGATCAAGTATCGACCCTTCGGTCCAGGACTTACTACAGTATGTACTTTGGTTTCAGCTTAGTGAATGTGCTAGATATTGCAAAGTCTTGAACTAGCGAATGTCAGATGTTTGCCCGAGCATCGAGATTCTCAACCACCAAACAGAATCTCCTTCACGCACGATCTGCATCTCACACACATCGTCGGCAATAACAGTCATCACTGATCTCATCGCAGACATGCTATTTCGCAAGAAGATCTGGGCCGCACCGCCAATATCTCCATTCGGCATCACGAAATTTCGTGGTGCGCAAGAGAGAATGCTGTCCCACATGGTCGAATTATCGCCTCAGAAGACCCAACTCGAGGTCGAGAGCAAGTTCAACGTCACCCCTCTGCTCAGATCGCATCTTGACGGCACGTATGAGCAGCTGCACATCCCGGCCGCCACATCTGCCCGCCTCCTGGGGTTCACTCGACAGCCCGACACGCTCATCAGCGACCAGTACTTCGATCTCGATGATGCGCTGACCTCGAAGGGAATCTGGGTGCGGCGACGAACCGAGCGGACACTTTCAAGCCAGCGCTTTCCGCTCCCGCTTCAGGGCGATGATTCAGCGCAGTGGGGAGCGAAGGTAAAAGTCGGTGGGGACTACCAGAGCTCGCAGTTCGAGGAGCTGGTCGGCAAGGAGGCGGTGATGGACCTGGTGAAGCAGCATGTGTCGAACGTGTCAAGCTTACGCAAGGCCGCTTACATCAACACTTTCCGCGAGGCGTGGGCAGTGCGGGAACATGTTGAACGGGCGATCGCGGATCAAGGTCAGAGGATGTCGATCGTGATAGACAGGTCGACGGCAGGTGACGCGGTCGCGAGTCTCTCACAGCAGGAGCTAGAGTTTCAGCATGTGGTGGGCGAGGTCGAGCTGACGAGGGATCTCGATCTTGGGCAGGATGAGGAACGGAATGCTGTCGCAAAGCAGGCGGCTACCGCAATCATGAAGACAGAGCTTGACAGCTTCATGGAGCGGCACTCGTCGCTCTTCCCGACTCAACCAGTACCTGTCGGTAAGCTGAGCGCATACTTTGCGTGGAGGAAGCAGACGAAGGATCATCTCGAGTGATGGCATGGAGTGTTGGCTGTGGCCCGCTGCCAACGGTCGCGCATGTGAAGTCGGCAAAATCCAGGCGAGCACCAGTCTAGCCATATGTTTGCGTCGCAGAACTGTGCTCTCGCCCCTCGAAGAGAGGGGCTCGGTGGTGTAGGTCACCAGAACAGAGCCTGTTTGAAGTCTCCACGACTTTGAACCACCAGAACAACATGTCCCCATGACATTAAAGAACCAACCTGAAGTCTCCATGACTTCAACGAACGAATCTCCAACACCTTCGAGTATCCGCGAGATCTCGAAGTAGAACGAATGCCAAATAAAACCCCAAGGACCCAAGGGTTTTCCCTAGCTCAAGTGTACGCACACTTGAGGTAGGTTCTTTGCCATCTCGGCAAGGTTGCGAAGGTGGAAGGGTGGAGAGATCGAATCGAGTTCCTAGCAGGATAGCTGTGCATACCTCAAAAACAGATTTCATGTGCGTGATTGCAGTTGTCTGTGCCGAAAGCGCGTTCCCCACCGCCCCTTTACATAACTTCCTTTTGCATGCATATCCCATGTCCAGGCTGCGTGCATCATCTCATCTCCAATCTGATGCAATGCTCACGTGGAGTCCTCAGCTGCGCTCAGCCCGGCAGTTCCTCGGCCACCTCAATCTCACCCTTATATTCATTCTTAAAAAAGTGCCCCTCATCCTTCGGGACATCGTGGTGCAAGGCCACTCGGTCCCGCTTTCAACGACAAAGCGGGATCATCGCAGAGTCCCGCTCTCAACGACAGAGCGGGATCATCGCAGAGTCCCGCTCTCAACGACAGAGCGGGATCATCGCAGAGTCCCGCTCTCAACGACAGAGCGGGATCATCGCAGAGCGAGCGAGCTCAACGACACTCGCTCGCTCATCAGTGGAGGCGAGGCCCTTCAACGACGGGGCCTCGTGGTGAGAGCCCACCGGGGCGAGCGACGATACGCTCGCCCTGTAATAAAACCCCAAGGACCCAGGGGTTTTCCCTAGACGCGCTTGCGTCTAGGTTTTTTGCTGCTCAGTAGAAGGTGCGGGTGCGTGGAAGGTCCAGAGGTCGAGTCCGGCTTCAAGAAGGCTGCGGAGCAGCTTTTTGATCTTCGCAAGGACATTCGCGTTTTGCGGCCTGCGTTCGACGCCATGAGCACTCACATTAGCATGCCCTTCAATGCACTTCTGTACTTTCGCAAGCGAACTTTCAGATCGTTGTTGCGGTGGAAAGGGAACGGATGGAGCTGGTGAAAGCTGAAGTGACCGCGTTACATGATTCGCCATGTGCCGATTGTCAACGCCGGTTTGCGGGCATCATGTGCATCGCGGTTTCCTCATGTGGGACTCCTGGTGATGTATAGCGCAGCTTCTGCGGGACGTCGAATCCAGGATACTTGCACTCTATCCTGCCATCTAAACGTGATGTGAACTGTAGAGAGAGCGTGCCGTGCAGGTCCCGTTGTGATCAGGAATCGTTGGGCTGAGTGCCTGTATCATCTGTCAGCGCTAGCCTCGAACTGTATGGCGGTCCACTTGCTTCATAGATCCGGTGCAACTTGCGCAATCATAGACGACAATCTTCTTCAGCTGCTGCTAGGTTAGGATATCGCCGTGCATTCCAGTCATGTCAAAACTGCTCGCATGCACGACATGGGAGGTTCAAGCCGGTACGGGTATCAGGAGTGCCAGATGCATAGGTAATATTGACACGAAGCTGTTCGTCACGACAGTCTGCGGCTCAGCCGTAAGTCCCTTTCTATTCCCAGATCCATACCGTTGCCACAACGCCCAGCAAGCCACTATACCAGTGAGGAGATACTTAGAAGATGGAGTTTACAATGTTTCCACCAATCGTCGCTCCAGCACCAAAGATCGCGGCATTGCCCAGCTTCTTTCCAAACTTCTTGCCCATCTCCTGTCCCTTTCCAGGGACCTTACCATCTCCATTACCCATCCCGCTCGTCTCAAGTGGCATGTTTCCATAGTTGTTGCCATTCGCCTGTGCCATTGGAGCAGCGCCCTTCTCTTCTGTGACCTTGACGTAGCTACGGGGGAAGATGCCCTCCTGTCCAGTCCTGGACGACTTGCCCTTCCACCATTCGGCGTTCATATACTCCGTGACAGTCACGTGGTCGTGCGGGTGAAGCTCAAGGTCGCCGGCATCGGTAGAAGTGTATGCGTAGAGGGCTGTGGCCTGGCAGAGTGGTGGCCAGTTTGCGGCTGGCGGTGGGGCGTTGTAGGCTGGGGGAGGGTTCTCTGGGGCGAAGTAGCCGCTGTTCTTCTCGTTCAGGTGGCCGTTCTGTTGCGGCGGTGGGTTATTGTGGAGGTTTAGGTTGTTCATAGGCGATGTGGGAGGTTGCGATTGCGGCTGAGGTTGTGCGGTTGGCGCTACGGGGATTGCGCTCTGTCCTGCGCTGGGGAGTGCGCCGACTGAGAGCGGCGCATGGAGGGCTGTCTGCTGGGGAATGTGCTGCAGAAGCTGGTTGAGGGCTTGTGGGGTGATGACTGAGGCATCGCAGAGGTATTCGAGCTCCTTTGATGGGTTAGCAGGGTGCCAGACTCGACGTGACAGCATTGCGCGTACAGCCTTGATGGTGCGGATGGAGCGATTGATTTGCGCTTGGTGCATCTCTTCGGCGTTGCCCATGATGTTAGTCTGTCGGGTATGTCAAGGTGAAAGGTACGGTATATTCAGACGGCGATTTGAAACGAGTGTACGTGTTGTGGTGGTGGTGGTAAAGGTTGGAGGTGACGTGACGGTGGTGTCGTTCGGGTCGCCAATTGGGGCGCAGCAGCTTTTGGCGTCGAACAAAGCCTCCACCACATCACGCACGCACGCTGCACCACCACCACTAGTACCACCACCACCACCACCACCACCACCACCATCAATGAATATCGTTGAGCGTCATGGGATCATCCAAAGCTGTGCACGTGTACTGAGGCTGCATGTGATCAAGCTATGCTATGCATCATTGCATCCTGATCAGCTACATATACGCTGTGGATCTGACGACCGGACCTCGACGCTGATCTTGGCTTGTACGACAGTTGTACGTGCGTACACCTCGCTCCTGGCCACTATCCGCTATGCTTCGCGAGTCAATTGCAGGTCCAGCGACTTCACTACGCCCTAGACGTGGAATGTCACAGTCCGGCGTGATGTCCAACAGGCCTGTGGAGATTTCTAGTCCAGCTGGGCAGTCTTGATGTCCCGCCTCCATTGCTTCCAGGAAGATCTGATGGAAGTCTTCTTCGGACAGGTGCATCATATGTGCCTTGGCGACCGTCACGTCGAGCTGACGAGCTGAGTCGGTGATATAGCCGATACCAATAATCGCACCAACGTTGACCACGCTCGAGCGAAGACCACGCTTTTGGCGGTTCATGGCGACGCCACACATGCCCATATTCGCTGCCGCGTAGTTGGCTTGACCGACATTGCCAATCACGCAGTTGGTCGATGAGAGCAGAACAAAGAAGTCGAGATCCACGTCGTGGAAGATGCGGTCAAGATGCAGACTGCCCAGCACTTTGGGTCGCGTCACGTCAACGACATGCTCAAAGTCCATGTTGCGAACAGAAACATCGCGCAACACCATGGCTCCGTTGAGGCACCAATGATGGGTGGCAGGGTATTGAGAATCTTCTGGTGCACGTTTCTGATGGCTGTCTCATCAGTGACATCGCAGCGCATGATCTGGACAACAACCCCATTGCGAGCATGATCATCGATCCAGCGTTGGTCGATCTTGGGATTCCTGCTGGTCAGGACCAGATTTTTGACTCCACGAACGATCATCCAGTCGCACAGTGAGATACCGAGCGCGCCTGACAGTCCGACGAGCCAGTACGTCTTGTCGCCCTTAAAGAGAGGCTTATTGTCAAGTCGGCCCACACGAGCGAGGACTGAGGTCGATGATGCGAAGTCTACCAAAGTCAAGAGATCTTCAGCACGCTTTCCATTGGCGAGGTCTTGCAGACCGATGGTCACGGGCAGATAGTCGTCCTTCTGAGTCTCAATCTTCTTGCTTCCGCCAATGGCTCTTTCGAGGTGAGACTTGAGCGTCGGAGCAAGTGAAGCGATCGAGCCAACGCCGTTCTGCGCAAACAGTGAAGCAGTCGTTTCCTTCCGGCAGTGTGGCGACACAGTCGCCAGCAGCGTCTGCTGATTCTCGTCTTGAGCATCTCCGAAGCCGATGAAGCTGGCAATATCTGATGGCACGACTTCACTGAGCTCAGAGCGCCCCATGTAAGGCGAGAGCTGGATCCAGGAGCTTGGCACATACTCTGCCGTGGCGTTTGTTGTAAAGTTCACGTCGACGCCTTTGGCCCAAGCTTGGCTCGCAATGGCTTGAGCCACGATCTGCGATGCTTCGTAAACCACAAGCTTGTGGCCTGGGTACAGTGGATCCAATACTGCGATAGCTACGAGCTCGGCCGCAACGCGCGCAAGCAGTGCACTTTCCTGCTCTTTTATCACAATGGGCACAGCAGATTCTGCCGGCACCTTTATGACAGTGGTCAATGCCGAGACAAGAGCCAAATGGCGGCCACCATTGCTGTCAGTTCCGAGAGCAACGAAAAGGTGACCTGCTGGCGTTTTGATCGCTGAGAGCACAGAGTGGTCTTGAGCTCAATGATCTTGCTTCCGGGGACCTTCTCAGCGACCTCGTATCTCGACAACTCTCTTGCCGAGACTTCCTCGCTGGTCTGCTTCAGCTCCACCACTGTCTGACTTGGGTCGACTTCATGGCTGATCGTTCTCCCAGCAGAGTTATACCTGTTGTTAGCAGGGGCAATGCCCTTGAGACGCGGCACAAGTTGGCGGCCTTCGGCGTCTGCGACGAGTTCCGGCTCGAAAGTGTGCAGGATGTTCTGCGCACCAAACTCTTTTGATGCAAAGATGAGCAGTGTCTCGGCGATACTGCCTGCGTCAACATTCTTGGCATCTGGAACATCCAAGAACCGAAGTCCCATGTCTGCCTCTTCGTGGACAGCAGAGCGGCCGATGGTCATATTGGACCAGGGATCATCGCCAAGACGACCACTTGTGATCCAGAGGATGTTCTTGCCATTCTCGAATAGCTTGCGGAACGCTAACCACCGCTCTGGAGTGATGTTCTTGAAGACGGGTTGATCAAGCTCTGCAAGACTGAGAATGCGTAGCCTTGACCTTCGAAGCCCATTACGACTTGGACTTTTACCGTCTTCCGCGTGTGCCAAGCATCTGGGAAGTTCCCAAGGCATGCGTAGCGACCACCTGCTCGGGCCAGAGCGCTGAAGCAAATTTGGGCAGACTCGGCGTCTGTTATGCAGTCTAGGGTATGCTTGATTGAAGCGCCAGCAGCAAGTGACTTGATGGTGTCGACACAGGTGCTTGAAGTGTATGAGGCCGTTCCGACTGCGCCATAGCTCATGGTGAGCGGGCCAGATTTCCCCGAGCAGACTGCAATTGGACGGTAGCCCAATCTATGTCCCCATCAGCTGGAGCTCACTGCAGCAGAAGAACATGACTAACAATTTTAGCAATTGTATCGCCACCAAGCCCGTGGCTGTGGCTCCTCCGTAGACTAATACTGGCAGTGCCTTTTCAGCCGGCGAAGTGGGCAGACTGGTAAGTTGAGAGCATCTGGATTTGATATTGACAAAGCTGCAGTTTCCCAGCCAATGACACCCAGCGCTGCCGCCTGCACATAGTTCCAATGATCTGGCACTATCAGAAGATGACGAGAGTCCGCTGTCAGGAATTCCCCTTGGATCACCTAGGTGTTCGTTAACATCAAGCTGACACACATCCTTCTGTTATGGTTTCGCCTGCCTTGCTTCTTCGTATTCATGCCATTGCTTTCTACCTGGAAGCTGATCAAGGACTACAAGAACCATCAGATCGTGTTGAAGCAGGTGTGCGACAGAAGAATGGCTTTGGATAAGGACAAGCCGGACTTCATGCAGCATCTGATGTCGAGGAAGGGAGGCATTGTGAGTACACAGCATGTCTACGCGATTGGGCATGCCCTCGCTAATGCTTCAGCCAGTCTTTCTCGAAAGAGGAAATCTACAGCAATGCGATCCTGATCACACTTGGAGGCGCAGAGACGACTTCCAACACTCTGTCTGGTTCAGTCTTTATGCTTGCAACCGATCCCAATGTAGCTGCCAAAGTCGTTGAGGAGCTTCATGCCACTTTCGCCTCCGAGGACAAGATCGACATGCGAAGTGCTTCCAAGCTCAGTTACCTGAATGCCGTCATCAGAGAGACATTGAGGTATTATCCACCGGGGCCTAATGCCATGTGGAGAATGACGCCGCCAGAGGGGAACACCATTCTCGGCGACTGGGTGCCGGGCAACGTAAGTTAATCTGTCCTGTCTACCACAGCCAAAATCTGAACTGCCATGTGCAGACTGTTCTGAGCTTGCATCACAGAGTGATCTACCGCGGCGAGCACAGTTGGAGGCGCCCAGATGAATTCCTTCCCGAACGCTGGCTGAGCGAGGGCAAGACGTCAGAATTCGCAAACGATCGCAGAGACGGATTTTATCCGTTTTCCTACGGCCCTCGTAGCTGTCTCGCCATGAAGTAGGTCCTGCTATCCGCAAAGTGGTACACTGCTGACTTGTGATAGTCTTGCTTATGCCGAAATGCGCTTCATACTCGCTCGCTTGATGTGGAACTTCGAAATCAAAATTGCAGACAAGAGCCGGAACTGGCTGGAGGAGCAGAAGGCATATTTGATTTGGGAGAAGCCGGGCCTGCATGTCCATTTGACGCCAAGAAAGATGAAGGAGCAGTCCTAGAGCATGCATTACGTTTGAGCCTGCGGAGCACCTTGGAAGAAAGGGAAAACATGTCGGACAACGCCTCCATTTCCAGCAGGTGACATGCAAGTATATTTCGAAGAATAGGCGTTGACTGTGATATGAGGCGACGCTCTTGAATCGCCTGGAGCTTCATCAAGGTATCATAGCCCTTCTAGTAATTTTCAGAATCTTGCAACGATGTACTCCACCCGTCTATCCGACGCAAATCTCTTTTCCACTGTAGAAAGCAACCGGCATGGGAAAACAATGGTGTTGTTTTTGGAGCGCAAGCCGCTCAACACTAGTCCATCCTTTGGACTGGCATATTCTTTACCATATTGATCCTCCGAGCACATGAGCATTCGCTCATCGCTTCACTTCTTATGAGACGGGCACAATGATGTATCAAGAATGATACAGAGACTATAGAAAGCACCCTTCTCTCTGCCTCGCCTTACTAAGCTCTGCAAAGTCTGCCCTCACCATCGATTGACCAGTCTTCGACACCAACCGCAGTATTGGCGTAGAACACACCTTCTGGAACATAAATGTCCTTGATCTCTCGAAGTCGTGGGTAGTGACTACCATGGAATGCGTTTTGCCATTTCTCCGGCTGATCGGCAGGGTACACGAGTGGGTCAGCTTCGTTCAGATAGGCTCCAGAATCGCAAGTCACTGCCTCGATGAGAGGCGTGATGCTGTCTGCCAGGTACGCCTTGCGACTAAGCATCTCTAACTGCGGCAGAGTCCAGTTGTAGAGTGAGAATGTCAAACAGACAGCTATTAACTCTCTCCACTATGGGGCAACGCCGTTGTCAGGATGATCCAAGTCTCGAACGTTCATAGCGTTGCAACCAAATGTAATGTTAGCGGCTGGGTCGGATTCTGCTGATGCCGTCTCGAGCGCCGTAGTGAGGTTCTTTGCCCGATCGGTGTCTTCCGCGATAGCACGTGGAATGAATCTACTGTTGAAAGCATGCTGGCGACATATATGCCGTTCGGTAGAGGGCCTTGGATGTCCTCGTAGTGCTCGAAGTAGGTGCTCCACTGCTTGGGCGCAAAGTCGAACGTGATGTTGAGATCTCGCAGCTGAGTTAGGTAGGGCTCGAATATAGCTGCGACCTCGTCCGATGTTCGGTTTGGTGCAGTTACGCTAGATACGTTGAAGCCTAGCGGTCCAATGTTGAACAGAGGCACAGCACCAGTGTCGAAGATAGATGGTAGAAATTGCCACCATGCTTGGACTGCAGCTGCGAGAGACTCTTCATTTGGTGCCAAAGTCCTCACAATGCCAAGCGTTGCACCGGACACGATAGTGTTGTCAGCGTGGATCTTCGTTGTCATGCTGAGGGTCACGCCGAAGGTACCACCTCCACCGCCACTGATAGCCCAATACAGATCGGCATTCTCAGTCTGCGGGGCGATGAGGTGTTGACCATCAGCAGTCACGACCTCCCACTCCAGAACATTGTCAGCAACCACGCCGTATGCACTGTTCAGCATGGAGTGTCCACCAACCTGAGTGTAGCCACCAGCAACACCAACCGTTGGACAGTCTCCAGTTACGATGCGGTACCCAGCATTGCCGACTTCGAGTTCTGCTTCGCTGCCGGTAACACCTGCGCCAAGCTTCACTGCTGGGCCGGTGGAGGACATTCCAGACCTGTCCGGCAAGGTGAGTATGGCTGGAGTCGTTCTCAGCTTTGGCCAAGATTGACACCGGATGTCCAGGTGTACATCGTGACTGGCTCCAACACCGGTGTGGTCAAAGAAGTCGCACGGGTTTCATACTCCAAAAACGCCAAAGTGTTCGTGGCCGCGCGTTCAGAAGAGAATGCAAGCAAAGCAATCGCAGACATCCAAAGCACACATCCTCAGTCCTCTGGCGCTTTGACGTACCAGCATCTGGACCTTGCAGATTTGTCGACCGTCAAGAAATCACTTGAGACCTTCACATCCCGAGATTATAAGCTGCACGGTCTGATCAACAACGCGGGTGTCCAAGCTCTGTAGAACGACCAACAGAAGACTGCACAAGGCCACGCAATCCACCTCGGTGTAAACGTCCTCGGACCATTTCTCTTCACCAAGCTTCTCACTCCCACTCTGATCTCGACAGCCCAGACCGAGCCTCCAGAAACCGTGCGTGTAGTATGGGTATCATCATTGGGCACTGAGGTAACCGGTGAAAAGTCAAAAGGCATGTCCCTTGAGTACCTGAACTACCGGCAACTGGCTCCATGGGGTCGAATTCGCAAAGCGATTCCGAGATCAAGGTATGATCAGCATGCCAACCAATCCTGGGCACTTGAAGAGCGACCTCTATCGGGAGATGGGAAAGGTCTTCAAGACTGTGCTGAATACTCTTGTCTGTCATCCTCCGATTATGGGTGCTTACACTGAGCTTTTTGCTGCCTTGTCGCCGGAGATCACTATTGAACAGACGGGACACTAGGTTTAGTATCTGCCATTCTTGACGTGGATGATCGCAAGCTGACCTTGGTAGTTGTACCGTGGGGAAGACTGTACCCTATTCGTAAAGATCTCATTGATGCGACGCGGACAGAGGCGGAGGGCGGTAATGACCACGCCAAGAAGTTTTGGGACTGGAGTGATGAGCAGGTTAAGGACTTTTTGTAGTGTGAGTAGACCAGGGCCCGTAAAATATGCGCAATAGGTGCGCGCATCCGCAAAGTCCTCGCACGGTGCCTGAAAATAACACAGGGGTATCATTCGATCTCTTGAAGCTAAAATACACCAAATTGCAGCGACCCTCGTGGTCATTGTGATCCTGCTAGTGCTACAGACGGCAAATCGCTTTCTACAGTATCGTTTCGTCGTCATGAGCCCATTCGTCGCGAGTGGGGATCGCAATCAGGGCTGGACCAAGTATGTCCTCCTACTGCCAGTTTCGGGAGTCGATCTCCGGTATCATCGTCTTTGTCGGATGGGTCCAGTCCTGTTTGATCCAAAGTATGCGCATGTATCTAGCAGCTGGGCACCAGTACTTTCTTTTGAACGGATACGCTTGCTCATAACGACCATCGCGACTCTCCTCGTCTGTGACCCGCGTGCCTCCTGCTGACACTTTGTATGACCGAGGACGGAACCAGATATCGCGAGGCCGCATAAAAGAATGCCACTGCAAGGCAGAATAGCGAGACGCCAACCAAGCCCCAGAAGAATCCTTGCACATAAGACTCGTCGAAGCCAACTCCGTTGCTATATCTCCGTGACACAAACTCGCTGAAGCGCGCTTGATTCTTGGCATCGCCTCCAGCTGTCAGTCGATGCTGTAGTGATGCGAAGTAGGCTGAGCCGGAGAACTTTGACCAGCTCGACTTCTGTGTACGCACTGCAGGCACTGCGTTCAGTGTGGTGTGAATGTGCTACCTTCCACGTGCCTCCTCCTCAGGCGCACGCGGGTTCAGACCCACCCCTTTCCTAATCTAGTATAATGTGGACGTGGTAGGGTCTGGCGTAGCGCCTGAGGACAAAGTAGCCAAATCGGTCAAATTCCTGTTTACTAGCAATCTTACTAAGAGTCGCATTTTGAATTATAACACAACTATACTAGATAACTATATATAATCTAAAAAAGGCTCTAGATATCAATACAAATAAGGTATAAGAAGAATTTTAAGTATATACGCGGGAAACTACTTTCTATAACGTGCTTTACTACTATGCGGGCTATACTACCGAGCGGGCTACTTTTACTAAGAACTATACTACTTCTACTTTAATTACGACGGTATCTTAATACGACAACATCCTATAGAATCGTTACTAGGAGGACAATTCCTCTTTAGATTCTTCGCTATCTAGTAAGTCTACTTAATAGGTACGTACGTTATGCCGCGACTCGCTATATCGCTTATAGCGTCGTTGCCTTAGTACTAGCCGAAGACTATCTAGCAACTCTCTACTTACTTCCTACCTCCTAGTATCCTCTAGAGGTATTAATTACGACGCCTTATCGAAGGTTAGAGACCCTCTAGACTGAATGTACTTGCGCTTTTGTGCTTTCCGCTATATAAGGGCCTTGTTAGACTTACGTAGCTTACTAATCTCGCTTTGTATAAGAGCTATCTAATACGCTATCTCTCTACTCCCTCTCTATTACCCTATTAAACGACCTTTCTCTTTCTACTACGCCTTTCTAAACCCGTAACGACGCTCTAAGACGTAATAGTACCTATTATAAACCTTATCTCGTCAAAGTTATAGGTGTCCTATTTAAGGATACTATACTTCTCCTTTATATTACGTATAAGTAAGAACTACTTCTTAGTAATGTCTAGATATTCTAGTTGGGCTTACTAACGATCGTATCTACGTGTTATACAAACCTTTAGCTTACGATACTACCTAATGAACCTGTCTATCTAATTAAGACTAGCGGGCTTAAGACCCTTCTCTTATAGTAATGAATCGGCTATTACTCGTATACTAGCCTTTAATAGCGGGAAACCTCTAAGATCTAGCTCGAGTATATACTCAAGTATCACCCTCTCTTCTAGCTCTATAAGCTTCTTCGAATTAGGCTCGTAGTTACCCGAGGAGGTCGTCTATTTAATCGATACCCTAGTATAGTTCGAGACGCGTCGTATACCTTTATAGCAAGTCGATTTGTAATTATCGCGTCGCGTTTTGTAGCCTAGACAGCTAAGGTCAGTTTGGCCTCGTTTAAAGATAATATACGTGTTAGGAACCGCTATACGTTATCCTAACCGGGCTTAGATCTTTATAGTGATGTCTCTGACTCGTTAAGAAGGTAGTAGTCCTAAACAGTATATAGTATATACTTAAAATGAGTTGAGCACGAGGCTCCTATCTACTCGTAAAGAAGCGTCGTCTATATAGTACTATATCTTAGCGTAACTGATCAACTAATCAGACTAATTACTAAGCACACTGACTAGACTGATCACTAAGTATACTAATCAGACTGATCACTGAGTATACTAATCAGACTGATTACTAAGCATACTGATTAGACTAAGCGCTTAGTTACCAAGGTCTCTAAGCTGATCAGTTTCGGATTCTCCCGCAAAATAAGTAGCTATGATTCCTTAGAATCTCGAACCGTAATACTATCCCCCTTCTAGCTTAGTTTCGTCTCGGAACTTCTTAAATAAGCCCGCTATTCTTCGTTGTTTGCCTAGGTATCGCAATGTCTCCTTCTTCTATTTCTTCTAAAAGTTCTCTTCGTCGACAAGCCCTCGCTGTCGACATATAACGATCCGGTATTAAGATGGCCCCCTACTATTACTATCGGTCCGCTCGAGTCGCTACTACTAAGTAGCGCCTAAAATGTGTCGTCTCGTCCCGGTCGGGAAAATGCTCGGAGTATATAAGGAAGGGTTATTCTAATTACGACGTGACCCTATCCGTACCCGAGTGGACGAGGTTTCGCGACATTCGTAATGGCCTTTAGCGAGATCTCGAGCGTACGGAGGAGAAGGAGGTGGAGCTTCTCTATTAGCAGGCCGAGCTCGCTTAGCGCATTATTCGCTAAAAGGCGAAGAAGATCCGTCTTTATAAATAGCTTCGCCTCGCGTCCGGTAAGGCCGACGACGCCGTAGCGAAGGAGCTTAAAGATCTCGAGGCGGCGGAAGAGGAAGAAGTAAAGGAGTTTGCTAGGGTAGAGACCGCGCCGTCGTCTAAGGAGTTCGATCCTTAGTAGATGTCGGTCTAGGATTAGAACTAGCTATACGATCCTTCCTTTCCTTAGGTCGCGCCTCCTCTAGCCTTATCGTCGTAAGTCGTTATTCTAGTAGTCTTTTATCCGTTACTATTGTTGACTTCTGTTTTTTCTAGGTCATCAAATTAAGAAGCCGCTGTTTAATGCCTTGTCGTCAGGTCGTTTCTACTAAGCAGATTTCGAGAAGAAGTTCTCGTATTCCCCGTACGTCGTCGTTGCCCGATCTATAGCGTTAAACTCGCGGCTAACAATATTCTTCTTCGGACAGTCTCTAGTATAGTAGCCTTTCTTTCTATATATATAGCAAGTTAGATCTCTTATTAACTACTTGCTCCGTCCGCGCCTTTCCGTAGCGTCGAGCTCTATCGGCTCTCTATAATTAGGGTCATAACTTCTAGCCTTAAAGCCCTCTCTTCCGCTTCTCGCGGGTCTCTAAAATCTAGGTTGTACGAATCGGTCGTACTTCAGCTCCTAGAGTCTCTCGTCGATTTCCTTTATAGCCTTAGCTATCGCGGCCAAGCTAGTAAGACTAGAGTTTCGAGATAATTCGGCTTTAACGTTATCTTTTAAGCCTAGGTAGAACTAGGATCTAAACGCTACGTCGTTCTATTCGAGGTCGGCGGTATATCCTTAGAACTTAGAGGCATAGACTACGACTAAGGTGTTTTGTCGGAGTTGTCGGATATGTCGGTCGGTATAAACCTCTTTATTAGGTATCCCGTAGAGATCATTTAGTTTGATCTTAAACTTATCGTAGTCGGCAAATATCTTCCGGGTTTCTGTCTTCGGGTCGTCTCCTTCGTCCTAGTTATTAAGCTAGTCTTTAAGGTATAGTCTGAACCCCCGGGCTACCCTACCCCTTAGGAAGGATACGCCGTACAAGACCTTAGAGGCCTCGCTATTAAACTGTTAGGCGTTGAAGTAGAGGTACAGCTGAACCTATAGCTAAAAAGCCTCTAGCTTCCCTTATGTCCTATCGAACGTCTCCGGTAGTAACACCTTAGGTACCTTAGTATACTCGTATATACTATTCGAGCTTATAGAGGGTGTTGATCGTTTTCCGCTTCTAGTAATCGACATTTCGCTCATTCGTTCCGTAATGCTAGTTGACTATAGCTATTATCGTAACGGACTCCGGGTAGCGTCTCTCCCTAATATATATAAAGGGCCCTAGTAGTAGTGCTTAAAGTTATTAGGAACCGCTATACGTTATCCTAACCGGGCTTAGATCTTTATAGTGATGTCTCTGACTCGTTAAGAAGGTAGTAGTCCTAAACAGTATATAGTATATACTTAAAATGAGTTGAGCACGAGGCTCCTATCTACTCGTAAAGAAGCGTCGTCTATATAGTGCTATGTCTTAGCGTAACTGATCAACTAATCAGACTAATTACTAAGCATACTGACCAGACTGATCACTAAGTATACTAATCAGACTGATCACTAAGTATACTAATTAGACTAATTACTAAGTATACTAATTAGACTAAGCGCTTAGTTACTAAGGTCTCTAAGCTAATCAGTTTCGGATTCTCCCGTAAAATGAGTAGCTATGATTCCTTAGAATCTCGAACCGTAACAATACGCTATAATAGTAGTTATATAGCTATATCTATAGAAGTAGTACAGTTCTTAGTAAAAGTGGCCCGCTCGGTAGTATAGCCCGCTCGGTAGTAAAGTACGTTATAGAGATAGATAGATATTTCATTAAGCTGTTATAGTGCCCTTTAGTCTATATAGCTATACTATCTTATTCTCGTGTATATAGAGGGGAAACCGTATTAGTGAAAACCCCTCCTCCTTCTCGCCTGTCCTTTACCCCTCGTTATTATCTTAGATTTCCTTTATTAAGGGTACTATTAAATAGGTACGAGTTACGTAGTAGTAGAAGACGGCGGATTATACTAAAGACGAAGAAGGACCTAATAGGATAGCGTGTATCTATATATAGTATCGCTAGTGTTAGTATAGGTAGATACTAGGTGTCCAGATGTTTGCTAGCCTATAGGCTACTAAACCCTAGTCACGTGATCTAGTTATATAACACACCTACACCTACATACTTGTCCTACGGCCTATATGTTCTCAATACTCCCACTTAGGCCACATAGTCTCCTACAATCCCTTTACGTAAGCTAGAGCTGCCTTATAAAGGTTTAGAACTACTAGCTATTAAGGGGCTTTATTAACCTATTAGTAGCTATGTCCTTTATATAGTAGTAGTCTACTACAATCTTCTTCTACTACTAGAGATGTCTAATATAGTTATATATAACATCAATATGCTTTGACCTTTTATGTATATAGGCATCTTTAACAAGTATTAAAGCGGCTTGGTTGTCACCTATAAGCTTAACTAGCCTTAGCTCGTTAACAGTGCCCTTGCTTGCCCTTATACTCGGCTAGAAAGAGCTCTTTCCTACTAGTTCTAGGCACCCTATTTCCCTAAGGACAGTAGTAAGAAATTGTGACTACTTTACGGCTACGTTTATAGCTATAAACTCAGCTTCTATTGTTGATGTTATAACAGACTTCTGCTTCCTACTTATCTAGGACATAGGTAATCTATAAAGGAACCACACGTATCCCAGAATTAAGACTCTATCCACTTTGTCTATAGCGTAGTTAGAGTCCGAGTATCCCTAGAGATTGCCCCCTCCCTTTCTATATATAAGACCTAGGTCTAGGTACGACCGTAGGTATCGGGAGAGCTTCTTTAAAGCCTTTATATACTACTACTAGGGATTAGTAACAAATGAGCTAATTCTTCTAAGGGGGAATGCTAAGTCTGGCCTTGTTATGGTTATTAGCTATATCTAGGTACTATTGTGGCTCTAGTAATCCTGTTTGTTACACCTCTTATCTATAGGTGCCGTAGGCACTAAATGCTCGTAGCTCTCTATAGGTAAGTAGGTTAGCGTAGCCTTCTCTCTAGCTATGTTCATCTTAGCTAAGTTAGCGTAGACATAGTGTCCTTGATCAAGCTTTAAAGTGCCTTAGGACCTGTCTCTTATAATCCTTATTCTAAGGATCTTTGTAGGTTCACTAAGATCTTTAATCTTAAACACTTTTCTAAGCTTAGCCTTAAACCACTGAACATTTAATAGCTTCGGAGCTACAATAGGTATGTCATCTATATAGGTAAGGACTATAAGGTCTCTATCCGTATAGATAAGTAGGTATAGATCTACCTAGGACTAGGTAAATCTAATCTTCCCTAGCTTCGTAATATAGAGCTTGTTCCAGTCTCTAGCTGCTTACTTAAGCCTATAAAGGCTTCGTAGGAGCTTAAACACTATGTTTAGAGGTGCTTCAACTCCTAGGGGTAGGATTATATAGATGTCTTTAAGAAGGCTACTTTTTAGGTAAAAGCATTATTTATATCTACTAGGTGCATCTCGAGATCTCTCTTACACACTACTACTATGAATACTCGGAGAGTATTATGTCTAATAGTAGGTATAAAGGTCTCTTTGAAGTCAATCTATATTTCTATAAAAACCCTTTTATAACTAGTCTTGCCTTGAACTTCTTAATAGCTCTACTAATCATTCTTTTCATATTAAAGACCTGCCTAGAAGTAATTAGATTCGCACCCTTTGGCGGTATAACTACTTCCTAGGTATTGTTACTTGCTAAGGCAATAAGTTTGTTCTCGATTACCTCTCTCTATATATATCCCTATTCGGGGTCTCCTACGGCTACCTTATAGGACTTTAGGATTAGCACTTCCTACTAGTAGGCTATAGCCTACCTAACAGTAGCAAATGTATGTTCTTCTACGTCGTTTAGAATCTCCTCTACCTAGCTTATTATAGGGTCTAGATAGAACATCTAGGCAATAAGAGCCTTATAGTGTTTAGCCTTATGCTCTTTAGAGTTATTATCACCGTCCCCCCTTAACCTCTTGTTGCCTATAACCTGAGGTGGCGCTAGGTGTTCGGATAGGTCGAACTAAACGACATCTTCTTTTTCTTTTATTAGAGTACCCTAATCTCTAAACTTCTAGTATTTCCTAATGTCCTTTAGGAGAGGGGGAAGTTATATAAACAGCGGTTACTATAGTATTAATAACTTAGGTAGGTTCTGTATAGATCTACCGTTATCGGCCTTCGATAGTGTTAAAACCGCCTTAATATTTTCTCCTAGCCTTCGTAACGGTGTCTCTAATAATCCCCTATCGGAAAATTTCGCCCTAAAGGGCTTCCTCCTAACAGGATTACGCTATAGCGCTCGACTCGGCTAGTTAGTAAAGGTGATACCAAGATCTATATCTCCCCCCTTCTTATTCTTAAACTAGTCGACGTGACTATACGCTTTTATTACTTTTATATCGGGATCCTAGAACAGCTATTGTTTTATAGTGTTTTCTAAGTAGCCTATAAACACGGCTTCTTTTCCTCGGTTTATTAACTTGTCTCTCCTTAAGCCTTGAGGTTAGGCTCTTAGGTCTATATAGACTATAGCTTTGTATCCCTAGACGCGGAAATGGTCGACTAACGGTACTTAGCTAGTAAAGGCTTCTTCTAGTAAAAGAGTAATACTATTAATGATCGGACTATTAGGCAGTCTGTTTCTGATTATAGTCTGTACTTATAAAGCTTCTAGCCAGAACTTAACTAGTATACTAGAGTCTTTAAGTATAGCCCGGACTATATTCTTAGAGGCTTGAATTGACCTTTCTATAGGTCTATTTTGAAGAGAGTTATAGGCATTAGTTGTGTCTATCTAAGTACTAAACTCCTTCTCCTACTCTTTTAGTAAGGCGAGAATTTCCTTTATACTATTACTACGGATCGTAGACAGAAAGCACCTTGACTGCCGTTCTGCCTAGACCTTCTAATCCCGTAGGGCTATAGGAGCGTTACTCCTAGCCTTCAGAGGGATTACCTACTTCTTCCTAGAGAAGTTGTCTATAATCTTAAGCTAATATTTATATCCTAGCCTAGAGACTACGCCCTGAAAAGGCCTATAGATGTCAATAGAGATAAGGGCCAGCCTCTCCCCTTTTCTCTCTATAGTAGGTCCTTTGAACTTCCTTATATTTATAAGGGAGCAGACCTTACAATTCTAGTGTTCAGAAGGAATAGGAATAGAATCTTTCCTATTAGTAACTCTATATAGGTTTCTTAGCAGTCCCTTACTAAGGTGTACACATCTTCTATACTATAGCTCCTACTAATCTTCGGACTTAGTATTAGCTATAGCGGTACCGTTACGTTCTTAAAAGAGTATACTAGTATACTATAGCTTAAGAATTTCCGAGATCGAGTAGATAAACGGTACTCCTCCTCGAAGTTTAGTCTAGATAACGGGTTTACTAGATAAGGATTTTAGGGTGAAACTAGGTAGTTAGATAGCAAACTGTTAGCTAAACTAATTCTACGAAACAAGACTAACTCTAAGGCTAGGAACAAATAGGACATTTTCTAAGACAATTTGCTTTCTAGAAGGACTACCTATTACTGCACTTCCTATATATATAGCTTGTAGATAGCCACCCCTAACCTTGATCTACTTCCTCTTTTAAAGAGGCTTTAGTGTCCTAAATAGTGAATCTTAGTCCGTTATATATAATAAAGTATAAGAGTTAAGTAACTACTCGGACGAGGGGTACTTACCTTTAGCTTCTATAGTAGAATAGGTAACCTCATTAACATTATTGTCTTTTAATAGTATCTTAGAGTCTAATACGTCTTCCTAGGTCGTATAGGCCCTTATAGGCTTACTAGAGGAGGCCTTTGGCTTGCGGCTCTCCTTTATCTGCTTTATAAGGTCCGTTATTACCTTAAGAACATCACGAAGGTTTAGTTATAATAACCTCCTACGAGGTAGTAATGGTTGTCTCTTAGTAGGGTAGGTAACCCTAGCTAGTTTGTCCTTGTTCCTAACAGCCTACTGAGCTATAGAAAGGTGTAGGCACTTGCTTATAAAATAGTCACTATTATAGAGATGGCACGTAAGCTTGCCCTAGAAACCCTTCTTAGCGAATATAGCTGTCCCTTAATAAATTATTGATTCTTGCTTCTCCTTAAGGATTATAAGAATGTCTTATAGTAAGAGATTCACCTAGGCATTAATTGTATCGCGAATTGAGCTAAATGAGTCTAGTAGAGCTACTAAGAGTTACTAGATCTTTCTGTCCTTAGTCTTAATGTCTTAGAACTAAGGCGAGATTAAAATAGCCCTCCTTATAATTGAGCTAAGCTCCTACTAGGCGTTATCTAATGACTGGTCCTCTATTATCACGAAATTAGTGTATTACTAAAGCAAACTTCTTCTAGTAGCGAGAAGTCTTCTCTTATATTTAGCTTTAGCCCATTCCTATAACTCCTTCGTATACCGGATCTCGTATATTATCTCTTAGTTATCTATCGACAGACAGATATATATCTTATATAGGGCCGTTACATTGTACCGTCTATACGATGCCTTTCTTATTACTTGATCTAAAGGAAGGGATGACTCCGATGATATAGAGGGTGTCGCTATAGATAGGGTTATAGCGGGAATGTCCGTAATAATGTCTTCGAGGACCTAGTTAACCTGCTTTAATACTAGGTATATTCTCATCAGCTTGAACTATGTTTCGTAGTTCTCTCTTATTAGAACAGGTGCTACTCTCTTTCTTATAAACCTAGTCTCGTTCTCTATTTTTTATAAGTTAAGGGACAGGTTGGCTGCCCTTAGGTAAAAGGATATATTCGGTCGTACGCGATCGGATTGGATCGAAATAGGATAAACCGAACGCGAGGTTAATGGCGGAGAGGATAGCTATCCGCTAGGAAGAGGAGGAAAGTCGGTCGGTAAGGATCGTATTAGTACTAAGACACTATAGCGTAACTCTCTTAGTAGAGGGGGTTTCTAAGACACTACGGCTCTCTTAGAATAAACAGTTAGTCGATACGAACGCGATGTCCGGAGAGCGACTCTTCTTAGTAAGCTCGCCTACTTGTCTAAGGTATTAGTATAGGCTCCCTGACTCGGAGTCTAATAGTGCCTTACTAGGCTCTTTTACGTCTTATATACACCTATAGCACGGCTATAGCTTCCTATATAAGGCGGGTGCGGCCTCTAGTCTGCCTTCCTTTTGTTCTAAAGAGGAATAACTCTAATACAACTTTATCGAGGGTGAAACACCGAGTTGCTAACTCGGGCTTATAACCTGTTAAACAGGTACGAGTTGCGTCGTAGGAGAAGACGGCGGATTATACGAAAGACGAAGAAGGACCTAATAGGATAGCGTATATCTATATATAGTATCGCTAGTATTAGTATAGGTGTTTTGGGAGGAACAGCTATACTTAGGACTTGACTAGTAAGCCCTGATTACTAATCCCCCTAAGTACCTAATGTTGATCCTATGACCTATATATTCTTAATAGTATACTAGGCTATATACGTCCGGGACTTTCTACCTATATAGGTAGGCCCTTAACCCGATATATTCGGACCTAATCGATATCGCGATGCTTACTTCGGCCCTTATTAGGTCACGGTAGAGTAGGTAGCTGTGTCTCTAGAAGGGGCGTAAGGCTAGGGGTCCTCGATTTAGTAGGGGATTCTCTTTCTATTCCTATTCCTAAAGGTAGCCCGCTACCTACTCTACGAGGCTTTATGTCTTTACCTTATTACCCTTTTTCCTCCGTACCTTTTCCTCCTCCTCCTCCTTCCTCTCTAGCTACTCCTAGGTTCGCTTAACGACTTTAAACGTACGTAGGTCCTCTTACTTTTAGCTTTAACGTACCCTAAGGCTAGGTAGTTGGTCGTACCTCCTAGCGATCTTCTCCGTAGAGTCCCGAATAGCTTATTATACTAGATAATCCGCCGTCTTCCTAGCGTATTGGATCCTTATTCCCTTTATATAATGTTGAATTAGGGGGGGACCCTATCTCGACCTCCGCTACTCTCGTTAGCGTTATCTTATAGGCTCCTAGTATCGGTCTAAGGTTCGTGGCCTACGTCCGGTTTACGGGTCCCTCTATCCGCTTAAGGATCGGTTTGCCTACTCCTCCTATCCCCTATATCTAGGCCCCGTAGAGTATTACTAGTTTTACGATCGTCTTATATATAATCCTTGCCTTATTAAACGTAGCTCTCTATATTAACGTTGTGAGTCTAGTTATTATAGCCTCGTTAACCTAGGCTCTGTTCTAGGCTTTCCTAATCTAGGGGTTCTAGCTAAGCTTAGGGTCTAGCTAGATTCCTAGGACTCGTAATTCGAGAGAGGGCTTCGTTACGTAACTCTAGATAGTTACCGTTACTTATATATTATAGTAGGTTCTTGCCTTACTAAAGTGGATAAGCTAGTACTTTTCCGGGGCGAAACGGGCGCCGTATTGACGTGCCTATTCCTCGTATACCTCGTGTCTTTCTATAATAAGGAAGGAATCGTATTTAGTAAGCTAGCTATAAGATAAGGTAATAAGTCTTAACCGCGCTTTCCTACTTATCTAGTACTACTATATAGCCTCGTTTCGAGAGGTTAGCCCGGAGTAAAAGCTTCCCTCTACGCCCTCCCTCCCTATTTACTCCTTAAGCTAATATCCACCTCTATAGGCCTAAGCCCTTTAGTGCTCTCTATTAACCGATATATATATCCGTCCTCTCGGGCTATATAGACAGTATTAGCCGTCGCTACTAGTATATACTACGCCCTAGGTTTTGACGCCCTTCGCGTTACCGTAGCCTATCTCTAGAAAGCGGCCGTCTATACCTCGTAGGTTTACTCGGGGTATACACTACGCCGGGTAGCGTACTCCTTACGTTTCTACCTACTAACTAATATTAAGTTCCTTATCGCCCTACCCTCGATTCTCCCCGATTATAGAACTAATCTACTTATATTATACGTCTTTTCCCCGTCCTAATAGCCGTCTTTTCCTTACTTAGGCTATCGTCTTTTCCTCGTCGTAATCTACTATATTAGACTAGGTACGTTATGTAGCGGGATAGGTAGTACCTTAGGTAAAACCCTCGTTCGTATACCGGGTACTTAATAGGCCCTTATAGGCTTCGTCGCGTGTCTACCTACCCTCCGTATTACCCGCTAGTAAACACTAGATTGTTTCGTAGTCCGCTCGACGCCGTCGTATAGTCTGCTTAGTTGTTGTTCTATAGTCCGCTCGTCTAATCCTCGTCGCTCGGCCCGCTCGGTTTACGGTCTCCGGAGGTAAAAATTCTATACTTATACTAGAGGTATCCTATCGAGCGTATAGGCCACGGTTCCGCGCCCTGCTTATACGTAGAAAGAAGAGGGACTTGCTCCTAATACGAGTATACGCTCGTCGGATAGTTTTTATACCCGTTTTACTAGTAGTCCTCTATTTGCCGCGGCTTCGCCTACGTTACGCGCCCGTCGCGCCTACGACGCTCTAGCGTAAGAATACTTAGCTCTCTCGTAGTAAGACGAGAGGTTCGTAGCCGATACTATATATTAGTAATTCTTCTCGTCGACTAGGGCGACTATATAGTAATAGCCCTATTAGTAATTTAAGCTCCTCGATAATATTAGCTATCTCCGAGTCGGGGTTCTATAGTTTACTTAGTAGATATATTTACCCTCGAGGGCCAGTATAATATAGTTTAGATACTTACGAAGTCGCCGTAAGTAAGAGATGTTATCGGATAGGTATTAAGAGGAAGCTCTACGTATTAGATAGGCGTTTATCGTAATATTAGTATTAGTAGTAGTTTAAGGTTTACCTAGCTAGTTAGAATAGAAGAGAAGATACGGCTTTATAAATACGCGACCTACTAAATATTTACTCGTGTTTATATACTAAAAGAGCTCTAAGTATTAGATAAATAGATTTAAGGTAACGTACTTTACTACCGAGCGGGCTATACTACCGAGCGGGCTACTTTTACTAAGAACTATACCACTTCTATAGATATAGCTATATAACTACTATTATAGCGTATAGGCCAAAACACGACACATTCGAAAGCTCTTATTAAGGCTATTCTAACGATATACAAAGCAGGCTACTACCCCTAGGACTAAGGGAGTTCTACCTTATTTAATCTAGATAGCTTAAAGCTCTCTTCACCCTATTTCTTCAGCTCTAAACGCCGCGGAGGTGCCTAGCTACATTAGGCAACTCCTAGGCAATAGTAGCCTAGGCTACGGCACTAACGGCGCCTACGGCCCTATAGGCGAAGCCCCCCTAAGACAACTAGTAGCAACTTATAGAGGACGTAAAAAGTATAGAAACTAACGATTAGCTCCCTTACCGGTCTCTATAGGTAATAATCACTTAGCTACGCACGGCGCTTGTACTGTCGTATCACCGAGGGCAACAAGAAATAAGGACGACGTCCTAGGCGATTAGTAAGGCTACCCGGAATCAACACCCCTATAGCTAGGTATTGGTCGCGGCATCGATACTAGGCCCCCGCCTAACGTACGATATAGTTACGATCCGTATTATAGTAAAGGAAGACTAGGCCGAAGTTACGAAGCTATCGAATAAGGAGCTCGCCTAACGAATTAACTAACTAGGGGTAATCGTAGTGAACTAACAGTCTAACGGCACTCTATAGATCTATACTAGCTCTACTACTACTAGGAGGCACCTAGAGGTATAGCTATAGTAGGCATCTAAGGTTACGGTATTAGCAAAGGTCTTAACGAAACAATTCATAATCCTAGTCTACGACATACCTAAGGAGTTTGACCTAACTAACTAGGGTCACCTACGCGCTCTCTAAGAGGACAACCCGGTCACTCTTATCTCTCTGATCTAGAAGGCGACTTGGCTCTAGAGGAAATGGCTAGAAGGCAAGAAGGCCTCGGCGCTAATAGTATAGCTATAAGACGCGAAAGCGGCGGATCTAGCGATAAAATAAGGCCTAGTCTAGCAATATAGCCTTAAGATAGTAGAAAGGCACTCCTTATCCTTTCGTGTCCTCTAATGCTTCAAATGCTAACAGTATAGACACCAAACCTATACGTACATAAATAAGTAGGCCTGCTCGAACTGTATAGGAGACTATATATCTAGAGACTATACATCGACTACGAGACGGTACGCGAACTGTCCGGAGTACTACCTATCGTATAGTACGGAATGCCTATAGCGGAAACTAGCGAAAAACAAGGCAATCACAAACAGAACCGTCGCCCTAAGATTCTACGGCGACCGTAAGGCTAGCCTATACCGGAACTAACTAGCGGCGGTCGGGTATAAGCGCCCTAGGGCCGAGAACGATATAAAGGATACGTAACCTAGGGCGTACGGGAGGCTACGTGCTCTACTAGCTACGGCGAGGGAATCTAACTAGGCCCGGCTCCCCTTTAGTATATAGCCGATAGGCGTAGACTAGGACGTATAGGGTAGTAGGACATAGGACGATATAGAGGAAATAATTATCGATACCGATAACTAGCCTCGATACGCTTAGTATCATCTAGTATAACGTCAACTATAGTAAGGATATAGTCTAGAACCATTTCCTATACGAGGCGGACCCGCGCGTCTACTACGTCCTTATAATCTAGGAGCTATAGATTAACCCGTACTATAAGAGACTAACGACCTATAAGTCACTAGGCTATACGACATGCCTACGAGGCGACGGCAGACCCCGTACGTGCTTCTATATTAGTAAGGACATACTAGAATCCGACTAGGAGGTAGTGTACTACGTAGACGAAGAAGGCGGGGGCGATATTACCTCCCTCTACGTAGGTAGTACCTAGATACACAACCTATATATACAACCGCTAGCCTCGAGGTCTAGCCGCGACCTAGGGGTCTATAGACACCTAGACAGTGCGCTTAAGAGATAAGGGTGCTATATCGTAGTAGGAGACTTCAATATAAACTACCCTTCCTAGGAAAGCCTTATATAGCTATACCCTATAGCCGACGAAGTACTCGACTTAATAGCGAGTAACGCAATTGCCCTTAATACCCGGAAGGACCTAGGCACCTAGAAGAGAGGGGGACTCTAAGGCACGATCGACCTCTCCTAGATCTTAGATAGCTACTACTATACGGTAACCTACTATAGGATCGAACATAAACTCGAGGCGTCGTTAGACTATATACTAGTCAGGACCTCTATTACGATATAGATATAACGTACACTAGCGAGAACCCCTAAGCTAAACTAGGGAAAGGCCTACTAGGCTAACATCTAGGCGTACCTCGATAACTCTAAGAGGCTAGTCTAGATCGCGTAGTAGTAATATAATAGTAAAGACGAGATAGACGAAGCAGTCTAGGGGTTAATAGACGAAATAAGAAAAGCGACCTTACTTTACGTTCTACTTACCTAACTAATAACGTAGTCCAAACTATACTAGACGCCGGAGTATACTACGGTAGTAAGAGAAGCAAGGAGAGCCCGCCGGGTATAGACGAGTAGCTATAGCGAGGAGGCCTAGAACGTATATAGGGAGGTATACTAATAGAAGAAGGCTATAATACGGAGGGAGAAAGCAGTCGGCTAGAGGGCTATAGTAGAAGAAATCGCCGGTAAGCTAGAGAGGATATAGAAGCTAGCGAAATAGGCCCGACAGGACTCTATATAGGGCCCCTCCTTCTCTATCCTAGCGCTACAATCGCCTAGTAGCCCGGTTAGTAACCCCGAGGCTAAGGCGCGTCTACTAGCTAGTAAGTTCTTCCTGCCCCTAGTCGAGGCTGATCTAAGCGACATAAATAGCTCTACTCCCCTAGCCCCTAGCATCGCGGTCTAATAGGAGGTGTCCGAGGGAGAAGTTGCCGCTATACTAAGGAAGTTACCGGCGAAGAAAGCCCCGGGGCCGGATAGGATCCTAAACGAGCTACTAAAGAAGTGTAGAGATCAACTAGCCCTAGTAGTTATAGCGATATTTAACGCCTGCCTATAGACCGGATACTACCCGATAGCTTTTAAACAATCGACGATAGTGGTCCTACGTAAGCCGTAGAAGGAAGACTATACGTAGGTAAAGTCGTACCGCCTAATTGCGCTCCTTAACACTCTTAGGAAGGCGCTTAAGAAGCTAGTTATAACGAGACTCTCCGAGGCGGTAGAGGAACACTCCCTACTCCCGGACACCTAGATAGGTACGCGCCTATAGCGATCGACGCTATCCGCGATAGAACTTATCACCTCTTAGGTAAAGGCTATCTAGTATAAGAATAGGGACAAGGTGGCTTCCTTACTTAGCCTAGACATATTAGGAGCCTTCGACTACGTGTTATACCCGCGGCTACTCTATATCCTAAGGTCGAAAGGACTCCCTAAGTAGCTTATTAACTTCGTACGGTCCTACCTCTAAAACCGTAGTACGTCGATCCTAGTCGGCTAGTATAGAAGCCTATTTTAAGTAGTCTATACTAGAATCCCGTAAGGCTTAACGCTAGTACCTATTCTGTTCCTCTTCTTTATAGCGACGCTACTCCTAGCCCTAGAATCCTAGAACACCGCTACGGGCGGCTTCGTAGACGACATAAACATCCTAGCGTAGTCTTCCTCGACTAAGGAGAACTGTAGGCTACTAGAAGAGAAGCACAAGATCTACGAGGACTAGGCTAGGAGGTACGGGGCTCGGTGTCACGGGCAGCCCGCGACCCCTCACTGTAGCTGCGTCGGCCCGGCTGAACCGCGGACCTTCTGCATTGGGTTAGCGCGGCTTGGCTTTGCTTTATAACTTCGCCGCGCCTCGCGCTCCTCTTTCGTAGCTTCGTAGAACAACAACTATCTCATTCGGACCCTATAGTACGCGCGCCCTTACAGTTTGTTCTACCTTACTACCTAGATCGCGGATCTAGGTAAGGGACGCGTAACAACAGGAACAGACAGAACCGCAGAACTCGAGAACGCGCAGAGCCGCATCAGAACACAGAACACGGTAAGGCGTATAGCGCGCAGATGCCTAGAGAACGCAACGCGGCGACACCATTAGCAGGTGGTCGCGCGCTCGTAGACAGTCAGGATATAGGCACCGTCACGCCTCCCCCGAACCTAGACAACATGACTTCACAAACAGCGAACGGCGGCATGCCACCGCCACCTAAGCCTAAGGGCAAAAGCAAGCAGCGCACATCTCTTTTCCCCGACCTCTCCTCTTTTCCTTAGAGTCAGACACAGGACGACAACCGGCGGGTCACAGTAGACACCGGTGTCGCGCTACAACAAGAGATTGATAAAGCTTACTAGAAGGCCTTCGAGCGAGAAGAAGGTGGTGAGATTGACTTTATAGAACTGTTCGAGTTCAAGCTCGAAGAGAACCTAGGCGGCGACCCAGACGAGGTGTATCTATTACTCGATGAGGCAGAACACATTCTCGCATCCGAATACCAGAATGTCACCCCAGACAACCTCACGACCCTTGCATCCCAACACCCGAAGACCACCCACGACTTCGTGCTACAAGTAGTCAACACGGCAATTACTAAGGGCAGACAACTCGATGTAATAGAGCGAGCCAACGACCTCCAGAACACCTAGTACACCACGCTGTACACCGAATACGACCGCATCTACAAGATGCTACGAAGTGAAGAGCTTGTCACACAGAAAATGGCAGCAGATCTCAAGAGCAAGAAGGATTGCGACCTAGCTAAGTTGCAAGAGCTGGGGAAGAAATACAAGGAAGCTAACAACCTGTGTAAGCAGTTCAGCGAGATCTGCGAGAAGGAGAAGAAGAAGGCACAAGATGCTGAGGCGAAGAACCAGGCCCTGCAACAAGAAGTCGATGACCTGAAGGCTCGGCTTGAGGCAGGAGACACCACACAGAACGGAGGCAGGGGCCGCTCAGGCCGCCGACCCTCTCGTTCCCGCCTACGCGAGACCTCACTCGAGCAGCTGTTGCGTAGGTATCGCGAAGCTGCTAGTGGAGGGGGCGGTGGCGGTGGTGGTGATAACGATAACGATGGAGACGACGATGACCGTGGCGACAATAGCCGAGGACGTGACAACGACCGTCCGCGACCAGGACCCAACAACAGTCGTGACTCGAGAATGCGTAACACCCGTACCTAGACACCACTGGTTGACCTTCCAGAACGTCTCTTCACCATTGACCGCACCCTCACTCGCGGCATAGAGATCGGCAAGGGTGTGCCCGACCCTAAGCACTTTAAGAACGATGACGACCCCAATTTCGACAGCTGGTACAGCAGTGTTCTCCTAAAGCTAACTGTAGCAACCTTCCGCACTGAGGCAGATGGTCTGCGCTTCGTGTATAGGTGGACATAAGGTGATCCTTAGCGAAGTATCAAGCCGAGGATCCCTATGCCTAGACAGTAGTCCTTTAACGAGTTCAAGACTAGAGAAGAGTTGTTAGACTGGATGACACGCTAATATAGCACACGTAATAAGGGAACCAAGGCTATGGTTAACATTGCTACCTGCAAGCAAGAACAAGGCGAAACCTTTGTAGCCTTCTATGCCCGCTACTCGAAGTTGCGCGCCTGGATATTATGGACCGATCAGACCGAGCTCATGCTGTTCCGCAACCGACTGAACCGCAAGTACTTCATCAAGACCTTCGGCGACCGCGAAGTCGACCGCCGCCTAGACAGCATACAAGACGTTATCGAGGAGTGCACCGTACTAGACGAGAGTTTCTACGAGACAGATCGACTATACCCGCAGAAGGAGCGCCCCCGGGGCAATAGCAACTCGAACAGCAATGGCGGCCAGAACAACTAGAACAACGGTAACGTAGTTGCTAGTGCCGCTGCCGGTGTAGCAGGTGCCTTGGTACAGCGCCCACTATAGTACGCTGGTACTAAGAAGAAGGAGGATCTGCCGACACATCTATAGAACCTGCCTACGCTCAACCGTGAGCAGCGCGAAGACCTTAAGAAGCAGGGTAAGTGCTACCGCTACCGTATAGGTTCTTACGTATCGACCAACCCTGAATGCCCAATGTATAGGTACGATAGCGACTATCGCCCACCGCGTCCACGCAATACCACGCCGAATCCGAACGCGAACCTCAGTTCCCTAGCCGCCGATCCGCGGTAGGGAAATGGCACGACCGCTGCCTAAGCGTGGTAGACAGCGGTCACCCGAACTTCCTAGGACAGAAAGAGTATGAGATTGAGAGACACGGAACGCAAGAGACGGTAACAGACTATAGTGAGGAGCTTAAGATATCGGCATGCGCACTGGATAAGCAACAGCCAGCTGTGTACCCTCACATAGTGTTACCCGTAATAATACGACAGAGAAAGGCTCGAGGCCTTGTAGATTCTGCTTCCACCTCTCTCTTTCTTGACTAGAAATTCACACGCAAATACACAATACCCCTGATCCCTTTGACGCAAAGCCGACGACTAACACTAGGAGATGGAACGGCCACTGCGCGGCAGATTACACACGCGGCCCCTGTAGACGTAGTCATAGGCGATCATCACGAGCAAATGTTATACTACGTCACCGACCTCGAATACGACATCGTCTTTGGCCTGCCGTGGCTTACAGCGCACAACCCAAACATCTTCTAGGAGACAGGCGAGGTGGCATTCAGGTCGGATTACTGCTTTGGTCACTGTCTACAGAATAAGACACCGACAATAGTGCAATCCCTGAACCACCGCGAGAAGAAGAAGCAGGCACTAGTACGGTACGGACCAGAGCCCTTCACTAGAGATGTAGCGAGCTTCACAGCAGGAGGAGCAGAGCTGAATGTCTCATCATATGACCTAGAAGACATAGACGATGAAGAAGTGGACTGCCAGGGCGTTTCTCAACGCGCGTGGGGGATGTACGCGCACCGGCCTAGGGCCGAGTGCTTCTACATCATGCCCACTAGGCGTGAGAGCGACGGCGGAGAGCTTAAGCTGAGTGCAATGGCTGCTAATGATCTGGACCAATTCTTGAACAAGCAGTTCAATCACAACCCGAAGGAGAAGTTGCCGCCAATGTACCACGATATTGCGGACGCTTTCTTAGCTAAGGATCATGAAGGACTCCCACCTCACCGACTAGGCGTAGATCATGAGATTCACATTAAGCCTGATGGTCTATAAGAGCCACTATACCGCAAGCCCTACGGCCTAGCTGAGAAGGAGAACGAGGCAGTTAAGAAATGGCTAGACGAGCAAACATCTGAAGGGAAGGTGCGGAAAGTAGGGCAAAAGACGAACCAGTCTCCTGCACCAGTGCTAGTAGTACGTAAGCCTAGAGGTGGGCTGCGTGTTTGTATCGACTACAGAGGATTGAATGCGATCACTATTAAGAACCGGTATCCGATTCCCTTGATATAAGAGACGCTCAACCGCATGCACGGCAAGAAGTACTTCACAAAGCTGGACATTGTAGCAGCCTTTAACAAGTTACGGATAGCTGAAGGGCACGAGTGGTTAACAGCGTTTGCGACACGATACGGCATCTACGAGTGTCTAGTGTTGCCATTCGGCTTGTGCAACGGACTAGCATCGTTCTAATTATACATTAACAAGGTCTTGTAAGAACACCTAGACGACTTTGTGTCGGCCTACCTGGATGACGTACTTATCTTCAGTGACACCTTAGAGGAGCACATTGAACACGTGCGGAAGGTTCTCACTAAGCTACGCGATGTAGGACTTACAGTGGACATCGACAAAAGCGAATTCTACCAACAGAAGGTGAAGTATCTTGGGCTAATCATAACCCCTAACGGCATCGAGATGGACCCCGAGAAACTCGAATGTATTCAGACATGGGAAGCTCCTGAGAACCTGAAGGATGTCTAGGCCTTCCTTGGATTTGCCAACTTCTACAGGCGATTCATCGAAGCATTTTCGCGCATAGCTGCTCCTCTCACAAACCTGACCAAGTCGGACGGACCAAGCAATCACAAGAACAGAAGGATTCAATGGTCACTAGATTGCCAACGAGCCTTTGACAATTTGAAAGCTGCGTTCAGCAAAGCCGGCATGCTCGCACATTACGTGCTAGGCAGGGAAACAGTAATAGAGACAGATTCTTCAGATTTTGTGAACGCCGGCGTGCTTTCGCAGTATGACGAGAATGGTGTGCTACATCCTATGGCCTTCTACTCGAAGAAGTTGAGTCCATAGGAGTGCAATTATGAAATCTATGATAAGGAACTGTTAGCTATCATTAAGGCTTTTGAGGAATAGAGACCCGAGCTCGCCTACGAGGCAGATGATGAGGACTCACAGCTAGTCAAGATTTACACCGACTATAAGAACCTGGAATACTTTATGACGATAAAGCAGCTAAATCGGCGACAAGCGCGTTGGGCTGAGTTCTTGTCACAGTTCAACTTCAAGATAATATACCGTCTAGGACTTCAAGGTACAAAGCCAGACAGCCTGACGAGACGCAGCCAGGACCTTCCGTAGGGGGTGGACGACCCTCGGAACCAGCATCAGCATCAGACATTGCTGCCTCCTAAGCGATTCCTTAAGATCGCCTCACTATAGGCAACAGTAGAAGATGCGCCGGAAGAAGAGGAACCAGTACCGCTAAACCCTAAAGCTGAAGAGTTTATGCCTACAGAACGAGATGCGCCTACTGAACAACCGGCGACGCGTGAAAGTCAGCGGGAAGCCGAACTCGAGTATCGAATGTCGACGGCGTACGTAACCGATAACGAGCTCAAGACCGCGATTAAGGACCTGCAGAAAGACCGTACTCCTACACTGCTATAGAGAGCGAAGATTCACCTAGCACACTACAAAGTGGATGGCGACCTGCTATATGTTCGAAACCAATACGACGGCTAGAGCTTATAGGTACTAAATGACCAAGCTTTACAGACCAGGATAATCAAGATAAACTATGACGCTCCAGCAGCAGGCCATCTAGGACGAGCTCGCACTTATAAACTCGTAGCACGTGAATTCTACTGGCCTGGATTAGCGAGATCCGTGCGCAGATACACCGCGAATTGCCGCACCTGCCGTACAACAAAATCTCTACACTCCCAGCCACTAGGATTACTACAGCCACTTCCTGTTCCAGATCGGCCTTGGAAACACATTGCAGTCGACTTCGTTGTCGGACTCCTAGACAGCACTCTTGACGGCATAGTCTACAACAACATTATGACCGTCACTGACAGGCTCACTAAGGAAGTCGAGCTGATCCCTATTGGCGTAATGACAGCACAGAATGCGGCAAGGCTTTTCCTCAAACATGTGTTCTGTCGGCGCGGGTTTCCTAACACTATTACATCAGACCGTAGCAAGCAGTGGGTTACTACCTTCTAGAAGAAACTCTGTAAGATGCTCCGCACAAATCGTAAGCTGAGTTCTTCGTATCACCTAGAAACTGATAGACAGTCAGAACGCACTAACTAGGCGATAGAACAGTATCTCCGCATGTTCACTAACGAGGCACAGGATGACTAGGCAGAATGGCTGTGCCTTGCTCAGTTCGCGATCAACAATCACCTGTCTGAGACTACTAGTGTGTCGCCGTTCTACGCCACCTTAGGATACAACCCTAAGTTCATAGAGCGAGTTGACCTAAACGCTGGAAAGGAGGGAGGACTGACCACTCTCTAGCGACTGGACGCGCGATCAGCAGAAACCTTTGTGCGTCGAATTTGCGAGCTTCACAAACACCTTTAAGAGAATATGCGAATGTCACAAGCTCTCTAAGCAGAGGCAGCAAACCGCCACCGAAGCATTCCTCTAGACTACAAGGTGGGTGATTGGGTGTATCTTAGCACCAAGAACATCCGCACGACTCGACTATCTAAGAAGCTAGACAGGAGATATGCCGGCCCTTACCAGATCACGGAAGTTATGCCGGCTAGACTCTCTTATCGACTAAAACTATCAGACGCTCTAGTAGGACTTGATAACTGCTTCCACACCTCACTACTACAACGAGCCGACCACCCCGATTTCCCACCACTTAAAGGGCAGCATCTAGCGCCGCCACCACCGATAACTATCGAACCTAACACCACCGAGGCTGATGTAGCAGCCGATATAGTGGCAGCACCTACGCACATGTACGAGGTGGAAAAGATCCTTGACATGTACACCCGTAAGCGGGTAGGCAAGGTGAAGAAGGGGCACAAGCGCAAAGTAGATACATGGTACAAGGTGAAATGGGCTGGATATCAGAACGAGGAGGATAGTGAGACCTGGCAACCTGCAGAGGACATGCTTGAACACGCAGCCGCCGCTGTTGCAGACTTTCACTATAACCGGCCGGAGTTGTCTACGCCTGTAGGCTTCGTAGCTCCATCTGACTGGTCCCTACCAGCCACTGAGATACTCGGGCTCAACTCGATCAGGGTCATTCCGAAAGACACCGTTACGAATGAGTCGCCTCGAGCCTTGCCTCTAATAGAATCTGCTCCGCACATATTCGATACTCGAGTAGAGCCTACAGAGCCTGCAATAATACCCAACTTTGGTCATAAGGATCATACGCGAGTGCGAGCCGAAGACAGACTTAGATCTAGGGCAAGCCAGCTAACTAGGCAATATGTTTCTCGAAGGAAGCCGGTCGAGGATGGTCTTAATAGAGCGAATGCGATGTTATCGGATGACGACAGGGCACTAGAGGATGATTCGGCGTTCGCGCGATTATGGAGCTCGACAGGCAAGTGGCCTCACAAGGTAAATAACGCTCAGAGGACTGAGGCGTGTTTTGGGAGGGGGGGTACTGTCACGGGCAGCCCGCGACCCCTCACTGTAGCTACGTCGGCCCGGCTGAACCGCGGACCTTCTGCATCGGGTTAGCGCGGCTTGGCTTTGCTTTATAACTTCGCCGCGCCTCGCGCTCCTCTTTCGTAGCTTCGTAGAACAACAACTATCTCATTCGGACCCTATAGTACGCGCGCCCTTACACTCGGTTTGCCCTAGAAAAGTACAATCTAATACACTTTACGCGCCGGCTACGGTTCTACAATATATAAGCTTCTATCTAGATATAGGGGCACACGACTAACCCGGTAAATCAGCTTAGGATCCTCGGACTATAGGTAGACCCGGCGCTACGGTAGAGGAAGTACGTATAGGTAATATTACGGAAAGCTAAACAGAATATAGTATTATGCTAGAGGCTTACTACGTCTATATAGGGGGCGGACTTCCGGTAGTTACGACTTCTATATACGGCTATTATACGGCCAGTCCTTACCTATAGTAGCTAAGTGTAGTCCTTAGGCGAGAGGGCCTACCTATCGAAGGGACTCGTCGCGCCGCTAGCGAAGATCTAAAACTAATGCCTAAGGAAGGTCACCGGGGTATATAAGTCGATACTAACGAGGATACTTAAGTACGAGACCGCTATACCGCTAATCGACCTATATATCTAGGGACTACGGACCTCCTACTTAGGCAAGTCGGCATAGTACCTAGTATAGAAGGTCATCGCTAGTATAGTCGTAAGGGCCCGCGAATTAGTACTAGCGTATAAGGGCATTCGACCCGGAAACGAGCCGAACTACCGGGTAAGGGACGAATAGCTAGTAATATAATAGGAAGGTAAGAAATCGTTTATAGAGCAACTATAGAAAGAGAGATGAAACAACTAGGTTGTAGGGCATAGTAGACGCCCTTAGCTAGCGGGATAACCTAAGTAATAGTTAGCTACAAAATCCGCGGTCAAGCACCCCCCGAAGCTTATCTACTACCGCCTTACGAGGGTATAGAGTAGTATAGTAACCCAACTACGAAGCGAACACATCGGCCTCTAGGGGTACCTATTATAGAGGAAGGTTCTAGGATATACGAATACTAGCTACCCCTACGGCTATCGCTCCTAGAACGTACGGCACGTACTCCTCGTCTATCCGAGGTAGTCGCTAGGAAGGGGGGAGTAGATAGTAAAGGCGAGGAACCGGACGATTAGGGCACTTCTTAACAACGCCGAGGACCTACGGCGCATTACGAACTGTATACTAGAGAAGGGCTAGCTAGAACAGTACCGCCTAGTAGGAGTAGTATAGGAAGAGAGGACACGACGTAGCGCGACGAGATCGGCTAGGAGCGGGGGCTAACGGGGTAGTGACATAGACTACGTACGTTTAGAGGGAAAGCTAATCTAGATAGTGAGTAGTCGGGGGCGGGAAGGGTTTTCACCTATTCGGGTTTCCCTTTGTATATAACAATAGATATATACCTATATAGGCCGGATAGGGTCCTAGAACAGGGGAATGACAAATCTATCTATCTATTATAGCGTATATCGTCTTTAGACGAGGCCAAACTGACCTTAGCTGTCTAGGCTACGAAACTCGACGCGATAATTACGAATCGACTTACTATAAAGGTATACGACGCGTCTCGAACTATACTAGGGTATCGATTGAATAGACGACCTCCTCGGGGTGACTACGAGCCTAATTCGAAGAAGCTTATAGAGCTAGAAGAGAGGGTGATACTTGAGTATATACTCGAGCTAGATCTTAGAGGTTTCCCGCTATTAAAGGCTAGTATACGAGTAATAGCCGATTCATTACTATAAGAGAAGGGTCTTAAGCCCGCTAGTCTTAATTAGATAGACAGGTTCATTAGGTAGTATTGTGAGCTAAAGGTTTGTATAACACGTAGATACGATCGTTAGTAAGCCCTAATAGAAGATCTAGACGTTATCGAGAAGTAGTTCTTATACGTAATATAAAGGAGAAGTATAGTATCCTTAACTAGGACACCTAAAACTTCGACAAGATAGGGTTTATAATAGGTATTATTACGTCTTAGAGCGTCGTTACAGGTTTAGAAAGGCGTAGTAGAAAGAGGAAGGTCGTTCAATAGGGTAATAGAGAGGGAGTAGAGAGATAGCGTCTTAGATAGCTCTTATACGAAGTAAGATTAGTAAGCTACGTAAGTCTAATAAGGCCCTTATATAGCGGAAAGTACGAAAGCGCAAGTATATTCAGTCTAGAGGGTCTCTAACCTTCGATAAGGCGTCGTAATTAATACCTCTAGAGGATACTAGGAGGTAGAAAGTAAGTAGAGAGTCGCTAGATAGTATTCGGCTAGTACTAAGGCTACGACGCTATAAGCGATATAGTAAGTCGGGGTATAACGTACGTACCTATTAAATAGACTTACTAGATAGCGAAGAATCTGAAGAGGAATTGTCCTCCTAGTAACGATTCTATAGGATGTCGTCGTATTAAGATACCGTCGTAATGAAAGTAGAAGTAGTATAGTTCTTAGTAAAAGTAGCCCGCTTAGTAGTATACCCCGCTTAGTAGTATACCCCGCTTAGTAGTAAAGCACGTAATTAATATTTACTATAAACGCGCCCTTTAGTAATCCGAGTAGGCTTAATAGTAGGTAGCTTACGATTAGGATTGTTTCTTATTAGCTATAATATAAAGTACTAGTAAGCTAGGAATACTAGTAAACTAGGAATTTCGTCTTAGTACGACTTACTTCTTAATTATCGTACTATGTCTTAATAACATAATATATAATCGTCTAATAAAGAAGGCAGAATTACTCTTACCCTCTCTACCTATCGTTAGGGCTAGTTTCCGAGTCTCCTACGCGTAGCTATAGTATATTACGTACCTTATTCGACGCTAACTAGCCGGTACTACGGAATTACTCCTCGCGTCGATACTCGCCCTATCTAGTATAAACTTACGTTAACCGAAGAATAGACGATTGTTCGATAGATCCTCGACCTCGATTTGCGAGGATTTACGCCTACCCTTAGCGAGGTAGTAGATATAGTAGACAAGCTAGTCGGTAAACGCGACGCGGATCCGGTAGGTAAGAACTAGGTAGAGAGATTCGTTTCGTACTCTACCGAGCTTCAAACGGCCTTTAACTAAGCAAAGGACCGTTAGAGAATACTCTAGGAAGATCTAGAAGTTATAAGCGCCTAATTTAGGCTTATATAAGAGACGATTACTAAGTATAGTATATATAACAAGGATATCTATAACTTCGATAAGACGGGCTTTTAGATAGGCGTAATTAGCTCTATAAAAGTCGTTACTAGCTCAGAGCGACGCTCTCGCCCTACGGCTACTTAGCCTAGTAATAGAGAGTAGGTTATAGTTATTTAGAGTATCTATACCGCTAGCTCCTCGAGCCTGCCCTTTATAATCTATAAAGGGCGCGTCTATATTTTAGTATAGTACGAAGAGGTAGATATACCGCGGAATTAGAAGCTTACGGTCTCCGAGAATAGATAGATAAACAACGTGCTTAGCCTCGAGTAGTGAAAGTACTTTAACGCGTATATAGAGGCGCGTTCTATAGGTAGCTATAGGTTGCTCATTTTAGACGGCTATAAGAGCTATTTAAACTAGGGTTTTAAGGACTACTATCTAGACTATAAGATCCTTACGCTCTATATACCGGCGTATTCGTTATATATCCTATAGCCTCTTAATATAGATAGATAGATATTTCATTAAGCTGTTATAGTGCCCTTTGGCCTATATAGCTATACTATCTTGTTTTCGTATATATAGAGGGGAAACCGTATTAGTGAAAACCCCTCCTCCTTCCCGCCTGTCTTTTCCCCCTAGTTATCGTCTTAAATTTCACTTATTAGGGGTACGCTAGTATTATAGGCCTGCCCTAATGACTACCCTATCTATAACCCCCCTAGCTTCCGCCTCTTGTCTATCTACTCCTCCGTCTCGCTAGCGAGGCTAAACTACTAGAGGTATCCCTACTATAGTATCTACCGAGAGATTCGGCGAATGTTACCTTTGTCCCTAATAATTGACTTATAGTCTCTCCTTCCCGCTTAGTACCTCTAATTTCCCCTGCCTCTCGCCTACTACGGGTATCGTAGTAGTATATGTTCTAGGTTTTACGATAGGTAGCTATACTAGTAGGCTAGGATATAGATGTCTAGTACGCGTCTCCTAAATAGGTAGGCCCTTAATCTAATATATTCGGACCTAATTTAGATTGCTATACTTGCTTTGGTCCCTATTAGCTATTAGGTCCCTATATAGCTAGTAATTGTGTCTCTAGAAGGCTCGGAGTGCTATCGGGCCTATTGTCTTAGGGGGCTTCCTTTTCTAGTCCTACTCCTATAGGTAGCTTACTATCTATTCCGCTAGGCTTTAGGTCTTAGCCTTACTCCCGCCGGCCTAGCGAGTCCTACGCTCCTCCTCTTTTCGTGCTAGCCATTCGGTACTTGTCTATACGGCCGTAAAGGTAGTAAGGTCATCCTCTTTTTAGCTTATCCTATATCCGGCCCCTCTCCGGTAGTAGCTTTCTATCTTATTCGTTACCTCCTAGATCGTAGTTTATACTAGGTAATCTGTCGTCTTTGCCGCGTATTAAATTCTTATTCCCCGGATATACTAGCCGATTAGTAGTGTTCCTATCTCTATTTCTACCGTACTTGTTAACGTTGTCTTATATACGCCTAGTATCCTACGTAGGTTGCCTACCTATGTCCTGTTTAGGGTTTGCTCTATCCGTTTCGGGATCGGTTTGCCTACGCCTCCTACTCCCTAAATCTATGCCCCGTATAACATAGCTAGTCTAACAATCGCCTTATATATTACTCTTACCTTGTCGAATGTTACTCCCTATATAGACGCCGTGAGCCTCTTTATCGAGGCTTCGTTAACTTACGCTCGACTCTAGGCTTTCTTAATCTATATATTCTAGCTTAGCTTCGGGTCGAGCTAGATCCCTAGTACTCGTAGCTCCGCTAATAGCTTAGTCTCGTAGCCTTAGATTCTTACCGCCGCCTTTATATTATAGTATGTTCTCGCTTTACTAAAGTATATAAGTTAGTACTTTTTAGGGGTGAACCGGGCACTATACTTCTTTACCTACTCCTCGCATTTCTTATGCCTATCTTTAAGGAGGCGACAATTCTCTTCTATCGAGTCTAACTAGGCTAGGATATTTATGTCGTCTACAAACCCCGATACTAAGGTTTACGGAGAGGTGAGTAGGGGGATTAGATCAGACATAAATATTAGAAATAGGATAGGGGAGAGAGTAGATCCCTAAGGTATTCTAGCCTCTACCTTTACCGGGTCGGACGTATACCTTCCTAGGACTAGGTATGTCGTCCGTTCCTAGAGAAAGGAGTAGACAAACGTCGTTACCTACTAGGGGATACCTTTCTACTATAGGATATATATTAGCCTTTAGTATAAGACGTTATCGAAGGCTCCTACGATGTCGAGGGATAGTAAGGACGCCGCTCGGTTCCTACCGTAGTACTAGAGGGTCTGAATTTGCTCCGTAATTAGCTCTATTACTATTAGTGTCGATCGCTAGCTTCTTCCCCCTATCTATGTTACTAGGAGTACGTAGTTGTCCTCGGCTAGCTACGTAAGTCTCTAGGCTACTATCTTTTCTAGGACCTTCTCTATCGTGTTTAGAAGTGCGATTAGTCTATACGACTTAGGCTAAGTATAGTCCTCCTTCTATAGCTTACGTAGCACTACTATTATAGACTCTCTATACGGCTTCGGGTAATACCCTAGCCGTAGGCACGCGGTAAATAGGTTTATAAGGCTCGGCGCGATCTCTTCTCTATACTCTTTTAGTAGTATGTTTAGTATCCTGTCTAGGCCTAGGGTTTTTCGTCCTTTTAGCTTACTTATAACTCCTATTACTATATTAGAGCTAACCGCCTAATCTATGTCTAGGGGTTCCGGGTATATACTCGGGTCGATGTCCGTAAGGTCTACCTCTACTTACGTCGAAAAGAAATAGTCGGCTAATACTTTTGCCTTGCCCCGGGGCGTAGCCTAGGCAATCCCTTCGCGGTCTATAATTAGGGGGAAGTGAGGGGTTTGTTACTCTTTAGGTAGTCGTACCTATTTAGTAAGTCTCTATATCTATTCCGGGTTTTCTATAACGAGCCTAATCGTCGCTCTTTAGTCCTATAGCTTATCGCGTCTTATCTATACCTTCTTCTCTTATGTCGCGCGACAGTATTACTCCTACGTCTCTTAGGTATACTCCTTCGTCTACTATTGCCTTACCCTTCTAGCCTCCCTTACCTTCGTAGAGTATTTAGGGGTCTAGAAGGCCTTCTACTACGTTAAGGGCCGGAGTAACGGCGTATATTGTTCCGCTACTTACTATATAACCGAGGTAATCTGTTCCGCTACTTGATCTAGCTAAGCTATCGTCTCGAGTTCTCTATACTATAGTAGGTTCGCTATTAGGAAGCCTCTTATATCGTCCTAGCGTGCCTTCTTCTAGTTACGGCGTAGTTCGCTTACTAGCTCCTCTATCGCCTTCACCCCTAGCGTCATTTAGATAGGAATATAGTCTAAGGAGGCTTCTAGCGCGTAGTTCGGTCGGCATTAGACTAGTCTCTCTTTAAATTCTCGTAATAGAAAGTATAGGTCGATCGTACTTATACTTATACGGGCCTTCTACGTCTCTGTTCCCTTTAGTATTACTAAGGCCATTCCGTAGCGTATAGTTATGTCTAGTAGCTTTCCCCCTAGAAACGCGTACGGGGGAGTGAATTCGAGTCCCTACTATAGGTAGTAGAGGTTGAAGTCGCCGAGGAGTACTTACTTTATATCTTAGCTTAGGGTCCGCTCTAGGTAGGCGAGGGTTCCTAGTTCCCTACTCGTCCGACCCCGCGGTAGCGGGTTATAAACGTTATAGATCTAGATAGAGCCTTATATCGTGTCGATCTAGATTAATGTTACGTCTCCTAGGTTACCCTACTACGGTAGTATAACCTTCTACGACTTAAGGTCTATAGTCTTACTTACGTATATATATGTCCTTAGGATAACGCCTCGTTTACCCGCGATTACGGTATAGTATTTCCGGTTATTATAAGTAGCTAGGAGTCCTACGTAGGGGTCGATCTATAGTTCCTATACCGTAATAACGTAGTGCCGTAGCGGGTCTAGCTCTTATAGAAAGTAGCGCTAGACCTTGTCCCTACTTTTGTTTACGTTATACTATACGGTAGTAATGTCGTCGTATAGTATTATTCGTTATCCGTAAGGTCTATTTCTGTACTAACCTACTATATCTCCTAAGCCTATATCTCGCTATCCGGCTAGCCCTAGGGCCGTAGCCTCTTAATATAGTTTGTTTTACGCCGATAAAGCTAAAGTACTTATAACGCGTACAGGACTTAGCGCGTTAGTACGTCTTCTATATTAATAAAGAAACCTTCCTTCCGGCGTTTAAAGACGCGTTTTTCGACGTGTTTACCGCGTAAAACTATAAAAAGGTCTTTAAGGCTATAGTGTTAGTTCCTATAAACGCGTAAGTAGTACTTAATTGCCTTAATATACGCCTATAAACCCCGCTAGGACTACCCCCGCCTTAGACAACATTATAGTAGTCTTAAAATCCGAGTAATTCGAAGGAGTTCACGTCGTAATCTAAGCTTATATACGACGCTATACTAAGCAACTCCAAAATAGCTTATAATAGCTTCTCTTAGCTTATAAAAGGCGGGGAAGTAATACTATAAGAGAATACGCTTCTTAGAGCTCGTAACTCTAAGCTTAAACGACAAGTTAAGACTCTTATAAAGCGCCGATCTTATAAACGAAAGCGTCTCTAGTACAGCGGGGTCTTAGAGTATAGAGTTGGCTCGTTATAGGTAGTTATCGAGTCGTTAAAGGCTATAGAATAGTTAAAGAAGAGTCGTAGGTTATAGGGTATAAAAGAGGGCTAGCTAAGTAGACGGCGGTATAGTAACTACGGTCGGACTAGCTATAACGTATGAACGTACTAGGAAGATAAAGAGAACAATTCTGAATCGGATAAGAGTATTAAGTTCACTAGTTCTCTATTTAATAGTAGTGAAAACGATCAATAAAGAATGCGAGTTAGTCGTGCCAAGACAAAATTCCTAGCTCACTAGTGTTCTCAGCTCACTGGTGCTTTACGTTATCTTATTTTCTGATTTTTTTTTAGAAAACTCGCGATTCAGCGGACCGGGAAAGCCGAGTGCACCAGGTGTTTATGCTAGCGTTCTAACATGTGCTTAGCTCTGTTCTGCCATTGGGCGTGACGCGGATCGAAGCTTTTCACAAAGTCAATGGTCAATGTATGCCAATGGCGACATCGTAGAAGTGGTCCAGTCTACCGACAGACATTGATCACATGCTACACTGTAAATGTCAGCAGTCCTGCCTGGGTGAAGCGTGAAGCAAGCACGTCCAGAGTGGAAACCAGCCGCAGATAGACAGTGTCGATGCCCGCAGAGTATAGGCGAGTTGCTATTCACCAAACCACCTCCAGCTGTTCGCCAAACTCTGCCCCACATTTGGCCGACTTCCCTCGTAGGATGCTGCTTTGCGCCTTGAAAACCCCCTAGTGTCTTTGTTCTCCGCGCACTCGAGCTGGCAACGAGTGGGGCCCTCTCCGAGGCGCAACGGCGACGTGCAAGACATCCGTTATGTGAGTTAGTTTGGTGAATAGGCTATAGCTATGTACCCGTGGTTTGGTGCAGAGCAAGTGGCGAGTACAGATGTGGTCGTAAAGCTTGGTCTCCTTGGCGGCCAGAGCGAAGGATCACTTCGAAACGGCAGAATAGCGTACCGCTGCGCTCGTGTGGGAACCAATCATGATGCGGTCGAGCTGATCAGGCCCTGCGCCTCAGCAGAGCAATGCTTCTCCAGAGTGATCGATCTTCGTAATGCTGTGTTCCTGGCAGCTCCATCCGCCCAGGCATGAACTTGAACTTCTCGTGCCTTGAAGTCATTCTGCTGCAAGAAATAGAAGCACTGTTGCCCTTCGCTGCATCTTCATTATCACGAGCTTGTGCGCCGGAGGAGTCGTGAAGACCATACGGCCGCCTAAGCTGTCGCTTGGTTCCGCGCGGTGCCATCTCCTGGGAGCGTTATGTCATGGCCCATAATGGCATCCATCGTATACTCCCGACTTCTCCGGATTCCGGAGAGTGAGGGTGAGGGTGAGTCGCGCAGGTTCTGCAGACCGAGAGAAGGGCTTTCTCTCGTTTTGCTGGCCTCAGAGGCAACGTCAAGTCTTGGGGTATATCGTTGTAGATCCGGTTGGCACATGCTGAAGTGCTTTGACTACGCATCTACTCTGATGGAAATGGCTGTGATCCATGACTGCTGGAATAATGCGTCGTGTGATCAGAAAGGTGCGCGAAACCTTGGAAGTGGCGTCAGAACCATCGTTGCCCAGAAACATGGCTGGCACTCGAAACATCCATGTTGGCGACGACCCACGAACGATTTGATCAATCGAGTCAAGGACAGAGACTTGAGAAGCAGTCCGGTTGTAACGCATTGTTTGGCGGAAATATCTATCTCTATACTACATTACGTGCAATCAAAATCCTCATGCATCGGCCGTGTCGTATCGGCATAAAATTGGCCGGTACAGATACAACTCTCCTGTACATTATATCTCATCCATTCTCGAGCCCAAATCGCTCCATAATCATTACTATCCACTATCATGTGGCAATACATGCTTAGAAAAGCATAGCGGCAACGGCAGCGGCGGCAACTGGGAAACCAGTGGCCATGACCTGCGCAGCAGCGCCAGTGTACTGGACGACAGAGCTGGATGGGTAGCTAGCTGGGCGTGTGGCCGATGGGGCGGATGGAGATGGGGTAGTGCCAGCTGGGTAGGTTGGTGCAACTGGCGAGCTCTTATCGAGAGTGGTGCCTGGAGTGTTGACTGGTGGTGGCTGCTCGTAGGTCGGAGCCTTTGGTGGCTGCGATGGGACCGCGACTGGAACGGTGGTCTGTGGTCCGTAGGTTGGAGCCTTTGGTGGCTGCGATGGGACCACGACTGGAACGGTGGTCTTTGGTCCGTAGGTTGGAGCCTTTGGTGGCTGCGATGGGACCACGACTGGAACGGTGGTCTTCGGACCCTCAACGGGTTTGGTAACTGTGCAACCTCCTGGGCATGGGAGTGTGAGGGTAGTTGGCTTGGTGACAGTGTAGGTCGACTGCTTGTGGGTGAAGACCGTGCTGCTAGGGCAGAATGTCGTCAAGCTAGTAACCACGGTAGTCTCGGTCTTTGGTGGGACCGGGATGTGGACGGTGGTGTTTGGGTAGAACGAAGGAGCGTAGGTTGGGACGCTGTAGACTGGCTTGGTTGGGTGCTCCACAGGCTTGGTGATGACGCATCCACTATTGCATGGGAGGGTCAAGGTCGTAGCGGTCGTCACAGTGTAAGTCTTCTGCTCATGAGTGAAGGTAGTTGGCGTCGGGCAGATCGTCTGCAATCAAGTCAGCGGCGGTAAAAGAGGGCTGCGAGGAAAATAAACTTACAGTCAACGAAGTGACAACAGCGGTAGTGTAAACATCTGGCTGCGAGTACTTTGGAGTGACAGTGTTGGTGCCGTTGTTCGCGAATGGGTTGTAACCCAAGCATCCAGCGTACTGCGAAGCACAGTAGGCGAAGTTGGCATCTGGAGAGCCACGGCACACGTTGTACTTGGCGTAGCAGTTCTTCTCGTTACCGTAGCCAGTTGGGGTGGCGGAGGTAGCTGGGTGAGTGGCGGTTGGGTAAACGAGGGAGAGGGTGCCCTGAGTGGAGATGCAAGAGGCGCCGTTGCCGTAGTCGTGGGCCGGGTTGCAAGCGTAAGTCTGCGATGGGTAGGCTGGAGCAGTGGAGCTGGCGGTGCTCAAGAGTGGGCATCCGTCAATGTACTCGCACTTCTGACCAGCTGGGTACTCGTGCGCTGGGTTGCACGAGTAGCGGTGCTTGCTGTCGTAGGTACCTGGTGCAGCGCATGATGTAGTTGGGTAGGCTGGAGCGGTAGAGCTGGCGGTTGGGTGGACTGGAGCAGTGGAGCTGGCGGTGCTCAAGAGTGGGCATCCGTCAATGTACTCGCACTTCTGACCAGCTGGGTACTCGTGCGCTGGGTTGCACGAGTAGCGGTGCTTGCTGTCGTAGGTGCCTGGTGCTGCGCATGATGTAGTTGGGTAAGCTGGAGCAGTGGAGCTAGCGGTGCTCAAGAGTGGGCATCCATCAATGTATACACACTTCTGACCAGCTGGATACTCGTGGGCTGGGTTGCAGCTGTAGCGGTGCTTGCTGTCGTATGTGCCCGGTGCTGCGCACGATGGCGTGGCGTAGGCTGGAGCAGTGCTGGTGGTGGTTGGGTAGTAGGCTGGAGCAGAAGAGCTGGCGGTGCTCAGGAGTGGGCAGCCGTCGATGTATACACACTTCTGACCGGCTGGGTACTCGTGTGCTGGGTTGCAGCTGTAGCGGTGCTGGCTGTCGTAAGTGCCAGGTGCGGCGCATGAAGGGGTGGCGTATGCCTTGCCAGTGCTGGTGGTGGTTGGGTAAACCAGAGAGAGAGTGCCCTGGGTTGAGATGCAAGAAGCACCGTTGCCGTAATCGTGAGCTGGATTGCAAGCATAGGTAGCGCTGCTCGATGAAGAGCTGCCGCCATAGTATGGTGGAGCTACCAGGCTCGACGACGAGCTGGAAGAGCTGCCGCCGTAGGAGGGAGGAGCTGGCACGCTCGTGGTGGAGGCAACCGAAGTCGTGTGGTCGCCATACTTGGGTGGCTGTGGCTGACCGTACTGGTAAGCCTCTTGACCAAAGGCCAGGGTTGCGAAAGCAGTAAGCGAAAGTGGTGTCGACTTCATCTTGAACGATTGTGTAGGTGAATCGTGAGTGTACTGGGTTGAGGAAAAAATCCTAGTCCTGGGGTGCAGCAATGGCTATATGTATTGAGTACAGTGTGCTGCTCCACTCCATCAACCACAACCCAACCGGACGTCATAGTGCGGCCGGCTCGTATGAGTGTCTGGTACATGACGCCCGTGACAGGAGTTAGCAAGAGCCTTACGAGACCAGAAATTGGAAGGTTGAGGCTCGTCCTGGCTACCGTCCCGTCCAAACACGAGGCACCAGCCCAGCGCTAGTGACTTGTTCAGTCATGGGCCATGCCAAGCATGAGCTATTCTCCATGCACCCCCGTAGACTCAAGCTCGTTCCAACCGAGATGGCAAGGACCATGTTTGATGTGGGCTCCATGAACTATTGGTGGGTCCCGCTCAATATTACTCCAGAATCTTCCACCTTCGCGGCGTGAGAAGCGGACACTCGCCCTCGTTGAACATTTCTCAGGTCCAGGGTGACGGGACTCCGTGGTCGTGCATTACTGCAAGATACATCAGTGACACCAAACAAGCATCCGGCGACAGGGCGGCACACAACGGCAATGCAACCGTCTGTGCAGCCTTTCGGTACCCGGTCCGGAGTCGTATTATGTAGTAGTGCTTGAGAACAACAATAGAACAACGAGGCGAGTCGTGCGCCAAGATGGCTGATCGTCCGTATTAAGCACAAGACATGTGGGCAGACTGCACGCAAATTTTCTCTCGTCTCCCAAGCTAAGGCAGGTACGACACGGCGGTGGTTGATGCTACCGTGGGGTCTTGTCACAAAGCTCGTTTCTATTTTGAGGTCGATGTTGCGCAGGGGAAACTAGCTGTCCTGTGCCGTGATTTGCTCAGAGCCCGATCCACTTCGCGCGGGAGGGTCGTGTTTAAGAAAGAAAAATGGTCCAGTCCGATGGCTCGAAATGTGTTTAGCCAAAGCCTATTTCGACTTCGTAGAAGGGAAACCGGCTTCACACGCCGTTGAGATGCGTTGACTGTCGTATCTCTGTTATATCCTCCGAAGCAGTCTTCAGCCTCAGTATGGTGTTGTTGAGCGTTGTTCGGCATGCACACAGCTGACAGCGGCAAATGCTGCTGGAAGATGATCAGATGTTCTGAGGCCAGGAACCTGTCCAGCCGGGACAACAACCCCTTGCTCCGCGGTCATCAAGGCAAGCCGTGATAGTGGAGCAAGATGCGTTCAATGGCTTGAACTATAGCACGAGCAAACATGGTCTCCCTGTTGCTCTCAGTCAGTTCTCAAAGATACGCTACGATGCGTATTGCCTTGCATCCAATAGAATGAGAAAGTGTATTCACGAAGGAACAACGACTGCCAGCTTGTCCTTATATCGTGTACCTCTACAAATGGTTCGCCGTGTGTGCTTCATCGTATCGCAAGATCTGTGCGAATCATGAGCCTCAAGAGCAACCGACGATGGTCCTCGTGATGCAGAGCAGAAAGCAATATCGACTCTTTTGGGCGATACAAAACACGGTGTCGCAAAGCTACAAAGCTGGCAGGTCCTCGGTTCGAGATGGCATTGGAGGAGAATCTGGGTACGCGCATATAGGCCAGCCAGCTGTTTATTGAAAACCCGTGCAGACGCTGCAGACATAGCACCTTGCGACAGCTCCGTCGTCCACCTGTCCGGGCTGCTCGCCGTCACAGTCGCTGACAGGCACCAGAAGGCTGGTCACCTCCTGCATCGACACAATCGCACGGTGCTCCAGCGTTCTAGCCCAGCATCCAGATGTTCATCGCCTCGATCTCTGTGCATGGCTTCCGTACCATGACATGACATCCGGAGCGACTCGCATGGGCCATGGCAGCGCGAAGACGTTCTGGGACCCATGGTCTTTCCACCGGCGTTCGCAACGAAGACTTCCACATGATGGTGGCATCCGGATCATGTTCCATGGCCCCACGAATGGTTTTTGACGGCGGTCCACGACGTTGATGCCTATGATGTCTGTCCAGCCTCTGTTTCTTCCACGCACGAGTCCAGATCCATGGGCAGACTCAAGGCGTTGAGAAGGCGTTCCAGTAAGCGCGAGACGGTCACGCTGGCCACGACGCGTCATCTCAGCTGCACCGTCAGCCGTCGTGCATCCCGTTGTCGTGTTGTCTGCAGGTGTCTTGTCTGGTCGCGCGGAGTCTTTCTTTCCACCACGTCGCCTTTGCCAATTGCGCCTGCTCTGTCATTGGTTGACATGTCTTCATCTCAAGCGTTCAGACCGTCCAGACATGTGCTTCAGTCTGGCGAACAGTGGCTCTCTTCTCTAAGCATCCCATGGTAGCATCCTCGCCCTCTTGCCTCTGGTCGTTGCGAGGTATCACGTACGTATCAGTCCTCCAAGATGCAGACCGTCGAAGCACTCTGGAGGTTTGCGTGTCCTGATGCCAAGAGCCCAAAGTAATGTGGCATATCAATGCCTTTGAGCAAAACGTGCTGTGATTGGGTCTGACCAGATTGTTTCTATCACGCACATCCTCTTCCACTCTGCACCAAGGCTGCCATCATGATGCTGCTGACCAACATCAGGACAACGACTGGAGTGAACGAGAGGAGCCGACAGCTGCGAGCTTATCGATTATGCACGATTGCATCACCATGTCGTACTGTTTCTAGCCAATGAGAAGGAGTCAAGCGGTAATCGATGTGCAAGCACGACGAATGACATGAATATACATGGAGCTGTGCTGGCAACGCATTGAGCTGCCCCTCCAAGCACCTCGATGCAATCGACGCGTACCTTTGTCTCTTCGCTCCTCCGCCGACCTTACACCCAGCCATTGACTGCAGCGAAGCAGTCGTTCACTGCACGACCGACACGACCTTTCTCCGCTACGACACGAGCCATGGCTACCGAATACAAGCTTAAAGGCATCACCAGCCTTGATGGCCTGAAGAACGGCCAGACACAGGAGGTTGAGGTTGAAGGTGTTGAAGAGGGCAAGGTCTTGCTGGCCAAGGTCAAGGATGAAGTGCATGCCCTGTCGCCCAAGTGCACACATTACGGAGCACCACTCTCCAAGGGTATTGCAATTCTGCAATAGGTGATGTCGTAATGTGCTAATGATCCCCAGGTGTGCTCACGCCCGACGGCAGACTGACCTGTCCATGGCACGGAGCTTGCTTCGATGTCAAGACTGGTGACATCGAAGACGCCCCAGCACCAAACCCGCTACAGAAGTTCAAGATCGTGCAGAAGGATGGCGAGGTGTACATCAAGGGTAGCCGAGAGCAGATCTTGGCCAACAAGAGGACATTGAACATCAAGTGCCAGGCAAAGGGCAACGACCATGTCGTCATCATTGGACGAGGAAGTGGTGCATTTGGTGCCATCGACGGTCTAAGAGCAGGTGGGTACACCGGACACATCACGAGCATCGCCGAGGAAGACTACCCACCAATCGACCGAACGAAGCTATCAAAGGCGTTGATTACGGATGTGTCGAGCATTCAGTGGCGAACACCAGAGACCTACAAGGAAGCCGATGTCACCTTCGTGCAGGGCCTGGCTGAGTCCGTCGACTTTAGTGGTCAGAAGGTCAAGACGAAGAATGGCAAGGAGTTCAGCTACACCAAGCTCATCCTCGCGTCAGGTGGCACACCCCGACATCTTCCTCTCGATGGCCTCAAGGATGATCTCAAGAACGTCTTCCTGCTGCGGACACCCCAGCATACCCAAGAGATCATGAAAGCTGCTGGTGAGGACGGCGCAAAGAAGGTCGTCGTCATTGGAAGCAGCTTTATCGGTATGGAAGTGGGCAATGCTCTTGCTGGCAAGAAGCACAATGTCTCGATCATCGGCATGGAGTCGGAACCAATGGAGCGTGTCATGGGCACACAAGTCGGCAGCATCTTCCGCAAGATTTTGGAGCAGAACGGCGTCAAGTTCTACATGGGTGCGTCAGTCGAGAAGGGCGAGCCAAGCAGCAGGGATCCTAGCTCGATAGGGTCAGTGGTACTCAAGGATGGCACGAAACTCGAGGCAGACTTCGTCATCGAGGGCGTCGGTGTCCGCCCTTCGACAGACTACCTCCAGAACAATAGCTCCATCAACCTCGAGAAGGACGGCTCCGTCTCAGTTGACGATTCATTCGCAGTCAAGGGCCTGAAGGACGTCTGGGCCATCGGTGACATTGCAACATACCCCTACAACGGACCCGGCGGCAACGGCAAACCCGTCCGCATCGAGCACTGGAACGTCGCCCAAAACATGGGCCGCTCAGTCGCCCTCTCGATCAACAGCCCTGGCTCCAAGCCAAAGGCTTTCATCCCCGTCTTCTGGTCTGCGCTCGGCGCTCAGCTACGATACTGCGGTCACACTCCTAATGGCTTCGACGATGTTACCATTCATGGCAACACTGACGTCAGCGAAGGCAAGCAGAGCTTCGTGGCGTACTACAACAAGGGCGAGGACATTGTCGCAGTGGCTAGCATGATGAGAGATCCGTACATGACGCAGAGCGCGGAACTTATGAGACGAGGTAAGATGCCGACGAAGAGCGAGATTGCGAAGGGCGTGGACATTATGGAGATTAGTGTGCCGGCTGAGGTGAAGATATGAGCAGCGATGGTAAGTAGCCGAACGAAATATGAATGAAACACCCATGAAATGAAAAGATATCAAGTCCAATGCAGCCTCTCATGCCTTCTCCTCTTCACCCAAGATATCTCGCAACGTCGCCCTCACGTCGTCCGCCACACTCTCAACATCCCGATCCCCATCAACTCTCACCACTTTCCCTTCCGCCTTCGCCGCTTTCAACACCTCAGCAGTATTCTCCCGGTACGTCCGCATTCGCTCAGCTATGTTCGCCGCGCCCGCCACATCGTCAGAACGAGCTCGTTTCTCCAATCGGCGGACCAGAACCTCTTCCGGCACTTCCAAACCCACGATCCGACGAATGGGAGCCACAATTTCTTCGAAGAGACGATAGGGCATGATCGCTCGTGGGAACCCTACGTCTCATCAGCATGCTCTCGCCCTTCTCTTCACTTGATTCTCGGATTCACCATCTAACACAACCACCGTCCCACTCTCCACTCTCTCCAAATTCCTCTTCAGGATCCTGACCGTCATATCCGGTGGTCCCAGCCTTCCAGCTAGCATGTTCTCCTGCAGAAGTGAGGCATACGGACTGGCGGAGTCTTGCATTTCTTCGCGTGGCATGTCGCCGATGCTGATGTGGTGGATTCTCTTGGTGGGAAAGTGAGTAGTGAGGTGGGTGGATTGGGTTCCTTTTCCGGAGGCTGGGCCGCCGAGGAGGGAGATGATTGTGAGGTTCGTGGTAAGAGACATGGTCAGATTGGGTCCGATGGTGGAGGTGGAGGTCAGGTAAGGCGGTGGGTTTGTGTAGGAGAGGCTGAAGGATTCGCAGGTTGCAGACGTGGTGAAGGCTGTGTATGGCGACGGTGCTGTAGTTGATGATGTCTCGCGAGGATGTTTGTGAATCTGATATGCATGTGATGGCAGTGGCGGAGGCATTGGTGACTCAACGGCTTGAGAAACAAGAGTGTGTCGCGGGTGAAGCATCGCGATTCCTCCTTAGTCGCAGTGATGGCATAGCGGGTGTGGGTGAAGTAGGTTCTCGGCCGTCGATGTGGTTCGACTGCGGGTAGTCAGCTCATTTGCCTGTGAGTCACAGTGGCCGCCTAGGCACTGTGGTTGTCGTGGGGAGCGACCGATGCACGAGGCGCTTCTTGGTTTGAACAGCGTCGTAGTATCGCGTCGAGCATTGCGGAAGGTCGCGTCAAGCAGTAGAGTCACTTGATGGGATGCGACGGCACCGCGATAGGCAGAGGATCATATACATGTGCGTTTGGGAGTCGGTGGCATGAAGTAGATGAGTTCGTATGCACAGTAGTATGGGAATCTTAATGTCCCTGCATTGTGTACCGTTGCACGCGCGCGCAGCTGCATACTTTTGTGATGAGAAACAGCATGCACGAAGCGTGGGTGATGCAATGCAGTCTGAGGACAGAAACACGCACAATAGGCAGAAAGGGGCAGAAGGAATTGTTACACCTTGAAAATGTGGGGAGGCAACAGTACAAGACGCTGCAGGATCCAGCGTGGCTTGACGCTCCGCCCCAGTAGGGTTGAGCTGAGAGCCAGGCCACGAACGATGCAACGAGGCAGCGCGACCGGCAGTGGCGAGGACGAAACGGCAGCCAGGCAGAGGTAACAACACCATCACCGAACCTCATGAGCAACGCCATGAACACGAGAAACGAACGGGCGGGGAAGGCATTGGAAGCAAAGCGCGAGACACAGAAACAGTCGGATTCAGAACACTACATACCAAGCCATCCACATGTCCAACTGACTGCTGCAGCAGAAGCCCTCCAGTCCCAGGCCCGTAGGCACCGGAAATCTGATGGGCCTCCTCTTTAATAGGTTACCCTGCCTGTAGCATTACAATGGTCTTAGGTGAGAGAAGGAAGGATCGTAGGTGAAGCGGCGCGGCGGCGAAATGAAGACGGAATCTAAGGAGGTCAACTCAGGTGCTCAGGACGGAAAAGAAGAAAAGGAAGTTCTCAGGTGTCTAAATGTCCAATCAACTATTTCCAGCATATCTGAGAGCAAGGTCAGTGGAGGTCTCAGAAACGCGAAGAGGAAAAGTGCTCACAAAATTCCCGCCTCCTTCAACATCTTGTAAATTTTTTTCTTATATTTTTTCGCCGCTCTTCTCTCTCGTCGGTCGTCGCGCCAGTCGTGGAAGCGCTGGCGCCACGCGCGAACCGCCTCACAAGCCCGACCCATCGTGATGGGGAGCCAGCTGCCGGGGTGAGTGTCGGGTACGGTCTTGAGAAAAAGAAAGGAAAGAAGAAGAGGAAGGGAAATGGAGGGAAGCGGGCATTTAAAGGGCGCGGCCAGCCTGCACAAGCCAGCTATGCCAATGTCGGATAGCTGTTCAGCAGCATGATTGATTGTGTCGTCATGACGAATAGGAAGCGCTGCTGTCACCTGTATCCAGATGTATAGATGGTTGTAGCCAGTGAGAGCTCTGCAATGGCTTGCTTGTCACGAGCAACTTGCGCAGAACCAAGGCTGTGAGGTCCTGTTTGGGCAACGCGCCAGCGAGAGGTATCCCCAGCGAATGATGCTCGTCTCAGCCTCGTAGCACGATGCCATATTTGTGCAGAGCTTCCCAACACGTCTACCGACAGAACAATTCGGCGAGCGATGTCGGTGTATGGAATCGATCTGCGATTGCTGAGCCTCTCTGAACCAATTGAGCCTTGCTCAGAAGAGACTTGTGGTTGGAGAGGGACTGACAATGGCAAGATCCGGCTGTATCGAAGCGCGTTGTGCAGTGCATGTCTTGATCGCTCCGTAATGTGCAAAGCTGCTTGCCGCAGTCTGATGCCGTTCAGTCACACACTCGTAGAAGGGTGATTACACTGCACAACGCGCTCCAGACGTGGATTTTCTATTTGTAAATTATCGGTCCTCTCCTGGTTTGAGGTCGGCCGTGCAAGGGCAGTCGCCAAACCCGCAGCGACACGAATGTCAACGGCAGTAGCAGCCCAATGGAGGAAGCGATGGCGTATCCTCGGTTGAACGTGCTTGCACTGGGCCGCAATATCTCCCCAGGCATTGCCAGCGTTGTATTGAAAGCAGGTACGCCCTTCGTGAAGTCTCGCAGCCTTTGATCCAACTCTTCCGTGCATGCGTCTATGTCTTCTCCATGGCGCGCGTTCGGGGCCGCCCTCTCGACATCCTGCATGTGGTCCTTGGTGGTGCTATGGTCTCATCGAGTGTGGAATCATGCTATCCTATCATCCATTGCCTGGGGCGAGTCTTCATGGCGAGACAATTCTTCGGCGCATGAAGGACTCACTGGGTCGCACTACTACTTCAAGATCATTTGCCGATTCTACAAGCGTGTCTTCGAGCAGACAGGATCTGCCCGTAGACACGTACGACGACACGATCAGGCGCGTGAGCGAGCGATGGCAGCAGTCCATAGGATGCGCTTCGTATCCGCTTCGTATCAAGAGCAGTGATCAGGAGAAGTAGCATGGAATCGGGAAGGAAGTGCAATCAAAGTTGGCGGGATATGCATGAATGCCTGGCGTATGTTGGTGTTTCAAAGAATTGCGGCCTGACCAGAACGACTTTCGACACAACAACATCATCTTCGCCTCGAAACACCGTCTCATTTCAATGAACACGGCCTACCGGATCAAGAGTGTCGCTACGCAGGATAGTAGCATCGTCACATTCACGCAATACCGGCAGTCAGGCACATGCAGAACGCTCAGCAACGATCATCATTCGGTGGCGGCATGGTATTGTATCGCAACATACGAGCGATCAGGACCACCTCCGCCACTTCCTCGCACATTGAGGCCCTAACCAGTACTTTCGGCAAGCTGGCGAGCTACTACCCGGACGAGACCTTTTCGCTAGCCGTAGAGCTCGACCACCAGGAACGGGCAGCGTACGAAGCAATCTTGATACAGTCGATGACCAGGTGCCGAGCAACGTCAGGAGAAGTGTCGATGACAATCGAGGTGACGTGCTCTCCAGGGCGTACATCTTGAGCCCCGGAAAAGCTATCACTCACGCCTTGGACCCTGGGCGATAAAATGGATTATTCCAGCCACCCAAGGATCCACAGATCGGATGTCTGTCATAATTGGTGCATCTCGTGGCTTAAGCCTTTGCGCCCATGTCTAAGCCCCAAGCTCTCGGTCACAACTGGACAGTGGAAGGGCGAGATCCATCTCTAATGCCCTCAGACTTGGTCGCGCGGAGTGCCGACTTTCTTCCAGGCAGTGCTGTCAGCCCGAGAAAAATTTCCCGAGACAGTCTGCTGAGCGTCTCGCCCATATCTGAGTCTGTAAAATCCCGATGCTACTCCTCAACCAGACTGCCGGTGGCGTCTAGTGAAGTCGTCCTCTTTACCAGTGACCTCAAATGATTAGTAACTTCAGCTCGAACACCGAGTAACAACAGTCACCATGTCACGGAGCACGACGTCGGCATTGTTTCTTCCATATTGTTGCATCGGCCGATGCGGCATAGGCGGCGATCATCTCGAGTCGCCGCTATGAGACCGTCCTACTAAGGTTACTATCAACGCAGATGAGATCCAGGGCAGACGGCGTGGACCGGGCGCAGCGCCACTTCTCCAGGCTCTCCATCATTCTCCGCACTCTTTACGACGCCGTCGACGCTCCTTCGAGGCTTAATTGCTCTATACCAAGCATCGCTGGACAACATCACTGCGGCTTTTTGTTGCCAAGGCTGCGGCTTCAGCTTGAAGTGTAGTAGCAAGTCTTGGTAGGCGATCTTTTACTACACACAGCATCTACCGGCAGCACTAGGCCTGCAAGCACGTGGCTCAAGAGACATGATGTAGCATAGTGAACCAGATTCCACTAAGTGTTAGCTGTATGTGGGGATTACCGGGCGTTGCAGCTACGCCATATCGAGAAATTGCCGAAACTTGGTAGCAGTGGTACAACGAGATGTTAGCAACACCGCACCGGTGATTGGTGTCGTCGCACACATATATGTATGCGACGCAGTACCTGGTCGCTCGTTCTTTCGCCTTCCCGATCAATCACACTCTTAGATTATCACTGAATCAACGACCTCCAATATGAAGTTCTCGGCTGGGCTCACTCTCTCGGCGGCCAGCTATGCAGCGGCATGGCCTATGGTTGCGGAAATGAACGCAAAGATGCTGGAAGCTGAACTAGTCAAGCGCGAAGAACCACCACCACGAGCACCCGCCTTCGTCATCGATCGCCCGAACACTGGACTGCCACCCAGGCCATTCGACGCAGAAGATCAGTTTGTCGACGTTCGGCCAGGGAGTGGACATGAATGGGCTGCTCCAGGACCTGGCGATATTCGCGGCCAATGCCCTGGACGTATGTAACGCCTGTCATGCTGTGCAAGCGTGTCAATCGCTGACCTCAAGTCCCAGTTAATGCCGCAGCCAACCATGGATTCCTGAACCGTAACGGAATCTCGACCATCACGCAAGGTATGTTAACTCTCCGGCCTGCTCCTGCTTGTTAGATTACTGATGCTGCTTCACAGCTATTGATGGCCTTGGCGCGGCCTATGCTATGGCACCGACGCTGTCTGCCTTCCTGGCAATTGTCGCCGTCGGATTGGGTGGAGACCCAATCACGCAGCGATGGTCGATTGGCGGTTCTTTCGCGCCATCGCTACCGCTCTTCCCAGCACGGGGTATTGCGGGCACGCACAACAAGTATGAGGGCGACGCATCGATCATGCGAGTAAGTGGTCAATTTCTTGACGGGCCGTCCATTCTTGTGCTAATACACCGGTCCAGGGCGATGCGTACCTGAACGGCGGCAACGTCGGAGTACTAGAGCTCCGCCGATTCGAGCACATGTGGAACCTTGGCGAGACCTTTGGCTTCGCTGAAGCTGCTGCGCAATCCGACTACAACACCCGCTGGTCCATCATGAACAACCCATACTACTTCTCCGCACCATTCTCCGGCTTGATTGCCCCAGCCGCACACAACTTGGTAATAAACTTGATGTCGAACCACAGCGCCGAAGTACCAGGCGGCACTCTTACCCGCGAAGTCTTGAAGTCTTTCTTCTCCGTCACTGGCGATGCTCCCGGCTCGTTCACCTGGGTAAAAGGCCACGATAGGATCCCAGAGAACTGGTATCGCCGCAACTCAGCCGATGGGCACACCATCGCCGAGGCGGTTGTCGACGTGAACATCAACAACCTGGCCTACCCTGGCACCATCCGATTCGGCGGTAACACGGGCACAGTCAACTCATTCGCCGGCGTCGACTTGCAGGACATTACCGGTGGAGCCTTTAACCTTGCCGACTTGGCCGATGGTAACAACGGTGCATGTTTCCTCTTGCAAGCTTCTTTGGCAGGTTTCCCTGACGCTTTTGACCCGGCTCTTGGTCTGTTGGGAAGCGTTCTCGGGTGGGCTACACAGCAATTGGGACCAATTGGTCAGAACCTCGGGTGCCCGCAACTCAACATGTTCAACAACAACCTCTTCGACTCTTTCCTAGGTGCTTCCTACACCGGAAATGGCCAAGGGCAGTAAAGAGGCCCGACGAAGCCGTAGCTCACTGTTAATATATATGATGTATCATGAAGGAATGATATAATGATCGAAAGTACCCTGTATCAGTGCCGAGCGACAACATTCATGGTACGTCCCTGCATCCATAGGTCGCAGGTATCCTCAATGCCGTGTGCGTGGTACGAAAGGACGGCCAGAACTTGTCCTTCTTGCCAGGTAGTGTCCACGCTCGGAGCTGTATTTGGTTGATCTTGAGGAGCCTTCTGACTACGATAGAGACCGGACCACAGAAGACCTGGATCGCCATTGAGTGAGCAGCATTGGCGCCAGTGAGCAAAGTAGCTGATATGTCTTGCCAAGTCACTAAACCAGCACATATTCTTTGCGACATTGATGCAAATGATGCTCTTTACCTTGATCCACTTCCGTGAAGTAACTCAACGAATCAGCAGTGACCCAGACCGTCGCTCGCCCGAATACACGGTAGATATAACCAGAGGGTTCCTGCCCTGTGCCTTAAGACCTTGAGGCTTGCCAGCTTACGCGATTTCACCAGTCCCCGATATCTTCGAGCTGTAACGACTCCGGCCACCAGCAGAACGATTCGGCTGCACGATATCCCTGTTTTCCCTTTATAGGCAAGAGTCGTTGACACGGCCTCCAAATGCGGTGCCTGCTTGTTTAGCTTGGATCATGGAGTCACCGCTAGAGTTGATAGGGCCTGTATCTCGAAGTTCGCAATGCCATTGCCGCCATATCATACACAGAACAATACATAGCGGGTGACCAGTATCTTGAGTCCTCCCACGAGAGTGCAAAGATTTGCTTCGGGACTCGATGTCGGACCGTTCTCCCCTTCAATTTCCTCCGATGGGAATGCCCAAAACATCCGCTTTTGTCACGTCGACACGGACGGTCTCAATCTCGCAATCGGAGAGGTCGAAATCGAAGGAACCAGCGCGTTCGCGCCGACTGGCAGCGGAACCACGCGAGGCCCGACTGTCTGTACGTATGTCAGTGATCGGCGTCTCCTCCTGTTCGCATTCGTCTCCTCAGCTTACAACGTCCAAAGCGATAGAGCTAGTGCCGTTGGCAGAATTTGTTGTAGGCGGATTGTTTCTTGGGTCGGTCTTGTACAGGACCTGTCGGATCAAGGGTCCCTCAATGTCGGTGGTGCTTTCGTCCAAGCCGACTGGGAGGTATGGTAACCCAAAGAGGGAGCTGAAGACAATCTGCTTAGTGGAGCCCGCGCAAATGTCCCAAGGATAGTTGCGCAAATACATACACCAACGTCTTTACACCGTCTTTGGTTTCAAGTTGCTGAAGGTACTCTGTCGTCGCTCAGGGTCCCAAATCGCTCAAGGCCCTGGCCAAGCCCGTCGTTATGCTGGAGCGGAAAGCATCCGAGCATTGCGCATTGCGCTCGAGGAGAGGGCTCGCGAGCGTGGAGCCTGCGAGAGTCATCAACAGGACAGTCGGTGTATGCATTGCGATTATAGTTGGGATGAGTATTCCGATGGTGGAGCCTTGGGGTAGTTGGACAAAGTCTTCCCTTATGTACTTACCGTTGCGTTGAATCAGTTCGCCCATTTGCCAATCGCTAGGCCTGGAGTAGCAATTTTGAGGCTTTAAAAGCAGACACCTTTGTGCAGATCGTTAGCACAGTTTGTAAATGCTCGCCGCTGAAGTCATGCTGTAGCGAGATCCAAAGGATGTCAAAGGCCATCGCTATGCTGGGGAAGTCCAGAATCTCTTCACTGAGCCTAGCGGCATCGTGCTATTATGCAAGGCCAGGGTATCGACGACGATCTCAGCTGCTGATCCAACATGTCGCTTGTGGCCTGATGGAGTTGCGCTGGTCGCTGCGCGAGTTGTGCATCACACTGGTCTGCAAATTAGCCAGAATCACGGCGGGAGGTATTTCGTACCATTCTGAGCTCCATCAGCTTCGCGATACTTCAGCGTGTACCAGTCCACTACTTTGAAGTCATCACACCACCGCAAGGCACATTGCTCACTTCCTTAGACACGGCAAGTACGCCGTCTACGTTGAGAAGCTCTGCCTGAAGCGGTATTTCTGCATTGTCCGCGAATGGTAAGCGGCAAGTGCGAGCGCTGCGAAGCGCGATCTGCACACGTCACAAGTGGAAAGTCCTATGTGCCGTTGAGCAACGACGGTTTCCGCGCTCTTACCACAGCCATTGTTGGCACCGCAGCCTGCTGAGCACTTGCTAAGGTGCTGTCCAATGCACTGAAAAGAGGGAGCGGAACAGTCCGGGTGGAGTAGCGCAGCAATCAGCTTCATCGTGTCTTTGGCTGTGTTCTTCGACCATATCATGGCGGACATGTGGTGTATTCGTCTTTGAGGCTGCTCGGAGAAGCAAGACCGCAAAATGGACAGCCCGGATAGCTGCAGAGATGTAGAGAGTTGTAAAACAGATACGTGGTGGCCGGCCGTGCAGACGCAGTTCTGTTTGCTGCCACCGGCACTGTTGTAGCAACGTCGTTGAGTTCCCGACATAGGGAAGTGCGATGGCGATGTAAATAAGCAGCGTAGGGCTTCGTGTGATGTTGGATGGTTAAGAGATGCGGCGATGGAACGGGTGACTGGCAAGCTCGGCGAGCGTGTTTGACCCTCCGCCAATCACATGAAGGTCTTGTCGGCCCGAACAACTCCGAACCGAAATTCACTTCCCGCAAGCACGGGCTTCACAAGCAAAATTTGCAAAAGAAGATTGCACAACGCTGCGGGGCAAAAACATGCAACCAGACACACAGACATACGCCGGGACCACGGCTTTCTTTACACAAATCGAAGCGCATTTACGAGGAGACAAACGCAGCGAACCTGCAGCTACGCGCCCGCGCGATCGCGCGCGCAATCGCCCTCGAAAGAGACCTAGAAACACGACGGTCAAAGAAAGGGGAAGACCCTGAAATTTGCGGCGACCTTCCCCTTTAGGAAGGAAGCAATTCCAATGGACATCGACACTACCCCGTCCTCCCCGGACCTACTCTCGCAACAACCAAGGACCCCGACACAACTACAGCGTAACAAACGCCCGATTATACATGGCAATACACCCGTCCGCCCAAGTCCATTCGTATTCTCGCAAACACAAAAAAAAGTCCGAAATCGAAAGAAAAATCCTCGATACAAGAGATCTTATCCTAGGAGCATCCGTCCTAGCACAAGGTACCCCGGAACAGAACGACCCTCTTGACCTACTTAAGATCTTCCGTGAGTATACGGAAAAAAGAAGGTCCGTCAAACGTCGTCAATCCTCGTAAAACAAATCAACAACCTCGAAAAAGCGACAAAAAAAATCGAGACTATAGAGAAGCAGCCTCGAACCTACGTAGCGGTTACGGGATCGAAAGTATTAAACACTACGAACAATTCCTAGTGGTCTACTGTCCAAAAGAAGAAACCGACGCCAAAAGAGACAATTCTTAAAAAGAGAATTATTAACGTGCTTTACCACCGAGCGGGCTATACTACCAAGCGGGCCACTTTTACTAAGAACTGTACTACTTCCACTTTAATGACGACGGTATCTTAACACGACGACATCCTATAGAATCGTTACTAGGAGGACAATTCCTCTTTAAGCTTTTCGCTATCTAGCGAGTCTACTTAATAGGTACGTACGTTATACCCCGACTCGCAATATCGCTTATAGCGTCGTAGCCTTAGTACTAGCTGAACACTATCTAGCGACTCTCTACTCACTTTCTACCTCCTAGTATCCTCTAGAGGTATTAATTACGACGCCTTATCGAAGGTTAGAGACCCTCTTGACTAAATGTACTTACGCTTTCGTGCTTTCCGCTATATAAGGGCCTCGTTAGACTTACGTAGCTTACTAATCTCGCTTCGTATAAGAGCTATCTAATACGCTATCTCTTTACTCCCTCTCTATTACCCTATCGAACGACCTTCCTCTTTCTACTACGCCTTTCTAAACCCGTAACGACGCTCTAAGACGTAATGACACCTATTATAAACCCTATCTCGTCGAAGTTATAGGTGTCCTAGTTAAGGATGCTATACTTCTCCTTTATATTACGTATAAGTAAGAACTACTTCTCGATAACGTCTAGATCTTCTATTAGGGCTCGCTAACGATCGTATCTACGTATTATACGAATCTTTAGCTCACGATACCGCCTAATAAACCTGTCTGTCTAATTAAGACTAGCGGGCTTAAGACCCTTCTCTTATAGTAATAAATCGGCTATTACTCGTATACTAGCCTTTAGTAGTAGGAAACCTCTAAGATCTAGCTCGAGTATATACTTAAGTATTACCCTCTCTTCTAGCTCTATAAGCTTCTTCGAATTAGGCTCGTAGTCACTCCGAGGAGGTCGTCTATTTAATCGATACCCTAGTATAGTTCGAGACGCGTCGTATACCTTTATAGCAAGTCGATTCGTAATTGTCGCGTCGCGTTTCGTAGCCTAGACAGCTAAGGTCAGTTTGGCCTCGTTTAGAGACAATATATACTATAATAGTAGATATATAGCTATATCTATAGAAGTGGTATAGTTCTTAGTAAAAGTGGCCCGCTCGGTAGTATAGCCCGCTCGGTAGTAAAGCACGTTATAACTCTTATAAACATAGATAACGAAGTAGACCCGAAACGAACCCGCGACGAAATAAACAAGGCACTCGGTACGACCGCCGTAGTAGCCGTAGTAAGGACAAGGAATAATAACGTCGTACTTACGATAACCGGGAAGGTCTTAATAAACTCTCTACTAGAACAGAAAGAAAAGTAGAGTAACGCCCTTCTAAAGTAAGCTTAGGAGGTAAGAAAAGACGAAGAATAGTACCGAGTAGCTATTTATAGAATCCCGATCGCCGTAGTCCCGGACCTCGCTACCCTTAGCGAAGAGATAGGGAAATATAACGAAGACCTTACTCTCGAAATTTACGGTAAGCTACTCTAGCTAATAACGAATAAAAAGAGACAAATATAACAATATAGCTCCGAAGTAGTCGTATTTAAGATAAAAGAACAGGCTAAGAAGGCTATTCGATTTCGTCTCTACGCGCTCGGACTATCTCTAAAGGTAGAGAAATATATCGTAATCCTAAGAACGATATAATACCCGAACTGCCTCAGTTTTGGATACCTACCGGAGAAATACCGTAGATAACCGAGATGTAAATACCACGTTAAAAGCTACGATACGAGGGAACACTCCTACCTCGAATACGGTAAACGTACTAACTACGAATACGAAGCGGTGAAGTACGTAAACTACGGAAAAGGACACCTAGCTACGGCTAAGGAATATAAGATCTTCCGGTTATTACTACGCCCGAGGACGTAATACCGGAAAACGACTCGATCGACGTAAGGGAACTACGAATACTTTAATATAACCTAAACGGATCGATCGCGGCTACGGAGAGTATCCTAGACCTTATAATTAAACTCGACGTCCGTATTATCTTCGCGTAAGAACCGTAGTTCTTAAGGGAAGAGAACTACAAAAATACGAGGTCAATAAACTACTAGGCCTTCGACTAAGTCCGACTAAAGCTAAAGAATAAGGAGACCCGTCCGAGAGTTATTACGTAGGTCCGAAAGGACTACCCGTACGAAATACAGTAAGGACCTAGCGAAGAAGAACCCGATTACTAATTCCTCGATTTAATTATCGGGAAAGAAACTACCCGGGTTATAAATTGCTATAACGAACGAGATCTCGAGATACGGTTATAAAGGACTATAAACTATATACTCTTTCGAGAAAACCTTTCCTATATACTACTAAACACGATCCTACTCGGGGACCTAAACCTATATTACCCTAGGTAGGAACCTACCTATACCTCGCCGAACGGCTAAGAAATAGTATTTAGAGAGTAGATTAATAGACATTATTTTACTATTTCAAATACTATCGGTAAAGGTACCTTCTTCCGGCCGAATATACTTTAGGAAAGCGTAATCGACCTTACTTTTACAAAAGGCAAACTATAACAAAACATAAGGGACTAGTAAAGGTTACCTACGAATAAGTCGGACTATAAACCGATCTTCTTTACCCTTATTACGTAGGAACCGATAACCCGAGAACAAACCGAAAGGCTCGATTTAAAAAGAGCCGACTAGGAAAAATTTAATAAAGAATACAATATTACGGTTCACCTCGTAAGGCTACACTTAGTGTCACGTGATCTAGTGCGCTAGCGCGCCCGGACCCTAGACCTTGACCTCGACGTTTGCTTTATCGCGGCTTCGCGACTTTCTTATCTTCTCTTCTTCGTAGAACTTATTCGATTCTAAGGTATTAATACGTTTACGCCCTATCTTACGCCTTGTCCGTATTATATAAGACAAAGCTATAAGGCTCCCGGACGAGATTCTACTCCGTAATACTACTCTCGAGAGGCTATAAAGTAACTCTTCTTAAGATACGTCGACACTCGATTTAATAATCGAGGAATTTACGGCTATTATCTAGGAAAGTATAAACGAAGCTGTACCGAGGGTAAGAGTAAGTATAAAATCAAAGGACTAGTAGAAACCGGAGCTAAAAGTGCTACGACAAGACCTAAACCGAAGCTACCGTTCCCTTTAAAAGGAACGAAGCCTAGGTAACGCCGTAAGATACCGACTAGCGAAGAACCTCTACTTTTCGAAGATAAAAGAGGTAAAGAGGGACTACTAGAACTAGTTCCTCGAGAGTAACGATCCGAAAAGCGTCTTTAAGGCAATGTCCTATACGAAGGACAGGCGGAACGAGCAAATACCGAGTATAAGAAACCCGGGAGATAATAAACTCGAAGACACGTTTCTAGGAAAATATAAAGTACTCCGGAAAGGACTCTTCCTACCCCCCCCTCGAAAGGACCTACCAAACTAGACAGGATATACGTAAGGAAACTAGGAATAGCCTAAACTCTCGGAACTAGAACTAGCTACGGTATTTTCTACGAAGAAAGTCAAAGGAAAATCCCTAGGACCGGACGGTATTAGATAAGATATAATCCCGAAAGCCTACGAGGCTATTCCGTAAGTATTCTACCGTACCTTCTCGGCCCTTTTCAAAGCCGGATACTATCCGAAAAAGTGGAGAGAGGCTATAGGAGTAATCCTACGAAAAGCCTCGAAGCCGGACTACTCGATACCGAAAGCCTATCGAGTTATCTCGCTTCTTAACTACCTTAGGAAAGTCCTCGAACGAATTCTCGCGAAAAGGCTTAGCTACCTCGCCGAAACGACGCAGCTCCTTCACGACTTATAACTAGGAGGAAGACAAAAGAAGTCCGCTATCGATACGGCCTTTATTCTCTAGAATACGATCGAAAAAAATAAGCGGAAGAGATATAAGACAAGTATACTATTCCTAGACGTAAAAGGAGCCTTCGAATACGTCGCGAAAAATCAACTTCTTACGGTTATAAAAGTATACCGACTCCCGGCCTCGCTAATAGCTTAGATAGACTCCTTCCTATCGGATAGACAGCTCCGCCTACGATTTAACTCGACAACTAAGGAATTTAGCCCGATAGAGACGGGGATCCTATAAGGAAGCCCTATTTCACTAATACTTTTCCTTATCTATATAAGAGACCTATACGACACCCTAGACGTAGCTATACGTCTACTCTTCTACATTGACGACGTAGCGCTTATAACGGGTTTAATAAGCCTACGGAAAAGCATAAAAACACTCGAAAAAGTAGCAAAAAAAATCTACGACCTAGGAAAAGACAAAGCAATTGAATTCGACCTAGTAAAGACAGAGTTAATCTATTTCACGAAAGAAAAAGACTTAGATAGAGGGATACGACTACCGGGAGATAACTACGTAATCCCGAAACTAGTCGTTAAATAGCTAGGATTCTACTTCGACTAGAACCTCTCGTTCAAAACGTACATCGCTATAAGAACGTCATAAGTCGATAAGTATTCGAAAGGATGTCCCGACTAGCTAGTACGGGCTTCGGACTCTTAGTAAACGCTCTAAGGAGAATATATAGAGCGTGTATAGTAAGTATAGTAGACTACGGGTCTCTAGTATAGATAGAGGTCAAAATCCTAAAGGCAAAGATTAGGCCCCTATAAGGACTTCAAAACAATATAACCAAAAAATACTAGGGGTGTTTAAGACGGCCCCTACGCTAGCCTACGAAATTGAAAGCGCTTTACTTCCCCCGGGTCTTAGGCTAGAAAGATCGGCGCTATTATACGCCGCGAGGATAGGAAGCCTTCGACAAAATCACCGTATCCGATAAGAATTACGAAGTAACCCCGGAAGGAGAAAAGAAACCCTCCTAGAAAAACCGACGCTAGCCCTCGCTACCTACTTTAACGAGGACGAAATCGAAAAAAAAGAATACCTTCTCACCCCGTAGGATAATGCCCCCTTTAACCTTACTATAATAGAGAGCTAAAGCGAAGGCCCTCGTAAAACAAAAAAAGAGATAAAAAAATTATATAAGAACACGCCGAAAAGAAATAGTACGTAGCTACGGATAGAGAAAAGCCCTCGAAATATTCACGTACATTCGAAAGACAAACCGCCGGAGAGCTCCGAAAGGAGATAGGGAAGATAGAAGCTAAAAGGGTAACTACGAGTGCCTTCTTCTAAATCAAAATCGGACACGGCTATATTTAAAGCTATCTCTAAAGATTCGGCCTTACGACAATAGATAGATGCCGCTACGGGCAGCGCGAATCCCCTAAACACTAACTACTTTACTACGAGAAATACAAAACCTAAAGGTAACCCCTTAAAAAAATATTCGAACTATATACCCTTATAATCTAACTACTACTCTATATAGAAAAAGGGATAACGTTTACTCTACCCTTCCTAAGGGATATAGGAATAGCGACCCGTAAGAAACACCTTAAGAGAAGGAGAGTAGAAGAAGAAGAAAAAGAGGACGAAGAGGAGGAGGAGGAGGAGGAGGAGGAGGAGGAGGAGGAGGAGGAGGAAGAAGAAAACTAGCCTTTACGGCTCACAAATTCAAAAAACAAAGAGTTTCGTTACGAAGTAGAATACCTCGAACAGGGGACACCCTAACGAGAAGGATACGATTGTTACTACTACGTAGTACCGTGTTATACAGTCCCTGACTTTTATATAGCACGAAAATGGAACAAACAAACAAGTAAACAAACAAACAAGCAAACAAACAAACAAGCAAACAAACAAACAAGCAAACAAACAAACAAGCAAACAAACAAACAAGCAAACAAACAAACAAACAAAAACATGTAACACAAGGGATTCCTACGTGGTCACCTACCGTAGTACTAGTCTTATAGTCTAATACTTAAGTACGCTAGAGCGAACGAACTGTAGTCGACTTAAGGTGGCTCGCTCCTGTTATTACCTACTAGAAGTATACGATTTCGGGTTACTAGGAACTCCGAAGATCTTATTTATAACTGTCCGATTAGTGTCCTTCTAGACAGTAGCTTTCGAATCCTAGTATCTAGATTCCGTAACCGGGTTTCCGGTCTCTAGATCTCGCTATCACGTCTTATTATATAATAATTCCTACTTAAGCTCGTCGGACACTATATAGTCTTAGCGGGCCGGGCTAGGAAGATTACGTTTACGTAAGTTTAGGTTAGAGTATTATAAGCAGGGCTTAGATAATAGACACACGCTCACTTTATAGATCGGCCATACCGGCGTGTCTCCGCTACTACTAGATACAATATGCTTTGCGTAAGCGGGTAGATTAACTCCCCTACTTAAGCACTTGTCTAGGCTCTAGCTAACGTACTAGAAGAACCGAGCGGGAGCCTCCGATTCGAGCGGGACGACCGTTTCGGATCTCATCTAATCGAAGCCAATCTAGGCTAGTGCGTTAGTAAGTACTTAGGCAGGGGAGTCAATAGTAAGAGCAGCTAGGCACTTCTCCGTACCCCGGTAGACACCGCTCCCCGGCGGTTTTGCGTGAAGTTTTTGTCACGCTATACGTATACGGGCCCGATATTTACTTATGGCCCAAGCTCGTACGTATAGCCCAAGTTCTTAAAATTGCACCTTAAAACCCCTAACCCTATAGTTTTTTTGAGCGAGGAGCCGACGTACGAGCGTAGGGGCTTTAGCCTCGACGCGCCGCGAGTACTCGAGGCGGGCTACAGGCCTTCTATAGCATTGTTTATATATAAAATAGTCCCGGGGTATAGTAGATGCCGCGGGTATAAAGTATCACGTTATTTGTGTAGGAAGTTATTATACGGGCTTATATAGCGTGTTTCAAAAGCAGGTTATGTATTGTATATATCTATCTAGAATAGACAAGTATTACTCTTAAAGAGGCTATAGGTAACTAATTAGTTACCTAATTCTTAGCGTATATAGCCTTAAGTTTTAATAATAGACTATTACCTATATATACGCTTAGATCGCGACACGCCCCCTTAGCTTATACGCTAGAGTAAATAAGCCAATCCTTTATAATCGCGTATAGCCTATTATAACTACCCCCCTATCTATAGTAGTAACGTTAGGCCCTCGGTATTACTACTACTATAGTAAGGGTAAGTTAGTTATTTTAAGTAAAGTAAGCTAAGGTAAGTAAGGTAAGCTTTATACTCCTTCTTTTATTCCCTACTTTTACTACTCCTATTATTACCTATAATATATTAGCTAGAATAGTAGATTGACGGAATCATCGATCTCTGCGCCAAAACACGACACATTCGAAAGCTCTTATCAAGGCCATTCCAACGATATAAAAAGCAGGCCACTGCCCCTAGGACTGAGGGAGTTCTACCCCATTCAATCTGGACAGCTTGAAGCTCTCTTCACCCTGTTTCTTCAGCTCCAAACGCCGCGGAGGTGCCTAGCTACATTAGGCAACTCCTAGGCAATGGCAGCCCAGGCTACGGTACTAACGGCGCCTACGGCCCTACAGGCGAAGCCCCCCCAAGACAACTGGCAGCAACTTATAGAGGACGCAAAAAGCATGGAAACTAACGATCAGCTCCCTTACCGGTCTCTACAGGTAATGATCACTCAGCTACGCACGGCGCTTGTACTGTCGTATCACCGAGGGCAACAAGAAATGAGGACGACGTCCCAGGCGATTAGCAAGGCCACCCGGAATCAACACCCCCATAGCTGGGCATCGGTCGCGGCATCGATACCAGGCCCCCGCCCAACGCACGATGCAGTTACGATCCGCATTGCAGCAAAGGAAGACCAGGCCGAAGTTGCGAAGCTATCGAACAAGGAGCTCGCCCAACGAATTAACCAACCAGGGGTGGTCGCAGTGAACCAACAGTCTAACGGCACCCTACAGATCTATACTAGCTCTGCTACTGCTAGGAGGCACCTAGAGGCACAGCCACAGTGGGCATCTAAGGTTGCGGCATCAGCGAAGGTCTCAACGAAACAATTCACGATCCTAGTCCACGACATGCCTAAGGAGTTTGACCCAACCAACCAGGGTCACCTACGCGCTCTCCAAGAGGACAACCCGGTCACTCTTAACTCTCCAATCCAGAAGGCGACTTGGCTCCATAGGAAATGGCCAGAAGGCAAGAAGGCCTCGGCGCTAATAGTATGGCTACAAGACGCGAAAGCGGCGGATCTAGCGATAGAACAAGGCCTGGTCTGGCAATACAGCCTCAAGACAGTAGAAAAGCACTCCTCATCCTTTCGTGTCCTCCAATGCTTCAAATGCCAACAGTATGGACACCAAACCTACACGTGCACAAACAAGCAGGCCTGCTCGAACTGTGCAGGAGACCATATGTCTAGGGACTGTACATCGACTACGAGACGGTGCGCGAACTGTCCGGGGCACCACCCATCGTATAGTGCGGAATGCCCACAGCGGAAACTAGCGAAAAACAAGGCAATCACAAACAGAACCGTCGCCCCAAGATTCTACGGCGACCGTGAGGCTAGCCCACACCGGAACCTACTAGCGGCGGTCGGGCACAAGCGCCCTAGGGCCGAGAACGATGTAAAGGATGCGCAGCCTAGGGCGTACGGGAGGCCACGTGCTCTGCTAGCTGCGGCGAGGGAATCTAACCAGGCCCGGCTCCCCTTTAGTACACAGCCGATAGGCGTAGACCAGGACGCACAGGGCAGTAGGACACAGGACGATACAGAGGAAATGATTGTCGATGCCGATGACTAGCCTCGACACGCTTAGCATCATCCAGTATAACGTCAACCATAGCAAGGATATAGTCCAGAACCATTTCCTACACGAGGCGGACCCGCGCGTCCACCACGTCCTTGCAATCCAGGAGCCATGGATTAACCCGCACCATAAGAGACCAACGACCTGCAAGTCACCAGGCTACACGACATGCCTACGAGGCGACGGCAGACCCCGCACGTGCTTCTATGTCAGCAAGGACATACTAGAATCCGACTGGGAGGTAGTGTACTACGCAGACGAAGAAGGCGGGGGCGATATCACCTCCCTCCACGTGGGTAGCACCTGGATACACAACCTATACATGCAACCGCCAGCCTCGAGGTCTAGCCGCGACCTAGGGGTCTGCAGACACCTAGACAGTGCGCTCAAGAGACAAGGGTGCCACATCGTAGTAGGAGACTTCAACATACACCACCCTTCCTGGGAAAGCCTTATGCAGCCGCACCCTATAGCCGACGAAGTACTCGACTTGATGGCGAGCAACGCAATTGCCCTCAATACCCCGAAGGACCTGGGCACCTGGAAGAGAGGGGGACTCCAAGGCACGATCGACCTCTCCTGGATCTCAGATAGCCACTACCACACGGTAACCTACTGTGGGATCGAACATGAACTCGAGGCGTCGTCAGACCACATGCCAGTCAGGACCTCTATTGCGACACAGATACAACGCACACCAGCGAGAACCCCTAAGCCAAACTGGGGAAAGGCCCACTGGGCCAACATCCAGGCGTACCTCGATGACTCCAAGAGGCTAGTCCAGATTGCGCAGCAGCAATACAACAGTAAAGACGAGATAGACGAAGCAGTCCAGGGGTTGACAGACGAAATAAGAAAAGCGACCTCACTTCACGTTCCGCTTGCCCAACCAACGACATGGTCCAAACCATACTGGACGCCGGAGTGCACTGCGGTAGTAAGAGAAGCAAGGAGAGCCCGCCGGGTGTGGACGAGCAGCCATAGCGAGGAGGCCTGGAACGTATACAGGGAGGCATGCCAACAGAAGAAAGCCATAATACGGAGGGAGAAAGCAGTCGGCTGGAGGGCCACAGTGGAAGAAATCGCCGGCAAGCCAGAGAGGATGTGGAAGCTAGCGAAATGGGCCCGACAGGACCCTACACAGGGCCCCTCCTTCTCTATCCCAGCGCTACAATCGCCTAGTGGCCCGGTTAGCGACCCCGAGGCCAAGGCGCGTCTACTGGCTAGCAAGTTCTTCCCACCCCCAGTCGAGGCTGATCTAAGCGACATAAACAGCTCTACTCCCCTAGCCCCTAGCATCGCGGTCCAACAGGAGGTGTCCGAGGGAGAAGTTACCGCTGTGCTGAGGAAGTTGCCGGCGAAGAAAGCCCCGGGGCCGGATGGGATCCCAAACGAGCTACTAAAGAAGTGTAGAGATCAACTAGCCCCAGCAGTTGCAGCGATCTTCAACGCCTGCCTACAGACCGGATACCACCCGATAGCTTTTAAACAATCGACGACAGTGGTCCTACGCAAGCCGCAGAAGGAAGACTATACGCAGGTGAAGTCGTACCGCCCAATTGCGCTCCTTAACACTCTTGGGAAGGCGCTTGAGAAGCTGGTTGCAACGAGACTCTCCGAGGCGGCAGAGGAACACTCCCTACTCCCGGACACCCAGATGGGTGCGCGCCCACAGCGATCGACGCTATCCGCGATGGAACTTATCACCTCTCAGGTAAAGGCCATCTGGTATAAGAATAGGGACAAGGTGGCTTCCTTACTTAGCCTAGACATATCGGGAGCCTTCGACTACGTGTCACACCCGCGGCTTCTCTACATCCTAAGGTCGAAAGGACTCCCTGAGTGGCTTGTCAACTTCGTACGGTCCTACCTCCAAAACCGCAGTACGTCGATCCTGGTCGGCCAGTACAGAAGCCCATTTCAAGCAGTCCACACTGGAATCCCGCAAGGCTCAACGCTAGCACCTATTCTGTTCCTCTTCTTTATGGCGACGCTGCTCCCAGCCCTAGAATCCCAGAACACCGCTGCGAGCGGCTTCGTAGACGACACAAACATCCTAGCGTGGTCTTCCTCGACTGAGGAGAACTGTAGGCTACTAGAAGAGAAGCACAAGATCTGCGAGGACTGGGCTAGGAGGCACGGGGCTCGGTTTGCCCCAGAAAAGTACAATCTGATACACTTTACGCGCCGGCCACGGTTCCACAATATGCAAGCTTCTATCCAGATACAGGGGCACACGACTAACCCGGCAAATCAGCTCAGGATCCTCGGACTATGGGTGGACCCGGCGCTACGGTGGAGGAAGCACGTACAGGCAATATTACGGAAAGCTGAACAGAATATAGCATCATGCCAGAGGCTCACTGCGTCCACATGGGGGGCGGACTTCCGGCAGTCACGACTTCTATATACGGCTATTGTACGGCCAGTCCTTACCTATGGCAGCCAAGTGTGGTCCTTAGGCGAGAGGGCCTGCCCATCGAAGGGACTCGTCGCGCCGCTAGCGAAGATCCAAAACCAATGCCTAAGGAAGGTCACCGGGGCATATAAGTCGACACCAACGAGGATGCTTGAGCACGAGACCGCTATACCGCCGATCGACCTATACATCCAGGGACTACGGACCTCCTACTTAGGCAAGTCGGCACAGTACCCAGTACAGAAGGTCATCGCCAGTGCAGTCGCAAGGGCCCGCGAATCAGTACCAGCGCATAAGGGCATTCGACCCGGAAACGAGCCGAACTACCGGGCAAGGGACGAACAGCTAGCAACACAATGGGAAGGTGAGAAATCGTTTGTAGAGCAACTATGGAAAGAGAGGTGGAACAACCAGGTTGTAGGGCATAGTGGACGCCCTCAGCCAGCGGGACAACCTAAGGAATGGTCAGCTACAAAATCCGCGGTCAAGCACCCCCCGAAGCTCATCCACTACCGCCTTACGAGGGCACAGAGTAGCATAGCAACCCAACTGCGAAGCGAACACATCGGCCTCCAGGGGTACCTATCATGGAGGAAGGTCCCAGGATACACGAATACTAGCTGCCCCTGCGGCTATCGCTCCCAGAACGTACGGCACGCACTCCTCGTCTGTCCGAGGTGGTCGCTAGGAAGGGGGGAGTGGATGGTAAAGGCGAGGAACCGGACGATTGGGGCACTTCTTAACAACGCTGAAGACCTACGGCGCATTACGAACTGGATACTAGAGAAGGGCTGGCTAGAACAGTACCGCCTAGTAGGAGCAGTGCAGGAAGAGAGGACACGACGCAGCGCGACGAGACCGGCTAGGAGCGGGGGCTAACGGGGTAGTGACATGGACTACGTACGTTCAGAGGGAAAGCTAATCTAGACAAGGAGTAGTCGGGGGCGGGAAGGGTTTTCACCTATTCGGGTTTCCCTTTGTACATAACAATAGATATATACCTGCATAGGCCGGATAGGGTCCTAGAACAGGGGAATGACAAATCTATCTATCTATCTATTACCTATATAATAAGGTATAGATTATATAACTATTACTAGTAAAATAGCTTAGGTAATAGTCCCGTTATACGGACTTTTACTTAAGCGTATAATTATCTTACTTATAGGTAAACATTAGAGGTCCTAAGTTCGATCTAGGGGTAGCCTTAGTCTAATCGTATACTTAAATATATTATTATCGTCTGCTTAACTTTATTAAATTATCTAATAATTGCTCTATACTAAGTAATATCGCTTAAGTAAATAGTAAGAGAGCTCGCTCCGCCTATAGGGAGTATAAAATACTATTTAGTAGCGTACTATACTAGGCTATCGACGAGAGAGCTCATACTATATAAGGTATAACGGGGCTCTAATAGATAATACCGGAGTAACGGTATCGGAAAGTTAAAAAGGTACCTTTAGGGTACCTTACTTTTTATACCTCTAAAGGTTATTACCTTAGAGTAGTGATACCTTTTTGTTCTAGGCAAATATATACTATATATAAAGTACGAAAGTAGCGGATAATATAGTACGTAGTAATAAGGTAGTATAGTAATACTAGTAGTAGTCGGAGAAACTTCTCGCGTTCTAATTAGACGCGCTACTTCTTATTACGCGCGCGTACGCTACTACTACTAATAGGGGTGTTTCTCGCCCTTACGATATTAGCTAATAGGAATCCAAGAAATACCTATTAATAATAGTACTAGGACCGTACCGGTAAATAGATAGATAGATTTATTATTCCCCTATTCTAGGACTCTATTCGGCCTATATAGGTATATATCTATTGTTATATATAAAGGGAAACCCGAATAGGTAAAAACTCTTCCCGCCCCCGACTCCTCCTTATCTAGATTAGCTTTCCCTCTAAACGTACGTAGTCTATATTACTACCCCGTTAGCCCCCGCTCCTAGCTAGTCTCGTCGCGCTATACCGTATCCTCTCTTCCTATACTACTCCTACTAGGCGGTACTATTCTAGCCAGCCCTTCTCTAGTATCTAGTTCGTAATACGCCGTAGGTCCTTAACGTTATTAAGAAGTGCCCTAATCGTCCGGTTCCTCGCCTTTACTATCTACTCCCCCCTTCCTAGCGACTACCTCGGATAGACGAGAAGTACGTACCGTACGTTCTAGGAGTAATAGCCGTAGGGGTAGCTAGTATTCGTGTATTCTAGAACCTTCCTCTATAATAGGTACCCCTAGAGGCCGATATGTTCGCTTCGTAGTTAGGTTACTATACTACTCTATACCCTCGTAAGGTAGTAGTAGATAAGCTTCGGGGGGTACTTAACCGCGGATTTCGTAGCTAACTATACCTTAGATTGTCCCGCTAGCTAAGGGCGTCTACTATACCCTACACTCTAGTTGTTCTACCTCTCTTTCTATAGTTACTCTATAAACGATTTCTTACCTTCCTACCTTATTACTAGCTATTCGTCCCTTACCTAGTAGTTCGGCTCGTTTCCGCGTCAAATACCCTTATACGCTAGTACTAATTCGCGGGCCCTTGCGACTATACTAGCGATGACCTTCTATACTAGGTACTATGCCGACTTGCCTAAGTAGGAGGTCTATAGTCCCTAGATATATAGGTCGATCGGCGGTATAGCGGTCTCGTACTTAAGTATCCTTATTAGCGTCGACTTATATACCCCGGTGACCTTCCTTAGGCATTAGTTTTAGATCTTCGCTAGCGGCGCGACGAGTCCCTTCGATAGGTAGGCCCTCTCGCCTAAGGACTACACTTGGCTACTATAGGTAAGGACTGGCCGTATAATAGCCGTATATAGGAGTCGTAACTACCGGAAGTCCGCCCCCTATATAGACGTAGTGAGCCTCGAGTATAATGCTATATTCTGTTTAGCTTTCCGTAATATTGCCTATACGTGCTTCCTCTACTATAGCGCCGGGTCTACCTATAGTCCGAGGATCCTGAGCTAATCTACCGGGTTAGTCGTATACCCCTATATCTAGATAGAAGCTTATATATTATAGAACCGTAGCCGGCGCGTAAAGTGTATTAGATTATACTTCTCTAGGGCAAACCGAGCCCCGTGCCTCCTAGCCTAGTCCTCGTAGATCTTGTGCTTCTCTTCTAGTAGCCTATAGTTCTTCTTAGTCGAGGAAGACTACGCTAGGATGTTCGTATCGTCTACGAAGCCGCTAGTAGCGGTGTTCTAGGATTCTAGGACTAGGAGTAGCGTCGCTATAAAGAAGAGGAATAGGATAGGTACTAGCGTTAAGCCTTACGGGATTCTAGTATAGACTACTTAAAATAGGCTTTTATACTAACCGACTAGGATCGACGTGCTACGGCTTTAGAGGTAGGGCCGTACGAAGTTAATAAGCTACTTAGGGAGTCCTTTCGACCTTAGGATATAGAGTAGCCGCGGGTATAATACGTAGTCGAAGGCTCCTAATATATCTAGACTAAGTAAGGATGCTACCTTGTCCCTATTCTTATACTAGATAGCCTTTACCTAAGAGGTAATAACTTCTATCGCGGATAGCGTCGATCGCTATAGGCGCGTACCTATCTAGGTGTCCGGGAGTAGGGAGTATTCCTCTACCGCCTCGGAGAGTCTCGTTATAACTAGCTTCTTAAGCGCCTTTCTAAGAGTATTAAGGAGCGTAATTAGGTAGTACGACTTTACCTACGTATAGTCTTCCTTTTACGGCTTACGTAGGACTACTATCGTCGATTATTTAAATACTATCGGGTGGTATCTCGTCTATAGGTAGGCGTTAAAGATCGCTACGACTACTAGGGCTAGTTGATCTATATCCTTCTTTAGTAGCTCGTTTAGGATCCTATCCGGCCCCGGGGCTTTCTTCGCCGGTAACTTCCTAAGTATAGCGGCAACCTCTCCCTCGAATACCTCCTATTAGACCGCGATACTAGGGGCTAGGGGAGTAGAGCTGTTTATGTCGCTTAGATTAGCCTCGACTAGGGGCGGGAAGAACTTACTAGCTAGTAGACGCGCCTTAGCCTTAGGGTAGCTAACCGGGCTACTAGGCGATTATAGCGCTAGGATAGAGAAGGAGGGGCCCTATATAGGGTCCTATCGGGCCCATTTTGCTAGCTTCTATATCCTCGCTAGCTTACCGGCGATTTCTTCTACTATTACTCTCTAGCCGACTATTTTCTCCTCCGTATTATAGCCTTCTTCTATTAGTATACCTCCCTTTATACGTTCTAGGCCTCCTCGCTATAGCTACTCGTCTATACCCGGCGGGCTCTCCTTACTTCTCTTACTACCGTAGTATACTATAGCGTCTAGTATAGTTTAGACTATGTCGTTAGTTAGGTAAGCGGAACGTAAAGTAAGGTCGCTTTTCTTATTTCGTCTATTAACCCTTAGACTGCCTCGTCTATCTCGTCTTTACTATTATATTGCTACTACGTAATCTAGACTAGCCTCTTAGAGTTATCGAGGTACGCCTAGATATTAGCCTAGTAGGCCTTTCCCTAGTTTAGCTTAGGGGTTCTCGCTAGTATACGTTATATCTATATCGTAATAGAGGTCCTAACTAGTATATAGTCTAACGACGCCTCCGAGTTTATGTTCGATCCTATAGTAGGTTACTATATAGTAGTAGCTATCTTAGATCTAGGAGAGGTCGATCGTGCCTTAGAGTCCCCCTCTCTTCTAGGTGCCTAGGTCCTCCAGGGTATTAAGGGTAATTACGTTACTCGCTATTAAGTCGAGTACTTCGTTAGCTATAGGGTACGGCTATATAAGGCTTTCCTAGGAAGGGTAATATATATTAAAGTCTCCTACTACGATATAGTACCCTTGTCTCTTAAGCGTACTGTCTAGGTGTCTATAGACCCTAAGGTCGCGGCTAGACCTCGAGGCTAGCGGTTATATATATAGGTTGTATATCTAGGTACTACCTACGTAGAGGGAAGTAATATCGCCCCCGCCTTCTTCGTCTACGTAGTATACTACCTCCCAGTCGGATTCTAGTATGTCCTTACTAATATAGAAGCACGTACGGGGTCTACCGTCGCCTCGTAGGTATGTCGTATAGCCTAGTGACTTATAGGTCGTTAGTCTCTTATAGTACGGGTTAATCTATAGCTCCTAGATTACTAGGACGTAGTAGACGTACGGGTCCGCCTTGTATAGGAAATAGTTCTAGACTATATCCTTGCTATAGTTAACGTTATACTAGATAATACTAAGCGTGTCGAGGCTAGTTATCGTTATCGATAATCATTTCCTCTATAATATCCTATGTCCTACTGCCTTATACGTCCTAGTCTACGCCTATCGGCTATATACTAAAGGGGAGTCGGGCCTAGTTAGATTCCCTCGCCGTAGCTAGTAGAGTACGTAGCCTCCCGTACGCCGTAGGTTACGTATCCTTTATATTATTCTCGGCCCTAGGGCGCTTATACCCGACCGCCGCTAGCTAGTTCCGGTATAGACTAGCCTTACGGTCGCCGTAGAATCTTAGGGCGACGGTTCTGTTTATAATTGCCTTGTTTTTTGCTAGTTTCCGCTATAGGCATTCCGCGCTATACGATAGGTAGTGCCCCGGACAGTTCGCGTACCGTCTCGTAGCCGATATATAGTCCCTAGATATATAGTCTTCTATATAGTTCGAATAGGCCTACTTGTTTATATACGTATAGGTTTAGTGTCTATACTCTTAGCATTTGAAGTATTAGAGGACGCGAAAGTATAAGGAGTACTTTTCGACTATCTTAAGGCTATATTACTAGATTAGGCCTTATTCTATTACTAGATCCGCCGCTTTTGCGTCTTATAGCTATACGATTAGCGCCGAGGCCTTCTTGCCTTCTAGCCATTTCCTATAGAGCTAAGTCGCCTTCTAGATTAGAGAGTTAAGAGTGACCGGGTTATCCTCTTAGAGAGTACGTAGGTGACCTTAGTTAGTTAGGTCGAACTCCTTAGGTATATCGTAGACTAGGATTGTAAATTGCTTCGTTAAGACCTTCGCTAATGCCGTAACCTTAGATACCTACTATAGCTATACCTCTAGGTACCTCCTAGTAGTAGTAGAGCTAGTATAGATCTATAGAGTACCGTTAGACTATTAGTTCACTACGACTACCCCTAGTTAATTAATTCGTTAGGCGAGCTCCTTGTTTAATAGCTTCGTAACTTCGGCCTAGTCTTTCTTTACTATAATACGGATCGTAACTATATCGTACGTTAGGCGGAGGCCTAGTATTAATACCGCGACCGATGCCTAGCTATAGGAGTGTTGCTTCCGGGTAGCCTTATTAATCGCCTAGGACGTCGTCCTTATTTCTTATCACCCTCGGTTATACGATAGTATAAGCGCCGTACGTAGCTAAGTGATTATTACCTATAGAGACCGGTATAGGAGCTAATCGTTAGTTTCTATACTTTTTGCGTCCTCTATAAGTTGCTACTAGTTGTCTTAGGGGGGCTTCGCCTATAGGGCCGTAGGCGCCGTTAGTACCGTAGCCTAGGCTACTATTGCCTAGAAGTTGCCTAATGTAGCTAGGCACCTCCGCGGCGTTTAGAGCTAAAGAAACAGGGTGAAGAGAACTTTAAGCTATCCAAATTAAATGAGGTAGAACTCCCCTAATTCTAGGGGTAGTGGCCTGCTTTATAGATCGTTAGAATAGCCTTAATAGGAGCTTTCGAATGTGTTATGTTTAGCGATATAAGGCGAAAATTCTACGAAGGTATATCGGCATTAATAATATTGAATTGTTCGGCTTCTAGGTCAAAGCTCGCGGCTATATCGTAGTAGAGGCGGAATATACTTACTAGTAATATATCAGCGTATATATCTAAGTATAACTTATACCTTATAGATCGCCTCTTACGTATAGCCTAGCCTTAACGTCCTCAAGTATACCGTACTTGTCTAGTTTATAATTATATACTGACTTTAGCGGTAGTAGTAGCTAAACTCCCTTCTCTTATTAAGTATCCTAATCCTTCTCTTCTATTTAATAGGTACGGATTGATAGTAGCGGAGTAGAGTCAGAGATTAATCTTTAACTAAATAGTAGTACGAGTATAAGATAATTTATTAGGAACTCATATATTGATTATATTAGATGTCTATCTAAGCTAAAGGGGAGAGAAGGTATCTCTCTATCAGCTAAGTCATCGTAGATGCCTTAGGCTACTAGATCACTTCCTAATTGTCAACCCCCTTTAAGATACTATATCTTAACACTCCTACTTATCTCGTATAGGAGGTTATAGTCTGCTCACTTCCTATTAATAGTACTTAGACCTTTTTATAATAGGTTAAGCTAGCTTATAAACCTCTAGAAGTATAGACTAGTCTTTAGTTTTATAAACCCGTCTATAACTATCTTAGAGGTAAGAGTATACTTAACAGTAATAAGCCTCCTCTACTAAAGTTTCCTAATAGCGTTATAGGTAATATCGATGTGCTTCGACTTGTTCTAAATATACTCATCTTTTACTAGGGTGGGGGCAGCTTGATTATTACCTCTATTACCTCTTAATTGGACTAGTCTTAAATTTAATATAGTCTTCTAGTTTCTAGTAATTCTTAGTCAATAGAAACAGTCTCCTACTAACTCTAGATAATCCGTTTCTCTTAGTAGTAAAGCTAGGAATCAGGACTGCTTCGTATATATATTTATAGCTATATATTTAGCCTCTATTATAGATGTTACTACAGACTTTTACTTCTTACTTACCTAAGAAACTAGTGCCCTATAGAGGAAGAAGACATACCTAAGGATTAAGACTCTGTCTACTTTGTCTATTATATAATCAGAATTATAGTATCTAATAAGGTGTCCTTTTCTAGACTTTAAGAACAAAAGTCCTAGATCAGGGTATAATCCTAGGTACCTAGTGATCTTCTTTAAAGCCTTTATATAGTAGGTAGATAGGTCACTTATAAATAAGCTTATCCTTCCTAGGGCAAAAGTAATATCTAGCCTTATAATTCTTACTAGCTATATCTAAGTACTATTAACACTCTAGTACTCTGCCGTGTCACACCTCTTATCTATATAGCTTAAAGATTTAATGGCCTTATAGCTGTCTATAGGTAAGTATATAGGTACTACCTTCTTATAGTTTATTCCTATCTTAGCTAGGCTATCTCTAATAAAGTGTCCTTAGTCAAGTTTTAGAATTCCTCTCTTCCTATCCCTTATAACTCTTATACTAAGGATCTTTTTAGGTTCACCTAGATCCTTGATCTTAAAGATCTTACTAAGTTCTCTTTTTAACTAGAGAACATCTAGTAACTTTAGTATAGTAATAGGAATGTCATCTATATATATAAGGATTATGATCTCCCTCTTCTTATAGATAAGTAGGCATAGATCCACTTCTAACTATATGAATCTAATCTCTCTGAGCTTTGATATATAGAGTTGATTCTAATCTCTATGTCACGGGCAGCCCGCGACCCCTCACTGTAGCTGCGTCGGCCCGGCTGAACCGCGGACCTTCTGCATCGGGTTAGCGCGGCTTGGCTTTACTTTATAACTTCGCCGCGCCTCGCGCTCCTCTTTCGTAGCTTCGTAGAACAACAACTATCTCATTCGGACCCTATGGTACGCGCGCCCTTACAGTTTGTTCTACCTTACTACCCAGATCGCGGATCTAGGTAAGGGACGCGTAACAACAGGAACAGACAGAACCGCAGAACTCGAGAACGCGCAGAGCCGCATCAGAACACAGAACACGGTAAGGCGCACAGCGCGCAGATGCCTAGAGAACGCAACGCGGCGACACCATCAGCAGGTGGTCGCGCGCTCGTAGACAGTCAGGATACAGGCACCGTCACGCCTCCCCCGAACCCAGACAACATGACTTCACAAACAGCGAACGGCGGCATGCGACCGCCACCTAAGCCTAAGGGCAAAAGCAAGCAGCGCACATCTCTTTTCCCCGACCTCTCCTCTTTTCCTCAGAGTCAGACACAGGACGACAACCGGCGGGTCACAGTAGACACCGGTGTCGCGCTACAACAAGAGATTGATAAAGCTTACCAGAAGGCCTTCGAGCGAGAAGAAGGTGGTGAGATTGACTTTACAGAACTGTTCGAGTTCAAGCTCGAAGAGAACCCAGGCGGCGACCCAGACGAGGTGTATCTATCACTCGACGAGGCAGAACACATTCTCGCATCCGAATACCAGAATGTCACCCCAGACAACCTCACGACCCTTGCATCCCAACACCCGAAGACCACCCACGACTTCGTGCTACAAGCAGTCAACACGGCAATTACTAAGGGCAGACAACTCGATGTAATGGAGCGAGCCAACGACCTCCAGAACACCCAGTACACCACGCTGTACACCGAATACGACCGCATCTACAAGATGCTGCGAAGTGAAGAGCTTGTCACACAGAAAATGGCAGCAGATCTCAAGAGCAAGAAGGATTGCGACCCAGCTAAGTTGCAAGAGCTGGGGAAGAAATACAAGGAAGCCAACAACCTGTGCAAGCAGTTCAGCGAGATCTGCGAGAAGGAGAAGAAGAAGGCACAAGATGCTGAGGCGAAGAACCAGGCCCTACAACAAGAAGTCGATGACCTGAAGGCTCGGCTTGAGGCAGGAGACACCACACAGAACGGAGGTAGGGGCCGCTCAGGCCGCCGACCCTCTCGTTCCCGCCCACGCGAGACCTCACTCGAGCAGCTATTGCGTAGGTATCGCGAAGCTGCTGGTGGAGGGGGCGGTGGCGGTGGTGGTGATAACGATAACGATGGAGACGACGATGACCGTGGCGACAATGGCCGAGGACGTGACAACGACCGTCCGCGACCAGGACCCAACAACAGTCGTGACTCGAGAATGCGCAACACCCGCACCCAGACACCACTGGTTGACCTTCCAGAACGTCTCTTCACCATTGACCGCACCCTCACTCGCGGCATGGAGATTGGCAAGGGTGTGCCCGACCCTAAGCACTTCAAGAACGATGACGACCCCAATTTCGACAGCTGGTACAGCAGTGTTCTCCTAAAGCTGACTGTAGCAACCTTCCGCACTGAGGCAGATGGTCTGCGCTTCGTGTATGGGTGGACACAAGGTGATCCTCAGCGAAGCATCAAGCCGAGGATCCCTGTGCCTGGACAGCAGTCCTTCAACGAGTTCAAGACTGGAGAAGAGTTATTAGACTGGATGACACGCCAATATGGCACACGCAATGAGGGAACCAAGGCTATGGTTGACATTGCTACCTGCAAGCAAGAACAAGGCGAAACCTTTGTAGCCTTCCATGCCCGCTACTCGAAGTTGCGCGCCTGGATGTCATGGACCGATGAGACCGAGCTCATGCTGTTCCGTAACCGACTGAACCGCAAGTACTTCATCAAGACCTTCGGCGACCGCGAAGTCGACCGCCGCCTAGACAGCATGCAAGACGTTATCGAGGAGTGCACCGCACTGGACGAGAGTTTCTACGAGACAGATCGACTATACCCGCAGAAGGAGCGCCCCCGGGGCAATGGCAACTCGAACAGCAATGGCGGCCAGAACAACCAGAACAACGGCAACGCAGTTGCTAGTGCCGCTGCCGGTGTAGCAGGTGCCTTGGTACAGCGCCCACTACAGTACGCTGGTACCAAGAAGAAGGAGGATCTGCCGACACATCTACAGAACCTGCCTACGCTCAACCGTGAGCAGCGCGAAGACCTTAAGAAGCAGGGTAAGTGCTACCGCTGCCGTACAGGTTCTCACGTGTCGACTAACCCTGAATGCCCAATGTATGGGTACGATGGCGACTATCGCCCACCGCGTCCACGCAATACCACGCCGAATCCGAACGCGAACCTCAGTTCCCTAGCCGCCGATCCGCGGCAGGGAAATGGCACGACCGCTGCCTAAGCGTGGTAGACAGCGGTCACCCGAACTTCCTAGGACAGAAAGAGCATGAGATTGAGAGACACGGAACGCAAGAGACGGTAACAGACTATAGTGAGGAGCTTAAGATATCGGCATGCGCACTGGATAAGCAACAGCCAGCTGTGTACCCTCACATAGTGTTACCCGTAATGATACAACAGAGAAAGGCTCGAGGCCTTGTAGATTCTGCTTCCACCTCTCTCTTTCTTGACTGGAAATTCACACGCAAATACACAATACCCCTGATCCCTTTGACGCAAAGCCGACGACTAACACTGGGAGATGGAACGGCCACTGCGCGGCAGATTACACACGCGGCCCCTGTAGACGTAGTCATAGGCGATCATCACGAGCAAATGTTATGCTACGTCACCGACCTCGAATACGACATCGTCTTTGGCCTGCCGTGGCTTACAGCGCACAACCCAAACATCTTCTGGGAGACAGGCGAGGTGGCATTCAGGTCGGATTACTGCTTTGGTCACTGTCTACAGAATAAGACACCGACAACAGTGCAATCCCTGAACCACCGCGAGAAGAAGAAGCAGGCACCAGTACGGTACGGACCAGAGCCCTTCACTGGAGATGTAGCGAGCTTCACAGCAGGAGGAGCAGAGCTGAATGCCTCATCATATGACCTGGAAGACATAGACGATGAAGAAGTGGACTGCCAGGGCGTTTCTCAACGCGCGTGGGGGATGTACGCGCACCGGCCTGGGGCTGAGTGCTTCTACATCATGCCCACTAGGCGTGAGAGCGACGGCGGAGAGCTTAAGCTGAGTGCAATGGCTGCTGATGATCTGGACCAATTCTTGAACAAGCAGTTCAATCACAACCCGAAGGAGAAGTTGCCGCCAATGTACCACGATATTGCGGACGCTTTCTCAGCTAAGGATCATGAAGGACTCCCACCTCACCGACTAGGCGTAGATCATGAGATTCACATTAAGCCTGATGGTCCACAAGAGCCACCATACCGCAAGCCCTACGGCCTAGCTGAGAAGGAGAACGAGGCAGTTAAAAAATGGCTAGACGAGCAAACATCTGAAGGGAAGGTGCGGAAAGCAGGGCAAAAGACGAACCAGTCTCCTGCACCAGTGCTAGTGGTACGTAAGCCTGGAGGTGGGCTGCGTGTTTGTATCGACTACAGAGGATTGAATGCGATCACTATCAAGAACCGGTATCCGATTCCCTTGATACAAGAGACGCTCAACCGCATGCACGGCAAGAAGTACTTCACAAAGCTGGACATTGTAGCAGCCTTCAACAAGTTACGGATAGCTGAAGGGCACGAGTGGTTGACAGCGTTTGCGACACGATACGGCATCTACGAGTGTCTAGTGTTGCCATTCGGCTTGTGCAACGGACCAGCATCGTTCCAATCATACATCAACAAGGTCTTGCAAGAACACCTAGACGACTTTGTGTCGGCCTACCTGGATGACGTACTTATCTTCAGTGACACCTTGGAGGAGCACATTGAACACGTGCGGAAGGTTCTCACCAAGCTACGCGATGCAGGACTTACAGTGGACATCGACAAAAGCGAATTCCACCAACAGAAGGTGAAGTATCTTGGGCTAATCATAACCCCTGACGGCATCGAGATGGACCCCGAGAAACTCGAATGTATTCAGACATGGGAAGCTCCTGAGAACCTGAAGGATGTCCAGGCCTTCCTTGGATTTGCCAACTTCTACAGGCGATTCATCGAAGCATTTTCGCGCATAGCTGCTCCTCTCACAAACCTGACCAAGTCGGACGGACCAAGCAATCACAAGAACAGAAGGATTCAATGGTCACTAGATTGCCAACGAGCCTTTGACAATTTGAAAGCTGCGTTCAGCAAAGCCGGCATGCTCGCACATTACGTGCCAGGCAGGGAAACAGTAATAGAGACAGATTCTTCAGATTTTGTGAACGCCGGCGTGCTTTCGCAGTATGACGAGAATGGTGTGCTACATCCTGTGGCCTTCTACTCGAAGAAGTTGAGTCCACAGGAGTGCAATTATGAAATCTATGATAAGGAACTGTTAGCCATCATCAAGGCTTTTGAGGAATGGAGACCCGAGCTCGCCTGCGAGGCAGATGATGAGGACTCACAGCCAGTCAAGATTTACACCGACCACAAGAACCTGGAATACTTCATGACGACAAAGCAGCTAAATCGGCGACAAGCGCGTTGGGCTGAGTTCTTGTCACAGTTCAACTTCAAGATAATATACCGTCCAGGACTTCAAGGTACAAAGCCAGACAGCCTGACGAGACGCAGCCAGGACCTTCCGCAGGGGGTGGACGACCCTCGGAACCAGCATCAGCATCAGACATTGCTGCCTCCTAAGCGATTCCTTAAGATCGCCTCACTACAGGCAACAGTAGAAGATGCGCCGGAAGAAGAGGAACCAGTACCGCTAAACCCTGAAGCTGAAGAGTTTATGCCTACAGAACGAGATGCGCCTACTGAACAACCGGCGACGCGTGAAAGTCAGCGGGAAGCCGAACTCGAGTATCGAATGTCGACGGCGTACGTAACCGATAACGAGCTCAAGACCGCGATTAAGGACCTGCAGAAAGACCGCACTCCTACACTGCTACAGAGAGCGAAGATTCACCCAGCACACTGCAAAGTGGATGGCGACCTGCTATATGTTCGAAACCAATACGACGGCTGGAGCTTATGGGTACCAAATGACCAAGCTTTACAGACCAGGATAATCAAGATAAACCATGACGCTCCAGCAGCAGGCCATCCAGGACGAGCTCGCACTTATGAACTCGTAGCACGTGAATTCTACTGGCCTGGATTAGCGAGATCCGTGCGCAGATACACCGCGAATTGCCGCACCTGCCGTACAACAAAATCTCTGCACTCCCAGCCACTAGGATTACTACAGCCACTTCCTGTTCCAGATCGGCCTTGGAAACACATTGCAGTCGACTTCGTTGTCGGACTCCCAGACAGCACTCTTGACGGCATGGTCTACAACAACATTATGACCGTCACTGACAGGCTCACTAAGGAAGTCGAGCTGATCCCTATTGGCGCAATGACAGCACAGAATACGGCAAGGCTTTTCCTCAAACATGTGTTCTGTCGGCGCGGGTTTCCTGACACCATTACATCAGACCGTGGCAAGCAGTGGGTTGCTACCTTCTGGAAGAAACTCTGCAAGATGCTCCGCACAAATCGCAAGCTGAGTTCTTCGTATCACCCAGAAACTGATGGACAGTCAGAACGCACTAACCAGGCGATGGAACAGTATCTCCGCATGTTCACCAACGAGGCACAGGATGACTGGGCAGAATGGCTGTGCCTTGCTCAGTTCGCGATCAACAATCACCTGTCTGAGACTACTGGTGTGTCGCCGTTCTACGCCACCTTAGGATACAACCCTGAGTTCATAGAGCGAGTTGACCTGAACGCTGGAAAGGAGGGAGGACTGACCACTCTCCAGCGACTGGACGCGCGATCAGCAGAAACCTTTGTGCGTCGAATTTGCGAGCTTCACAAACACCTTCAAGAGAATATGCGAATGTCACAAGCTCTCCAAGCAGAGGCAGCAAACCGCCACCGAAGCATTCCTCCAGACTACAAGGTGGGTGATTGGGTGTATCTTAGCACCAAGAACATCCGCACGACTCGACCATCTAAGAAGCTGGACAGGAGATATGCCGGCCCTTACCAGATCACGGAAGTTATGCCGGCCAGACTCTCTTATCGACTGAAACTATCAGACGCTCTAGTAGGACTTGATAACTGCTTCCACACCTCACTACTACAACGAGCCGACCACCCCGATTTCCCACCACTTGAAGGGCAGCATCTGGCGCCGCCACCACCGATAACTATCGAACCTGACACCACCGAGGCTGATGCAGCAGCCGATGTAGTGGCAGCACCTACGCACATGTACGAGGTGGAAAAGATCCTTGACATGTACACCCGTAAGCGGGCAGGCAAGGTGAAGAAGGGGCACAAGCGCAAAGTAGATACATGGTACAAGGTGAAATGGGCTGGATATCAGAACGAAGAGGATGGTGAGACCTGGCAACCTGCAGAGGACATGCTTGAACACGCAGCCGCCGCTGTTGCAGACTTTCACCATAACCGGCCGGAGTTGTCTACGCCTGTAGGCTTCGCAGCTCCATCTGACTGGTCCCTACCAGCCACTGAGATACTCGGGCTCAACTCGATCAGGGTCATTCCGAAAGACACCGTCACGAATGAGTCGCCTCGAGCCTTGCCTCTAATAGAATCTGCTCCGCACATATTCGATACTCGAGTGGAGCCTACAGAGCCTGCAATGATACCCAACTTTGGTCATAAGGATCATACGCGAGTGCGAGCCGAAGACAGACTTAGATCTGGGGCAAGCCAGCTAACTAGGCAACATGTTTCTCGAAGGAAGCCGGTCGAGGATAGTCTTGATAGAGCGAATGCGATGTTATCGGATGACGACAGGGCACTAGAGGATGATTCGGCGTTCGCGCGATTATGGAGCTCGACAGGCAAGTGGCCTCACAAGGTGAATAACGCTCAGAGGACTGAGGCGTGTTTTGGGAGGGGGGGTACTGTCACGGGCAGCCCGCGACCCCTCACTGTAGCTGCGTCGGCCCGGCTGAACCGCGGACCTTCTGCATCGGGTTAGCGCGGCTTGGCTTTACTTTATAACTTCGCCGCGCCTCGCGCTCCTCTTTCGTAGCTTCGTAGAACAACAACTATCTCATTCGGACCCTATGGTACGCGCGCCCTTACAGAAGTGCCCTAATCGTCCGGTTCCTCGCCTTTACCATCCACTCCCCCCTTCCTAGCGACCACCTCGGACAGACGAGGAGTACGTACCGTACGTTCTAGGAGCGATAGCCGTAGGGGCAGCTAGTATTCGTATATCCTAGAACCTTCCTCTATAATAGGTACCCCTAGAGGCCGATATGTTCGCTTCGCAGTTAGGTTGCTATACTACTCTATACCCTCGTAAGGCGGTAGTAGATAAGCTTCGGGGGGTGCTTAACCGCGGATTTTGTAGCTAACTATTCCTTAGGTTATCCCGCTAGCTAAGGGCGTCCACTATGCCCTACAACCTGGTTATTCTACCTCTCTTTCTATAGTTGCTCTACAAACGATTTCTTACCTTCCTATTATATTACTAGCTATTCGTCCCTTACCCGGTAGTTCGGCTCGTTTCCGGGTCGAATGCCCCTATACGCTAGTACTAATTCGCGGGCCCTTACGACTGCACTAGCGATGACCTTCTGTACTAGGTACTATGCCGACTTACCTAAGTAGGAGGTCCGTAGTCCCTAGATATATAGGTCGATCGGCGGTATAGCGGTCTCGTACTTAAGCATCCTCGTTAGTGTCGACTTATATACCCCGGCGACCTTCCTTAGGCATTAGTTTTAGATCTTCGCTAACGGCGCGACGAGTCCCTTTAATAGGTAGGCCCTCTTACCTAAGGACTATACTTAGCTACTATAGGTAAGGACTAGCCGTATAATAGCCGTATATAGAAGTCGTGACTACCGGAAGTCCGCCCCCTATATAGACGTAGTAAGCCTCTAGCATAATGCTATATTCTGTTTAGCTTTCCGTAATATTGCCTATACGTACTTCCTCTACCGTAGCGCCGGGTCTACCTATAGTCCGAGGATCCTAAGCTAATTTGCCGGGTTAGTCGTGTGCCTATATATCTAGATAGAAGCTTATATATTGTAGAACCGTGGCCGGCGCGTAAAGTGTATTAGATTGTACTTTTCTAGGGCAAACCGAGCCCCGTGCCTCCTAGCCTAGTCCTCGTAGATCTTGTGCTTCTCTTCTAGTAGCCTACAGTTCTCCTTAGTCGAGGAAGACTACGCTAGGATATTTATGTCGTCTACGAAGCCGCTCGTAGCGGTGTTCTAGGATTCTAGGGCTAGGAGCAGCGTCGCTATAAAGAAGAGGAACAGAATAGGTACTAGCGTTAAGCCTTACGGGATTCTAGTATAGACTACTTGAAATAGGCTTCTATACTAGCCGACTAGGATCGACGTACTACGGTTTTAGAGGTAGGACCGTACGAAGTTAACAAGCCACTTAGGGAGTCCTTTCGACCTTAGGATATAGAGTAGCCGCGGGTATAACACGTAGTCGAAGGCTCCCGATATGTCTAGGCTAAGTAAGGAAGCCACCTTGTCCCTATTCTTATACTAGATAACCTTTACCTAAGAGGTGATAAGTTCTATCGCGGATAGCGTCGATCGCTATAGGCGCGTACCTATCTAGGTGTCCGGGAGTAGGGAGTGTTCCTCTACCGCCTCGGAGAGTCTCGTTATAACCAGCTTCTTAAGCGCCTTCCTAAGAGTGTTAAGGAGCGTAATTAGGCGGTACGACTTTACCTACGTATAGTCTTCCTTCTACGGCTTGCGTAGGACCACTGTCGTCGATTGTTTAAAAGCTATCGGGTGGTACCCGGTCTATAGGTAGGCGTTAAAGATCGCTATAACTACTAGGGCTAGTTGATCTCTACACTTCTTTAGTAGCTCGTTTAGGATCCTATCCGGCCCCGGGGCTTTCTTCGCCGGTAACTTCCTTAGCATAGCGGCAACTTCTCCCTCGGACACCTCCTATTAGACCGCGATGCTAGAGGCTAGGGGAGTAGAGCTGTTTATATCGCTTAGATTAGCCTCGACTAGGGGCGGGAAGAACTTGCTAGCTAGTAGACGCGCCTTAGCCTCGGGGTCGCTAACCGGGCCACTAGGCGATTATAGCGCTAGGATAGAGAAGGAGGGGCCCTATATAGGGTCCTGTCGGGCCCATTCCGCTAGCTTCTATATCCTCTCTAGCTTGCCGGCGATTTCTTCTACTATAGCCCTCTAGCCGACTGCTTTCTCCCTTCGTATTATAGCTTTCTTCTATTAGTATGCCTCCCTATATACGTTCTAGGCCTCCTCGCTATAGCTGCTCGTCTATACCCGGCGGGCTCTCCTTACTTCTCTTACTACCGTAGTGTACTCCGGCGTCTAGTATAGTTTAGACTATATCGTTAGTTAGGCAAGCGGAACGTGAAGTAAGGTCGCTTTTCTTATTTCGTCTGTCAACCCCTAGACTACTTCGTCTATCTCGTCTTTACTGTTGTATTACTACTACGCGATCTGGACTAGCCTCTTAGAGTTATCGAGGTACGCCTAGATGTTGGCCTAGTAGGCCTTTCCCTAGTTTAGCTTAGGGGTTCCCGCTAGTGTGCGTTATATCTATGTCGCAATAGAGGTCCTAACTAGTATATAGTCTAACGACGCCTCGAGTTTATGTTCGATCCTATAGTAGGTTACCGTATAGTAGTAGCTATCTAAGATCTAGGAGAGGTCGATCGTGCCTTAGAGTCCCCCTCTCTTCTAGGTGCCCAGGTCCTTCGGGGTATTAAGGGCAATTACGTTGCTCGCTATTAAGTCGAGTACTTCGTCGGCTATAGGGTGCGGCTATATAAGGCTTTCCTAGGAAGGGTGGTATATGTTGAAGTCTCCTACTACGATGTGGTACCCTTGTCTCTTAAGCGCACTGTCTAGGTGTCTGTAGACCCCTAGGTCGCGGCTAGACCTCGAGGCTAGCGGTTGTATATATAGGTTATGTATCTAGGTGCTACCTACGTAGAGGGAGGTAATATCGCCCCCGCCTTCTTCGTCTACGTAGTACACTACCTCCTAGTCGGATTCTAGTATGTCCTTACTGACATAGAAGCACGTACGGGGTCTGCCGTCGCCTCGTAGGTATGTCGTATAGCCTAGTAACTTATAGGTCGTTAGTCTCTTATAGTACGGGTTAATCTATAGCTCCTAGATTATAAGGACGTAGTAGACGCGCGGGTCCGCCTCGTATAGGAAATGGTTCTAGACTATATCCTTGCTATAGTTAACGTTATACTAGATGATGCTAAGCGTGTCGAGGCTAGTTATCGGCATCGATAATCATTTCCTCTATATCGTCCTATGTCCTACTGCCCTATACGTCCTAGTCTACGCCTATCGGCTATATACTAAAGGGGAGCCGGGCCTAGTTAGATTCCCTCGCCGTAGCTAGTAGAGCACGTAGCCTCCCGTACGCCCTAGGTTGCGCATCCTTTATATCGTTCTCGGCCCTAGGGCGCTTATGCCCGACCGCCGCTAGTTAGTTCCGGTGTAGGCTAGCCTTACGGTCGCCGTAGAATCTTAGGGCGACGGTTCTGTTTGTAATTGCCTTGTTTTTCGCTAGTTTCCGCTATAGGCATTCCGTACTATACGATAGGTAGTGCTCCGGACAGTTCGCGTACCGTCTCGTAGTCGATATATAGTCCCTAGACATATAGTCTCCTATACAGTTCGAGCAGGCCTACTTATTTGTGTACGTGTAGGTTTAGTGTCTATACTGTTAGTATTTGAAGTATTGGAGGACACGAAAGGATAAGGAGTGCTTTTCTACTATCTTGAGGCTATATTGCTAGACTAGGCCTTGTTCTATCGCTAGATCCGCCGCTTTCGCGTCTTGTAGCTATACTATTAGCGCCGAGGCCTTCTTGCCTTCTAGCCATTTCCTATAGAGCTAAGTCGCCTTCTAGATTAGAGAGTTAAGAGTGACCGGGTTGTCCTCTTAGAGAGCGCGTAGGTAACCCTAGTTAGTTAGGTCAAACTCCTTAGGTATATCGTAGACTAGGATCGTGAATTGTTTCGTTAAGACCTTCGCTAATACCGTAACCTTAGATGCCTACTATAGCTATGCCTCTAGGTGCCTCCTAGCAGTAGTAGAGCTAGTATAGATCTATAGAGTGCCGTTAGACTATTAGTTCACTACGACTACCCCTAGTTAGTTAATTCGTTAGGCGAGCTCCTTGTTCGATAGCTTCGCAACTTCGGCCTAGTCTTCCTTTACTACAATACGGATCGTAACTACATCGTGCGTTAGGCGGGGGCCTAGTATCGATACCGCGACCGATACCTAGCTATAGGGGTATTGATTCCGGGTGGCCTTACTAATCGCCTAGGACGTCGTCCTTATTTCTTGTTACCCTCGGTGATACGATAGTATAAGCGCCGTACGTAGCTAAGTGATTATTACCTATAGAGACCGGTAAGGGAGCTAATCGTTAGTTTCTATACTTTTTACGTCCTCTATAAGTTGCTACTAGTTGTCTTAGGGGGGCTTCGCCTAGAGGGCCGTAGGCGCCGTTAGTGCCGTAGCCTAGGCTACTATTGCCTAGGAGTTGCCTAATGTAGCTAGGCACCTCCGCGGCGTTTAGAGCTGAAGGAACAGGGTGAAGAGAGCTTTAAGCTGTCCAGATTGAATGAGGTAGAACTCCCTTAGTCCTAGGGGCAGTGGCCTGCTTTATATATCGTTAGAATGGCCTTAATAAGAGCTTTCGAATGTCGCTAAGCCATAATAGTATCCCTAGCTATATAGTAGCTAGGTAGTAGTGAGCTTAAGAGCTAGGTTATCCTTATATTAGCTTTCCTATAATACTGACCCTCTAGGTTAACATAAGTAATCCTTTTTCTAAGAGAAACTAGGTGTGTCTATATAGATCTAATAGTGAACTCTTCACTCATCTTAAAGGTCACAAATTGCTTTGTAAGCTTATATGTATAGGTTAGTAGCACCTAGCTATACTTGTTCTAGAGATATACCTACTTCTTAGTAGCTCTTCTAGATTTATATAAGCCCTTAAGCTCAAATTCATCTTCTTCTATAATCCTACTAAGGATACTAAAGTTGTACACTACATTGTGTCTTGTCTATATTAGCGTATTAAGGATCTCTTTAGTTATAGCCTCTTCTTAGAGTTTCAGAGTCTTGCCCTTAATGTTATTAAAAGACACTTCTATTACGTCATTAATTACAAAGAATGCTAATTAGCTCTCTATCTTATATCTCTAAAGGTTGAACCATCTCTTCTAATTGTCCCTCCTATAAATTAGGATTTTGCCTCCCTTCTCCTCTATCTTCTCTTAGTATAAATCTATAATAGATTAGATGTAATGAAACAAGGTGTATATATTCCAAAGTAGTAGCTCAGATCCTACTAAGGCTTCTAGTATAGAATAGGAAAGTTCGTAGGTGTAGATACTAAGGCCTACTTAGTAAAGTAAAGAAGGAGCGGTATAAGGTCTTAGGGCTAGAAAATAGGTCTGTCTCTTCTAGTAGAGTGTTATAGTCTCCCTATAGAGTATATAGAAGGTAGGGACAGAAGAGCCTTAGAGTGCTTAGAAGTCGTCAAGAAGTAAAAGTCTAGCTTAGTATATAAGCGCTAAGAATTATATACCCCGTAACATTTACTACGGGACCTAGCCCTCTAAATTTACTACTCTACTAAACCTTAATGGATTTACTTTAGCTCGTAACTATATAACTCACGGCACTCCCGCGAGTACCCGCGACTACGCTAGACCCTAGAAGAAGCACGTAGAAGACTCGGAACGTAGGGCAGGTTAGAATAAGGTTTTGAGCAAAGCTACTAAGCGCGGCTTCGTACGGGTTAGCCCTATTAATACGGGGACACGTACTTACGAGGGTCGCGTATAAGTATCTAGCCTTCCCTAGGCCTCTCTTACTTTCTTCGTCTTTCGTTTTGTGTAGCAATTATACTATACCCTTTATATCTACACTTCGTACCTATATTCTCGCTTTTACTCTTATATCTTATAGGCTAGGCTCTCGCCCTAATATAGAGCTTTAAATGACTTACTTGAAGTCCTTCTTAATAGTATCTCGATATAGTTCTACCTATAGAGTATCTTTAAGGTATTGGCTTTAAGTAAGCCGTATAGAGTCCTTGTCTAGGTTACCTATTACTTAGTATCGAACTAAGCTCCTTAATAGGATAGACGGGGTAGACTTCTAATTTCTAGATGTTCTCTACTACGATAGTAAGGGATATAAGTAACCTATACTAATATAGGTTGCTCTTATTCCTATATAAACCCGGGCTTATAACCTATTAAACAGGTACGGGTAGATAGTAGCGGAGTAGAGTAAGAGATCAATCTTTAACTAACTAATAGCACGAGTATATAGCAATATATTAGGAACTAATATATTGATTATATTAGATGTCTATCTAAGCTAAAGGGGAGAGAAGGTATCTCCCTATAAGCTGAGTTATCGTAGATACCTTAGGCTACTAGATCACTTCCTAATTATTAACTCCCTTTAAGATACTATATCTTAATAGCTACTATTAAATATAAGCGACTCGCGGCGGATCTTAGAGCGACTAGTAAGTAGGGAGTGCCTACCGCCTATACTCTTAGCTAGTATCTTGTTAATAAAGGTATAATTGTTCTTATTAACTTAGACCTATCGCGTTTATCGCGCGATTAGTATAGAAAACTCGCGATAAGCGTAGTTTCTATATCTTTAATCTATTACTTTATAGGTTCTTCGTAGTACGTATTCTACGGTTAGTAAAGGAGGTCTAATAAAGTATAAGGGAGCCGTTCTTAATATAGGGCAAATAACGAAGTTATTAGATAGGCTATCTAAGAGAAGTACAAGGTACAGAAAGTTAATATATGAGCCGAGGTATGCGGGCCGGCCCGTGCCGAGTCACGTGACCGACTGCTATTTACTAGACGTCCGCCTAGGCCCGTAACACTACACCTTATATAATAGCTAGCTAATTCACTAGATCTCAACCCTATTAAGAATCTATAGGCTCTTCTTAAGTATAGGGTAGGTGCTCATTTTCCTATAATACGAGATAAGGTAATAGCTACTATTAAGATTGAATAGGCCAAGCTTATACCTAAGGACATATAGTCTATATATAAGAGTATACGAGAACGCTACGAGATAGTAATAGCTAATAATAGAGGACATACTAGGTAGTGAGCTACGCTAAGTAGTGGATACATCCTTACTAATAAGGAAAGGTAAAAGAACAGGGGTTGTAAAAACTATGCCCAGGACTGTAAACGATGCGGCTAGTGCGGAGCATCTCTTCCGCCCATAGTAGAACTGCTGCGCCACACCAAAGGCCCTTCCCGCCTCGCCCCGAAAGCCATCCTCCAGCCCGCTAAGATCGGTTCCAAACAAGCGAGCAATCAACGATCTTGCCAATAGGCCATTCCCGAGCAGAAAATATCCCCGTTCTCCACGTCAGGGCACTTGCCGTCACCACACGACTGCAGCCCTGAAGGGAACGAAGGGACACATGTCTCGCATATGTCGTGTCATCCCCCATGCTGCGATCCATGCTTTGCAACTCCGATCCCCCGCCAAGCCGTAATCGTGGAACAACCAGATTGTGGACTGCGCATACCCGGGCATTCGGGATTCTTGGTTGGTGACACAGCTTTTCAATCCTTGTCTGGAGATTGCTCTAGACCACCGCGTTTCCCGCGCATGTGGTTGCGCACGATAACGAATTTCACAAATCTGTAGACCATATCGCGCCTACTCTCGCAATAGTGATCTTGATGTTGACCTTCTGGCATGTTGGCAGTTGGAAGTGGCAAATTGAGGTATAGATCTACCACCATCAATTTCCTGGTTCTGTGAACAGGAGTGCATAACAACAAATCTCGATGCTGTCCGACGAGCAGAGCTGACGCCGTGTGATGAGGTCCAGCTCATTGGTACGGTTGATAATGACAAGTGACTGGGATAATTACAGCACGTTGCAGTAGTCCTAGCAACAGTGCGATGTGGCAGAGAGACTGATGCGCCTGTGATAAGAATGACTTCTCCATCGTCCGTCCGACACCTTGTCGTCCTATGCGCCCTGCGCATGTCGTGCTCATCGTCCATGCATCACCATGCAATAATGCTGTGCAGCGACGCCCGACTATTCCTGTCGTTTCAGCCCTCGCTATGCAAACGGTAGACGGCAGAGAAAACGCCCTGTTCCATGCTGATCCAAGTCGCTGTCTCGAGATCGCGTCTGTGATTGTCGCTGTCATGGCATCCTTCAAGATATGACGAGGCTGCAATTTCAAATACCATCTGTAGATCAACGGAATCCCATTCCAGGCGCCGGAACGCCACCGATCCCACCGCCAGACTGCGGTGTCGACGAGCGGTGAAACATTTGTACCAATCGTCTTCCAACACTTGGTTCCAGCTCGGTGCCGTCACGCGCAATCTTGACTTCCCGATTCGCGTTCCATGGGTTGCGCAGGCCTCTGGTGCGGTAGAAAGGGAGCCTGTTAGTGGATAGCCACTCGATCTGGAATTGTTTGCCCCAGTTCTGACCACCCCCGTCTTGTCCTGAGGATGTAGCGTCTTCTCCGGAACGATCTGCCTCCCAGAAGATAGTGCCTCGTGCGGAGTCGTCAATGATGCGGCCTTTGGGTGCGGTCGCTGTTGCTGGTGTGGGGATGGACTGTGGTGAGCCTGCTGGGTCGGCGGCTACTTCTTCGGCGGAGGGGAAGGTCTTGGAGAGGTCGACAAGTTCACCAGAGATTGCGGAGGCCATGCGTGCGTAGCCGAAGTATTCGCCTGACTTGTTCGCGGAGAAGACGAGGAAGACGCTTTCTGTCTGACCGTAGGCCTGGTTGAGAGCTTCCTCGTTGTGCGACTGTGTTGCCCAGATGCCGTTTCGTACGCTGGCTTCCAGATCCTGGGCAGTAAGACTCTTGACAATGAAGTATTTCTCGGGCACCTTCTCGCCAGCTGTTGCTGCTGGAGGTGCGCTCCCCAGAGTCGGGCCTGGGGACCCATCTGAGACACCGCTTTGACCAGAATGACTCCTCGCAATCGTAGGGCCACTGTTGTCTCCATCCACTCCGTCAACGCCGTCGACGCCATCGACGCCATCTGCACCATCAACTACTCCATCGGGGGTACGCGCTGCCGGAGGTGATAGCCGAGAGTTCGCACCATCCTCCGTTGGCGTGATCGCATTACTAGAGCCCGTGCCTCTTCTCAAACGACAGACAAGGCGCACACCATGGAATCGTGAATCGTGGAAGCGGTTCATAGCTGCGACGCAGGCAGCCTCGGTCCTATAGTTCACGAACGCGCAATTGCTCTTGGCGATCAAGAACACGCTTTCGATGTCGTTCGTGGCATCCCGAGAGAAGTGGTCCTTCAGATCCGTCACCATTGCCGCTGGGGGCAGGTTTCCAACCCATAGCGCATGCCCAGACTGCTTCGGCTTTCGTGGTGGTCCACGGGGGAAGTTCGGGATGGGACCTGTGTCGGCGGCTGGGCGTGGTGCAAATTGAGCTGACCGCAAGTCAGTACGTGAGTGGAGATAACGGGCTGGGGCTGGATTACTCATGTCAGCAGGCATGCCTGGAGGCACCATGTATTGCGCTTGAGGCCCAAATCGAGGATCCATGGGCGAGAATTGATTAGGGCTCAATCCATATCCGTATGGGTCCATTGGGGAGAATTGGACCTGTTGCTGCATGGGAAAGCTCTGTTGTCGTTGCATGTTCTGCATTGGACCTGGTCCTCCATACTGGCCAGCAAGGAATTGCTGCTGCTGCGCTCTTGCGAGCATAGCAGGGTCGAATTGTGGTGGGTACATGCCTTGTGCTGTTTGGTAGAGAGCTGGTGAAGCAAGACCTTGAGAATGATCAAGGCCGCCGTAATGCTGTGGTGCTAGAGGGGACTGTCCAGGTAACGCTCCTGCCAGCTGGCCCATGTCGAATGGTTGTTGGCCATATTGTTGCTGTTGTGGATGCTGTTGACCTTGTGACAGATACTGTAATTGCGATTGAAACGGCGCACTACCACGGGTCAGACTACCATGTCTCGAAGTGGCCATTGGAATCATGTTTCACATACTGTCCGGACTGACGAGGAGGCTGTTGTTGCTGCTGTTGCTGTGTCCGGCCTTGAGTGTCAGGCGACTGAGTCGCATTCGGTGCGTCGGGACCACTCATGTTATTGTCGACTCATCGAGGTCACAGCTGGAGTGCCGCAGGACAGGAAGCAGGATGACAGAAGAAGAGAAAGCCACCCGAGTTGATGGAGAGTTAATGTGTCGCCGTGGTGTCGCGGCCAATAAGAGGCTAGAGTCATGCAGTCAGAAGAGCTGCGAAGTAGTTATGTCCGTGCTCGCTCCCTCACTATTCGGACGCCAGTGCAGTCTAGACCAGTGGGAATAGCTGTGATGGACGCGGCTCCGGAACGGGATGCCATGATCGAGGCAGGTGGGCGGAAATAGCTTTGGGCAGGTAGATGTAGTGCAGACGCCACTGTACAATGCATGGCGGTCGTCAGCCGACAAATGTGCAGCCTGCAACTAAGGACGTTGCTACCAAGATGCTTGTCTGACGAACGACTGCCTGTGGGCTGTGGGATCTAGGAGGCAACCGGCCCCACTCTGCCACAATGCGTTCGGAGCAACGGCCGCTATGCCACTGCTGTTGCGCGATCGGCTATTGTGGTCACTGGTCAGCACGCTGTTCCGACGGCGGGTGTGATCATGGTTACGCAGACAAACGGCCCACTGCTGATTTGCACCACGCGCCCTCACTCGTTCGCCACCGCCTATAGGGCACATTAGCACATTAGGGCACCCCTAGCTGCCGAGGCCCGTTATGCGGCCGGTATGGTATGCAGGTGAAAGAGCAGCAGGTGGTCGCATAGTTGGAGCAATCGAGAGCGATGGCCATTGCCAGGGTAGCGGGTGGTGAAGGGGATCAAACTGCCGTGTGCAGAGAAGTGGGTGTGGCTGAGCCGCCGAGTTGGCAGGCACACCCTAGCATGAACGATTGCAACAGCGAGACTGCTGCCCAATCGACGACCTTCGGGGTCCGCGAGGCGCCGCCAGCGTCGATTACGTACCGTCGCACCCTGCCTTCGCATCCTTGCTAGGCGCTAAGTCGTGCAGAAAACGTGGCTTGTATATCTCGCTGTACACCAAGAGCGGCTGTCGACGCGCCAGTGGTCAGCGTAGGTACCATTTGCTCGGGTCATCCTTATTGCCTGTAAGCTCTAGGCCGGCCGGCACTTCAACATTGGGTGCATCTGGATTGGCCGATGGAGTCTGTGGACACGGCGGTGACTGCTTGGCGGGCGCACAGCAGCGGTACCTGTCGGGTACAAGCACGTCAGGCCACACCACGGGGACTGCAGGTGGTCTCCATGGAGCCATGCTCGCCATGCTGACCTCTGCCGAAGAGATGCCCGTTCTGTGCCGAAAGCATCGTCGTCGGCCTGCTGAGTGGGTGAGCTGTAGTCGGCCCTCACTCCGGATGCGGCGCAGGGCACAGCTAGAGTTTGACGCGGACAGAGGCAGTTCCTGAATTCAATCGCCCTCGCCTGCTTTTGACCTGCAACAGTGAGGCGTCTGTGGCGGCGGGCATGGCTTGCATACGGAAGGCGTTTTACCTCAACAGACACCTCGCCGACAGCAGCTACATATCTGCACCACCGAGACTTTCCGCGAACGTCGGACCGAAGCAGCCACAGACGCGATGTGACAAACCATGCGCCATGATAACATTGTAGACGGGCACGACGACATCCATCATCATCATCGTCCCCACGACTGCCGTCTGCAATGCGTGGAGAGACGGCATGGCCGCCCAGAATACGAGCCCGGTGACATGCATGCCACGTGCGCGACCGATATCGCCTGTGCCACACTTGCGGAGATCAGACAGGAAGGCACGAAGGACTACGTCGAGTACATGTACAGCAAAACAAAGTCCACCCTGGCCGTGTCCGAGGCTCTGCGTGTGCTGCGCCTCAGCTGAAGTCGTTGATTGCCTCAGTCAGTCGCACTGAGTTTGGACTATGCCTGCAACTACACGGCCGGACGAGGATGCCATGCAGGAAGCATTGTTCACTACACTCTAACCGCGGGCATACGGGAATGAACCCTATGGCTTGCTCCTATTTCCATGGCGTTTGGAGCATGCATGTCCTTATATTACTATGGCGTCTACTACGTGACTACCAACATCATCCGGACGGCCGACTGTTGCAACTTCCCGTCATGATAATGCACATTGACGCAGCAGTTCGTTCTCTCCAGCACTACATCTAACTTTAAGCTGTGCATTTCCACTAACTCAGGATGCTGCCGACCATCTACCTAAATCCGTGAAGATCACGACAAGTACATCGCTCCTCGTCAGCTCGCTACACCTCGTCTTTCACACTCCGCTAGTGTACCAACAAGTCCTACTACTAGGCAAGGGACAGCTTAACGACATCAAGCCAGTACAGTTCCCCTGCGTCACTTGCCAGCCCTACCTAACGATCAACGACAACGACAACGCAATACCAAACCCAACACACAAACACAAACACCCCAAACAACATGACAAATTCACACTACCACACCATCACTGTGTACCAACCTCCTGGCATCCGGCTCCTGGATGTCAGCTCAAAGCTACGATCTGTCACCGACCACTAGCGTACTGCCATAGCAGTCGCCACAACCGCAACCATAACCAACAATAACGGTGCTTTCATTTGGTTCCGAATGACGAAGCCACAGCAGCTGCGATCTAATGTCGCTGTTTCGTTTCAAAACAATCTGTCAGAAGCCCCCACCAGTTCCGTCAGTCCATTGGCTATATTCGGAAGGTGCCATATTACTACATTGAGGTAAAGGCTCAGTACTGGATATGGACAGTACTGATTTTCTCCTCTCTCTCTCCATTATCTGCCTCCGCCAAGCAGATCATAGTACATCCTGCACACTAGCCTCCCACCTCCCTCGAGTCCAGCTAGTACGGAATCCCATTCGTCAACAACTGGAAATAATCATAAACCCCCGTACTATAACTCCTCTCACTCCAATGCACCAACTTCTTCACAAACTCCGCCGCCTCCCTATCACTCTTCTCCAACACAAATCTCTCCTTAAAATGCTGCAAAGTCTGCGGCTTGAAACACGGCAGCCCCGAATCCAGCATCGTCATCACAATATGTGCCAGCTGCTCAACATACTGCCTCGACGCGAGGAACGCCTTGATGCAGAGCTCTTCGAACGCCTTGAAGGGCTGGCTGTTGGACGAGCCACCCATGATGGCGACCATTTCTTGCGTTAATTTGAAGGGCGCGCGCTCGAATTTGACGCCGCCGGGAGCGATGTCGAAGCAGAAGCCGAAGTCGATGTGGAGGATGTGGCCGGCGTGGTCGACCATGATGTTGCCGTTGTGTCGGTCTTTGAACTGCAGTAGGTAGGAGATGACTGAGTACGCCGCCATGCTCTTGATGAAGTTACTCCTCGCCTCCTGGAATCGGATGGAGTCCTCATATCCATATTTGCTAATGAAGTACTCATACAGACCGTTCACCGCTTCTCTCCCCAACATGTCACGGGAAATCGAATTGGGCAAAACGTCAATGACACCGCATCCCGGAGCAGTGGCCGTGACGCGGTAGGGGAAGACGTACACGTCTAAGCCGACATTGTTGAAGATTCCCCGAAAGCAGGCGATGAGTTGAAGGGCGAGCACATCTTGACGGCAGTCGTCGCCGACTTTGAAGATGGCGGATTGCCATATTTCGTATGATCTACGGCGGGCGGCGGCGTTCTGTGCCATAAGGGCTCGACTGTCTCCGATTGCATCGGCGTCGCTACTGTCTTCTTTGCGGATGCGGAAGGTGGCCATGTAAGGTGCTTTGGCGTGACTTTGAAGTGGTTTGCCTGATTTGCGGTCGATGCCGATTACGACGCCGTCTGGGTTGCTGGGGAGGTAGACACCGACTTCGACGTCGATTTTGCGGAGTTCTTCTTCGATCTTGGCTTTCTTTTCTGGCTTGGGGGATTTGATGAAGGGCTTCAGTGTACCTGAGATACCAGTGACTTTGCCGAAGAAGTCGAACTCGCGGTGGTAAAAGTCTTTGTCTTCCGGCAAGAAGCTGCCGATCAAGGCGTCCATGACCCTATCAAGGACGGGCTTGACAGGATCTGGTATTTGCGAGTCTTCATCCTTGTAGGCATTGGCCTTCATGTTCCAAATGATCTGGTGCGCAAAGAGCTGTGAGAATGTAGCAGTCTCGATGATGTAGCGCTCGACATAGCCAAGCAAATCGTATCGCAGGGCCTGGACGATCTGTGGGACGTAGAAGAAGGTAACGTCGACATCGTGGCTTTCGAGAGCTCGAACAGCGTACTGAATGATCAAGGCGTGATTCTTGTAGGAAGGCAAGAAGTAGGTCACGGCGGCCATGGGGTTGATCGGAGCCCAGTAGAGCAGGTACTTCAGTTGGTCCTTGACATCGCCAGGTAACTCCGAGCTCAGCAAGATATACAGAGCATCTGGCTCGTGGATTGCCTTTTCAGGTCGGCGAAGCAAAAGCTTGTGCACCTCTGCAGCGAGTCTCTGTGACTTGGGGAAGCGAGTAATAAGCTGGACAGCGATGCGCGGATCTTCATCCCAAGCGACCTGAAGTAAAGACGCTATTGCTGCTTCTTGACTTGCCACATCCTGCTGGCCTGGCATGATAGCTTTTGACTCGTTCGCGGGATTGGTCCAGATCTGGAGCCGACCAATGTCATGGGCAATGAGCTGCAGCAGAAGATCCTGCCTCTGTTGCAAAGATGCCAACGCCCGGGAGCTCTTAGCTCCAACTTCCGCAAGAGTTCTAAACTCTGCAGTGACATCGTTGAGTAGCTTGACTTCCGCCTTAACCTGCAATTTGTTGCTGCCGAAGGACCACTTGGGCGCGGCGCAGAACCATGACAGACCGGCCGACAGGATTGCATCCTTGAGACGCCATCTAGCAGCAGTGTCCAGATGGACTGCAAACTTCAATACCTTCTGCGCGAGAAGAATGATGTGGAAGTGCACTTCTCTAGCCAATGGCTGGTCCACAGTCTTCTGCATGGCCAGCAACGTAATGCGCATCAGGCGAGAGTAAATGCGCTCAACAGATGGCGAAGTCAACCTCGTGGCGCTGAAGTGGCTCGACAGGAAATGCGCAAGTCGAAGATGTGGTGCGATGAGGTTATGCACCATCTGCTCACGTCTCTTGATAGTCTCCCAGTTCGAGGGGGCAAATTCTTCCTTGACGTAGAAGGGGTCGAGATGCTTGATGCGTGAATCGAAGAAGCCTTTCTTGAGGCGAATGGATCGTTCCCAGCCGGCAGCAACCTCTACCAGGACTCTCGACTCCAAGCTTGGATTCTCCTTGACAACGCCAAGCCAAAGTGAGATGCCAAGATTGATGGACTGCTTCGTGAAGAGCAGGAACGGGATGCCGACAAGCTCTTGAATCAGTGCGACGCGAGCTGAGCCATTTCGACTAAGAATGCCTGCTGCGTTACGGAGAGTGTTGCGCACCTCTTGAAATGGCACTTGAGTCTGCTTTCGCAGGCGCTGCGCCATTCCTCTTAGCTCGGCCGCTTCATCACGGACAGGTGCTTCAGCATCGAGAACAGCAGGCCGGGATCTGCCGCTGTAGTCCACGAGAGCCCACTCCTCATCAGTCTCGAGCTGACCATCGAGATGACGGTACTCTTGTCGGGTGGTGTATTGCGCCATGAAATCGGACGCCGTATTCACATTGACTGGCACCGCAACACTGGTGAGTCTTTGATCAGAGAGTGGAATAGTGCCCCCCATTTCGACAGCGAAGGATCTGCCGAGAGCAATATGGCCATATGCGCCATCGTCTTCGTACTCTTCCAGGTAAGCCTGCAGATGCCCCTTCACGTCCAAAGGTGCAACGGCGATCGCTCTCGTCACCCATGAGCGACATCGCTGGTGGAAAGCGGTGAGTGTTGTCTGCCGGTCGTGAACGTCGTCGCCGAGTTGGATGGACACATTGCCTCGGTGAGAGCTATAGCGTGATACGAATGAATACTCGTCGGTCTCGGTATCGAGACAGCTCTTCCAGACGAGTGATAGCAGTTCTAGTAACGCAAACAGAGACACTTTCTGGCAAAGTGCTGAAGGGATCTGATCGATCACCCGATCGCAGGATGTTACGGCCGCTTGGCGGACCTTCGGTATGCGATGACAGCATCCTTCGAGTAAAGTCGCTAGCTGAGCCGCCACTTGTGGTGCGGCGAAGTCCTGACGCGTGCCCGACAGTGATCGACTCAGGTAGGCGTTGACGCTGTTCTTAGCAACCTCGAGCATGCAGTTCCCAAGGGCACCCTTCTTGACCTTGTCCTCGAGGAAGTAGGGGAGCACCGCAGTGCAGTCACCGCCACGGGAACGGAGTGTCGAGACCAATAGAGCCGCCTGCAAGAATGTGCATTCAGGGTAGCTCAGTTTCATTATATCTGTCTGACATCCCGGAAGTGCTTGGGCTAGCAACTGCTTCTGCTGGACATGCTGCTCTGGGCCGGATCCGCGACGCAGAATAGCGTTGAGTTCGATACTGTTTTCCGGCATGTCCACCCGAGCTTCATCGACCAGCGGCAGACTATACATTGCCATCGTCTGAAGGTCCCGCGCATGCTCTTTAGTGGCCGTTGAGTTGATCGTAAATCCGTGCGCAGCGATGTTAAACCAGACATCACGACCCAGACTTCGCACTTCGTCTTCGTCCTCGACCCTGGGACTGTGCTCGGTGTCGGTCGACGCGAGTATAGCCATTGGTCGAAACAGCTGTGCAATCGACTTCGATGCGAGCGTAGAGTCTACCGTCCGATCAGTAGCTGTATCGCCACTACTGATGTACAAGCCCAACAAGTGCTTGAGGTACAGCTCAAAGAAGGGCGAATCTTTCTTGACCCAGCCCGCCAGGCGGATGCGTGCTTCATTCACAGCGGAAACGATGAGCATGTTGTTCTGTACGAGCGCTTCGCTGCCCATTCGAGCGTACAGCCGCAACAGCGACTTGAGTTCGTTGCTGCCACCGCAGAGACCGAGGGCGGCAATCTCGATGATTATGCGAGTGTCCACAGCTTGGCTAATCTTGCCTACTTTCTGGACAAGCATGGAGATGACCAATGCCGTGAGCTGTGTTTCCATCCGACCAACAGCTATCGCGACGATTGCTTGAACCACGGTCCCGTAGACTGTGACCGTCTCCTCTTCGTCGCTGTTGCTGAGCACTAGAGATATAGCGCTTCCAAGATTGTGTTGAGAGCCGCCATAGTCCTTGCTATGATTATCGTAGCTCAAGCCGCTGTTGAACAAAGGCGACTTTCTGTTAGGCTGATCGTCGGAATGTGCAGTGAGCACATTGCCCAGATTGTAGAGCGTGCTGATCACCAAGTCCTGGGAAGTGTTCTTCAAGATCCGCGCTAGGCACTCGCAAGCCACAGCGGCAGTCGGTGGTGTCATCTTGCCCTGCACGATCAGTCGTGGCAAGGAGCGTGTGAGATCTGCAGCAACAGGTGTTGATATGCTTGACAGCACGACCATGCACTTGAGCACGGTCCGAGCGAGCGGTTCGTCGATCATCTGGGTAGCATCGGCAGTTACTGCGTCCAGCCAGCCTTTCAGTACGTCTGTGTGCATGATTTCCATGTTAGCACCTTCGCCGTCAAGAATGCAACAGCCCAAGAAGCTACGGAGGGCACTCGCTTTGATCTCGCGGCTTAAGCGCTGTTGCCAGACAGAAGCTAGCTTCAGATAGTCGGCATCCGCCTCGAGAAACTTCATCTGCTCCGCGATCGTGGCTGTCAAGTTTCTGACGTGCTCGTTCGATGCTTGGCTGTTGGTACGATATAGAGCTAGATTGCGTTGCATCAGGCTATCGAGCATGGCATCTCCTCGCATCGGCTCTTGTATGGGCAACAACGCCAGAACACTTTCTTCGACAATCTCCATGAAAGCTTGCTGGAGTACCATAGCACCGAGTGGATGTCCCTTCGCAGCGTAGTGGCGAGTCCATCGTTTCCATTCTTTGACTGTTCGGGAAGTACTGCTCGCATTGCGGACTGCGGAAAGTGCACCTTCCAATGATACCATGAAGTTCTCGGACAGTATCCGCTGAAGTTTGGGTATCAGGGACATGCGCTGCTCTGGCGACCAAACCCGCACATACTTCGAAAGTGCATGGAGGAAGCCAAGGAGGGAGACATTTAGTTGTATGGCTTTGAGCGTTTGCTGGTCGACCCCGAATTTGGTCTCGCCGTTCTCCAATGGTCTGAGCCACGCAGTCTTCTCCGCACTTGTCCCGAGCTCTTCAATTGTATCGTTGATACATTCCCAAGCTTCCGGCCGTAGAGAGGGATGGTCTAGGCCCAAGGCCAATACTGCTGTCGTAAGATCGTATGCGAGGGTCTCCCACGGCGGCAGTCGCTGGTACAGCGGAGAATGACCGAATGCTTGTCGATGTGATTGTGATACATATGGTGCAAGCTGTCGTAGTAATGCTTCGGCGTCCTTCGTTGTCTGTATCAACGGTGCTGCCTTGCACAACGCTATCAACACCTCCAACTCCCTAATGCTCATAGGCACATTGGATGTCTGCGGCTCTTTCTGTGCTGCGATAGATCCATCGATACCGCCATTCGTCGCTGCCTCGTCCGCGTGACGCCGTCCCAGCGCGCACAATCGCTTGATGTCTCGATCATCGTCCTGGGCGGTGGTGCTCTCCGCAGACAACGCAGCAAGCTTGTCTAAGGCGCTGCGACGCGTCGCCCGCGTGGTTCTGTAGATCTCGTTTAGCATAACTCTGCAGATGTGGTTCAGGAGAAGACATACGTTCGCATGTCGTCGCCGCGATCAACCGCACTGGCCTTGTACGTGCACAACAACCATGTAGCTGATCCCAGCGAATCGTCATTAGCGCAGACGTCAACGTGCCGTGCGTGCGTTGCGTGGCACTGTTTCGAGGACTTCTACGGCGTGCCATATCACGCATAGTCGTGGAATGGAGATAAGCTAGGCTGTCGGCGGCAGCCACAACGGTCCGAACTCCGCGAGGGTCTCGAAGTGAATCCAAAATTCTCTCGCATCAGGCACGACCAACACACCTCGTGTTCAGACAGCAGTCATGGGTCTCGCCGGCGTGAAGAAGTATGAGCATTCAGAAGCTATCTACGACCACTACTAACATATGCTAGGCGCTCCAAGCTCTCCCACGACCCGAACAACAACAACTGGTCCAAGTCAACGACCAACTTCGGCCACAAGATCCTCTCGAAGCAAGGATGGAAACCAGGCGACTACTTGGGCGCCGAGAATGCGACTCATGCCGATCACTACACCGCTGCCAATGCATCTCACATTCGAGTTATGCTACGTGAGGACAATCTGGGACTCGGGGCACAGGTCGGCAAAGGCAACGCCGAGACTTTCGGTCTGGCCCTCTTCTCCGGAGTTCTGGGACGACTGAACGGCAAGAGCGATGCGGAGGTGCAGAAGAAGCAGGATGCGTTGAGGGACGCTGAGCTGCGAGCATATCAGAATACCAAGTACGGCTTCATGAACTTTGTGCGTGGCGGACTGTTGGTGGGAGACAAGATGGAGCCACCAAAGAGTACAAAGATCGAGGATATCAAAGCCGATGGCACCGTGTCTGAGCAAAGCTTGAAGAGGAAGGCAGGTAACGATTCAGCCGAGGCCAAGGTGAAGAAGAGCAAATCAGAGTCTGGCGATGCCATCAAGGAAGAGGAGCAAGAACGAGCAGACCTGTACGCCATTCCAGAGAAGCAGAAGAAGCGAAAGGACAAGAAGAAGGCGGCCGAAGAAGATGCTTCAACATCAGAGTCGAGTGAGGAAGACAAAGCCAAGGCGGAGAAGAGGCGGAAGAAGGAGAGCAAGAAGGCCGACAGAATAGCAAAAGCAGACACAGTCGTAACAGAAGAGGACAGAAAAGCTCGTCTCAAGGAAGAGAAGCGCGCGATGAAGGAGGAACGCCGAAAGCGAAAGGAAGAGAAGCGGGCAAAGAGAGCCGCGAAGCAGAATGCCGACTCTGCCCAAGCGTCCACGCAGACATCGGCTGTCCCGAGCGAGAGCGAAGGAACGTCAACACCGCCTGTGATCAGCGTTGGAGGTCGCCATGCTGTTCGACATCGCTACATCATGCAAAAGCGCATGGCTTCGATGAATGCCAACTCGTTGAAAGAGATCTTTATGCTTCAGCCTCAAGCAGCATCTTGAAAGCGCGAACTCGCGTGAAGGACATCTCTGGCATTCGGCGCAGTTTCGACCTGAACGCCGTCACAATGCATGAAGAATGGCTCGAACGACATGCTTTGAAATTCTCTGTGTGGCAGGAAGCGAAAGTTGTGTGGCCGCACAGATGCAGTGCACATATAAGGATCTACGAAAGACTCCTTCCAAGCATCTGCACGTCGCAATGGCTCTTCAGAAACCGCCGACGGTCTACGATGGTGGAACTCGTTGGCTCTACCTGACGCCTGACAAGCTCCTTCAGGCACATGCTGATATGCAGGTATGTGCCGGAGCTACTTACTGTCGCCGTTCGTTGTTGACTTTTTGCATAGCACCGCAAAGGACACCGCGGACGTGGCGGGAAAGATGTCAACTCTCAAATCGAGACTGGCCCTGTACTACTTCCACGACAGTGCATACCACGGTTCCATGTAGCTGTTCCGTACATCATCGATTGATCAGCTGGAGCAGTGCCGCGAGAACGCATTCGCGAAGGAAATTCAATACATCGTCATGAAGATGCTCAAAAGTTTTCCCACAACGTACAACGACAACGTGCAACGGAGTTCTGAAGACCATGGTCCATGTCGATCTCAAGAACGACGGGCAACTTGTTACCCCTGAGACAGAGCTGCCAGAGATGGCAAGCATAAGCAAGAACTGCGAATTCTGCGAGCGCGGCCGCGCGGTCTTACTCTTGCTACCAGTCCACCCAAGGTCGACCAAGAAGCTGATGATCACTCATATCGACCGAGACCCTGTCTACTGTCAGCCCGCCGCGACTTGTGAAGACTTTCAAGGGCTCTGCCATTACCGAGACAGCCAGGAGGACGACCCGCGACTCGAGCACATCGAAGAGGCCCGATCGCTGATCGCGGCGTTCGTGAGTGCTGCTGCAGAAGCGTTCGAGAGGCACAAAATCTGGTGGAGATCGTGGATCTGGAGACACGCGTGTTTGGCGGTCAAAAGCAATGCCAGGATGGCAAGTATGCGTAGGCTACCTGCGCAGCTGAGATCAGCCGCACTCAAACACCTGAGCACTGAGTCTTCGGCCGAGATTAGTGCTCAGTATCTCCGCCAGGAAAGACACTGCCAAGAAACATATGAACCTATTTCATGTCCTTCTGGATCCCATAGTCGACATCCTCTACTGAAGTAAAAAGCTATCTTGACATCCAAGTGCATCCACGGCCGCTTCGCAACACACTCCTCCGCTTGAGCACCACGGTCGATATCACCAGCTCTACGCCATAGCCCCCAGCATCGCATGGCGTTCATTGAACCCCTCCTGTCTCCACATCCGTTCCTATTCCTCCACACGTCGCTCAAATTCCACATAGCTCTTAGCCTTTTTACCAATCCTCCCCTCCTTCGCGAGTCTCACCCTCTCCCGCGCCTCCAACAAGCACTCCGCTCGATTCTGCGCCGCGTAGTGCCCATTTCGTGCCTGGAGGGCAGGATTTGCTGCGACCGCCCGCTTGTCAGGCTGGATTAGAAATTCCACGGCCTTGGGCATGGGGATGTGCACGATCCTGTCACAGTTATCGTAGCCTGGAAGGCTGTGTTCGGAGAGAGCTTGGCGCGCGACAGGGCCGGATTTCAGGAGAGTAGAATCGCCAGTAAGGACCAGTGCAGCTCGCTCGGTGATCTTGGTGCTTCGTGGCGGGTCTGGCCAGAAAAGCAGAATGACTGCTCGCATGGTCGGGATCATGATGTCTAAGTCTGCGGTTGGGGAGCCCAGCTGGAGTGGTGCGTAGTCGTACGTCCTGGTTCCGTCTGCGGTTCTTTTCTTCTTCTTTAGCTTCCTTAGCCTGACGTTCTCATTCTCGATTCAGTTGCACAGCGTTCGGTGCGAAACGATAAGCTGGTCGAGGTGGTTCTCCAGGTCTTGCTGTGGGTATGTCTTCCCTGGCCACAAGCATTCCATGAAGTGGAGCCTTTCTTCAAAAAGCACTTCTGAATGCCTCTTGTGGAACTCCATGCTCAGTGCACCGCGTGCCCGGTCTCTGAGGTGACTCCGTTCCGCGCGGCGACTGTTTTGGTCTGGGAGACTCAGCTCGTGGGGTATTATGTACACCAGCAGGTTACTCCTACAGGGAGTTCTTAGTCGGAAGTAGCGGTCTTGGGAGTAGCCTGTCTCATTCAACGGCTTGATGTAGCTGCAGCGCTTATTTGCGCAGGCCCTGGATCGTCTTAAAGTAAGTCCATTCACGTTTGTGCTGCTCATAATTTGCCGCAAGTGCGATCTCGTGGTCTGCCATGACTGATGTGTGGTGGTTTGAGTGCGCGCTTTGCAAGCCTCTCCCTCCTTTGTGGTGTTGGACTGAGCTGCTGAAGCAGGTCTACAAAGACTCACAAGCCACAGCCTAATTCTGAGGACAGGCTTGATGTGTGTGAGTTGCTACATTCGAGTCCAGTCAGAGCAAAACAGACCATCCACGCTCGAACACGGCAAGCGTCGCTCGCCCAACATGGCAAGACACACCTGGATAGCCAACAGAATGCCTGCTTGCCTCGCGACATCATGCTTTCAGGTAAGCAAAGTTTGGGTCAGGAACATTCAAGTCGATGCCATGAACTTTTTGGCGTTTTCATACAGTCATGTAGCCGTCTAGCCTAGGTATCTACAGCACATGATCGTACCTGCCATCAAAGCCTGCGCCGAGCAGTCCATCGCTATGCCTGCAATCTCTATTCGCGGCTGTGCTTCTACATACGCTCACGCTGTCTGGGTGCCGCGCGGATGATGTTGTCGACTCTCAGCAGAAGCTCGGCGGCTTCACTTGCGGATGAGACAACAGCGCGCTTGAGCTTGTAGCTCTCGACTACGCCGAGCTCGCGCATATCCGCGATGCCACCTCCGGGTAGCATAAGGTCGAGACCGCTTGACGACATGCCGGAGTAGACTGCCTTCCGTAACCGTGCGACGAGATCTGCGGAGTCGAGACCAGCGTTGTCGGCGAGGATGGTAGGTAGTTGGCGGAGAGCCTTGGCAAAGCTGTCGACCGCGAGCGCCTTCTTGCCTGCAACGTTTTGTGCTGCCTGATCGACTGCCTTGGACATGAGCATTTCTGCGCAGCCACCACCAAGAGTTGTCTTGGGTGTCTTGACCGTTTGTGAAAGCACGGCAAGAGCATCGTGTAAACTTCGCTCTGCCTCATCGAGAAGTTGTTCCGATGACCCTCGAAGGACGACTGTGCATGCCCGACCTGCTGCTACACCAGAGAATCGGATGAGTGCGTCCTCGCCGATGATGACCTCTTCGATCAAATCGCAGTGTCCCAGCTTGACGTGTTCTGGGTGGTCGAATGTGCTGGTGATCTCGGCTCCCGTAACGAGTGCTAATCTCTCCACACCATCGAAGTCTGCGTGCTCGATCGAAGCGATGCCTGCATCTGAGAAGAGCTGCTCTGGCCAGTTGTAGATGAGTTGTCGGTTGACGAAGCAGTTGATGCCATGTGACTTGATCTTCTCGACCTTGGCCTTCATTTTCTCCCGCTCTGCCTTCTCGAGCTCTGCCAGCTTGCCTGTGCTCTCGACCTTGACCCTCGCTCCGAATATCTTGACCTTGTCTGTATCCATAGAGGTGTTTGCGACCAAGATTTTGGCATTCTCCACTCGTTTGGGCTGGCCTGTACCGAACTTCTTGTCCAGAATGAAGCCAGGGTCGAGATATGAGTCGGAGAGCTTGCCACCAGCCTTCTTGATGATCTGAATATGCGTGAGGTCCGTCGAGCCCTTCATGCGAAGAACAGCATCGGTTGCCAGCTCTGCGAAATATTCTCTGTCCTGGCTCAGAACCTTCGAGCTCAGTGTTGTCCGTGCAATCGCGATCAAGTCCCGTCTAAATGCCTCAGGGTTTGAGCTGTGATCCGTCGCACTCTCTTCGAGCACCTTCAGCGCTGCGTTGCTGGCTATCCGGTATCCTTCGATGATCGTCTGTGGGTGGATCTTCTGGTTGACAAGTATTTCTGCCTCTCTTAGCAGTTCTGCTGCCAGCACTGCCACACTCGTTGTGCCGTCTCCTACTTCATCGTCCTGCACTTTCGAGATGTTCACCAGGACTTTTGCTGCTGCATTGTCCAAAGCGACACTCTTGAGGATCGTTGCGCCGTCGTTTGTCACCATGATCTCGCCGGTCGAAGCACTTTGCAGGATCTTGTCTTGTCCCTTGGGTCCGAGGGTTGACTTGACGAGGTCACCGATCGCGATAGCGCCCACGAAGGCACTGTATGCCGGTCAGGATAATGTTTGGCATGTCGTGTGCCTGTAGAAACTTGCCTAAGACGAGCATTCTCGCCTCGCTCCTCTGTGCTGCCTTCTGCGAAGATGTGAGACTGTCACATGTTAGTGATGCCTCACTTGAGGCACTGTTCCGTAGCTCACCATGTCGTGTGGGTATGTGAAGGTGCTGTGTAGTTCAATTGTTGCTGCAGCGCGAACCAAAATCTCGAAAGCGCATTCAGTTTCCCTGCATCTGCATGAAGCTTGATCGAGGGGCACAACTACCATGTAGGTAACATCTCATCAAGCTGTCGGTAAATTTTGATTGGAAATGGTCGCTCAACTTGCAAGTCGATAGATGAATTCTTTCAACACAGTTACACATTTCGCATTAAGACGATGTAAACGGCCGTATAGGATCAGCACCCGTGCCAAACGACAGACACCACTTCTCGAATGTCTTGCCAGCATAGACGGACGGCTTATCGAGATACCGCTCGAACAGTCCTCCAACGATCAAGTTCAGGACTGTGGAAGGTACCATCATCACCAGATATGCACACATCAACCTCAAGCCTCCTGCTCGATCTTTCCAGGATGTCTCCAGATCGTACCCGAACATGAGCAGAGACGCATCGTGCCAAGGCTGCATCCATGCCCGCAAGAAGATGTGACAGAGGTAGAGTCCAAAGGATATTCTTCCCAGATACTGCACCGGTCGAGTCTCCAGGAGCTTTTTCAGGACCGGTGTCTCGCCAATGCCGGCGATGGAGCACATCGTGGCGAAGCACAATATGTTGCGGTCCATCTGACGGTCAGGATACACACCTGTCCAAGCGATTGGTTGCACGAACCAGTCGAAGAACGGCCTTGGCTTGACCCTGATGTCGCCCTCATATTCAGAGTACATGTATCCCCCTGGCATGCCAGAAAGGTAGAAGCCGAACAGAAATAGGCCAAAGAAGAACGCCGGCCGTATCCTGCTCCATCTTCCACCAGCAGGTCTAGTTGCATCTTTTGGCAGATTCACTCTCTCCTCCCGTTCCAGCTGGTAGTCCGCAAACGCCATTCCCATCAAGAACTGCGCAGCAATCCAATCGTCCTTTCCAAAGCTCAACATTACAAGTCCAAAGATGAGACACCTCCTAATCACAATACTCCCCGTCCTCGACACCAGCAGCACAATCATATACACATACAGACTCCCATAATACTCCAACGGTATCGTCCACGAGATTCCACCATCATACCGATCCTGGATCTGGTCCCATCGATCCGGATACCGCAACGGCAACAGTAGGTGGCCAAAACTCTTGAACCAACTCGCAAGCTCCGCCCCGAACGTTGGCGCCGCCTCATAATGCACTGGCTTAGGCAGATTGAACCATCGACACAACACCATCAACGCAAACGTTTCCACCAACACTGGTGTGTACAGTCGAATCGCCCTCCTGAAGACCGCCGATGACAACCCTTGCAGCAGCTCCTCGTACCTCTGCTGTCTCATCAACCTCAACATCCGGTAACTCAACACATACCCACTGATTGCAAAGAACAAGCACACGGCCGAGTCGCCACTGGCGTATATCGTCCGAATGAACGGGAGGTAGTACCAAGCGGTACTCATGTGCTCCTCATGACCCCACGCCAATGTCCGGTCGACCCAGCCATCATTATAGTGGAAGATGAAGACTTCAAACGCCGCCAGTCCACGCAGTCCATCCAGCCATGCTGTACTCCGAGGTTGAGACTCAGGTTCGATATAATTGAACACAGACCGCACAGTCCCTCTCACACCGAGCCTTCTAGTTGTCGCAGGGATGGCGCGAAGCCAGGTAAGGCCGACGATAGACCGCAACAACAGCAAGAGCCTCAGCCTGAAGCTGTGCTGTTCGTTCTTGTGTGTATTTGTGCTTCGTACATCGTGAGGATGATCGTGTTGATCGCGTTCATCGTCGTATTCTCGTATTCCGGACCTGTACGAGTCGGGGAGGTGGGCATTGGCACCACCATTGGCGTGTATAAAGTCTTCTCTTTCGTTTCCTTCTTCTCCTTCTGCTCTTATCACTTCGCGCATCTCTTCATCGCGTTCGCGCTCGAAGGCCTTGAGCAGCACTGCTTGCTCGGGCGTGTCATCGAAGTCTCTGGCCATGGCGGGAGGTGTCGGTGCGTTGAGGCATTCGCTGAACGTCGTAAGTATCGGAGCGGTCGCGTTCGACTGGTGATGGAGTCGGCGGTTCTATCGATCGATTGCTCGAGGATACGTTCAAGAAGACGACTGTGTCCTTCGAGCGACCCCATCTTTCCCACCCAGGCAGCGCGTCCAGTTGGTTTCGACCCTCTCCTCTGGTACTTTCCGTAACAGAGTTCAATGGTGTGCCTCGGTCCCATGTACTGGCTTTGAAGCATAAATCCTTCCTGAAGAACGACATCTTCACATGCACGCAGATCTCCAACAGTCGTGATCTGCTGAGACGACACGAGGGCCATTTGACTACATGAGCAGCCTGACGTCGGTGTCCGTCGGCTGGCATCATCAGCACTATGGCCGAGTCGAAGAAGCGTGATCGCGTGGAAATTCGCGCATGGGCTCCCCGGCCTTGGGTTGTGATGCTCGTATCGTTGCAGCGCCAGACAGACGTGCGTTGCGATGAAGCTGCTGGTAATGCGTCTTTCTGCCATGGCGAGAAACATGCGCTGTCAGCGAGGCTGTATTTCTATGGACTTTGGCCTTGGGGTGAGACCGGACTTTGATCAGCATGAAGGCACTTACTGACGGCAGGGCATATTCCTATTAACGCCGGGCTGCCCTCAACACGACAGTGTCCTTGAGCTCGAGCGGTTGAAATCATCGAGCGCGAAAGCGTTCGTGCCGGTATATAGGGCGAGCTTCTGGTTCATGCAACGACATGCCGCTTTGCCGCGTCGAAATCTTGCGTCTATGCTATTGAGGCGATGGAGCTCGGTCTTCTGTGTGCCTCGAGCCTTTGACTAAAGGTAGACTACTTCGACGAGATATTCACCTCGTGTAGACGTTGTCAAATGCTCTACGTCCGAGCACTCGAACTGGGGATGCTCGTTCTTTTTGTTCGTCTATGCCATTCTCTCAGATGTGGACATGAGAATGTTCGAGGTAAATCTGGAGACACAAGGCGTAAGTTGACGGCTCAAAAAGATGTGAAACATGAGATATGTGCACGGCTTCATGAACATTCCTGACGGCCGACCCAGTCCGCTTACTCTTGCCCAGCACTAGTGTTGAGGTAGTATGCGAGGAAAAGTGGTGGGACGACGACGATGCGGTCTGTGGTGATGTCAGCACATTGAGGATAGCAAGAATGCATGTTGGTATATGTGTCAATACACTGTAGTAATTTTGGGCGATGTCTCTGCCTGTGCGTTGAGCAATTGTTGATATGATGTTTTGGAAGTTGACTGAACAGACGCTTTTTGAGCTTGGCAATTACTATCGCAAAGTATGATACCCAATCTCGGACCAGCACATTGCAATAGTCAACTTGAAATAGCGACCGTGTCTATACCAACTCGATATAGATGAAGCATGTATCCAACATCCCATACCTCCAGCATGTCCAATCCACAATCGATCACCTGCTACCATCACCGCCAACCATTCATCACCAAGAGACCCAAAAGACCGGACCCAAGGTCTTCAAATACCACCAAGAGCCCACCCCACAGATTCAAGATATCCTCTACCCATACCCCAACTCCACGACCTCCTCCCACCCCTTCTGCTTCCTCAACCCCTCCAAATCCGGCACAAACCTCAATTCCAGCTCTCCAAAATAATTCGGCTCCTCAGTAGTCCGGATGAAACCTACACCCTCGAAGAGCCGAATGCTGCCTACATTCGTCTGGTTGATCTTGACCCGCAGGAAGCTGAGTTGTGGTGTGATGGCTCCGCTCTGAGCGTATTCGGCCGCGATATCAGGCCAGTGGGTATGGATGTAGTCGATAAATGTTAGGAGCGCTGCACGGCCGAATCCTTGCCGTTGGAGGGATTTGCGTGCGATCTAGTTATCTGATCAGCAGTGGGCCGGCATCGTGTGCTGGGGTTGGATACGTGTAGACTGACCATCAACTCCACCTCCCCAACGACACTCCCACTCCCACTTCCTCCCAATTCCTCCACCTCCCTCTCCCCCTCCTCGATCTCCGCATCGAACAAGAACAAATTGATATCGCCAATCATTCTCTCTGGACTATCATCTTCTCCCACTCTAACATGGCTCATGCCAGGTCGTTGCTCCCGATCATCTTTTTGGCGTAAAGGCTGACAGATAATGAACGTCAACTTATCACGATCACCCCGCCAGGAGCGCTGCATGGCGTATTCTTCCTCGAGACTGAGCGGTTCTGACGCTGTGGCACTCTGCAGATCCGGATCCTTCATCCATTCATGGTAGTGCGGAACGTGGTGCTCGCTGTATGGCACCAGGAGGAGGGTAGGCGTTGAGAGTGCTGTTAGTTCAGCATGAGTCTGCGAGGCTTATGGAGTGATGTGTTCGGTATGGCGTACCGGTGTGTGCGTTGAGCTTCATGGCAGGCTTCTTCCTTCTTCCCTTGCGATGAGATGATCAAGAAATTGATACTGCGAGAAAGGAGGAAAATGGGAAAGCAAACCTTGCAGCGAGATGTCAGACCTTGATGTGGCGGATGATATACACGAAGTCGGTGCCTACATGGGGTTCACGATGTTTATGAGGTCGCGGTCATTGCTACCTGGTCATTGGTGGTATGGTGGAAAGTTGTCAAGGTTTTGTTAGGGGAGGTCCACGGTGTGGAGGTAGCAACAAGCGAATTCGGCGAGAAATGGCTTGTAAGTGGCACTAGTCCAGAATTGGCAACGACAGGAAGATGCAGCTCGGAAGCCATGAGATACATGTTGGTGGTATTGGTTGTCGTAGTATAGCAATTACTGTTGTACAATAGCGCCATGCGCTGCGCCGGCGCGGTCGCCTTGCCTAACGCCATGCTCGTAGAACCCAAGCTCCTTTGCGATGCACTGTATAGTAGGCCCGATGCAAGCACTGCAAGCTCATACTTACAGCTTCTGGTACCTGCGATTGATGTTAGTCTCTGTGTGTCCTTTCGAATGGTTCCTGAACTTACTCAAGCTTGCCCTCAAGCTTCTTGCTCTCAGCGACCTTCCGGACTGCCTTGTTGAAGTCATCTTGGCTGACCGACTCCCGGTAGTCCTTGATCGCAAACAGTCCAGCTTCTGTCACCACATTCCTCAGATCTGCTCCGTTCAGGCCATCGCTCATCTTCACCACGCTCTCAAAATCAATCTCGCCCTCCTTTTGCACGCTCTCCGCATGAATCTTGAGCACCTCTAATCGACCTGCCTCGTTCGGCAGTGGAATCTCGATCTTTCTGTCGAGTCGTCCGGCTCGGAGAAGCGCAGGGTCGAGGGTATCGGGTCGGTTGGTTGCCATGATGATCTTGGTCTTTCCGAGGTAGTCGAAACCATCAAGCTGGTTGAGAAGCTCCATGAGCGTACGTTGAATCTCACGATCAGCGCTAGTACCCTCGGAGAAACGACGTCCACCGATGGCGTCGATTTCGTCCATGAAGATGATGCAGGGTTCGTGTTCTTTCGCGTAGCCAAACATTTCGCGAATGAGGCGAGCCGATTCACCAATGTACTTGTCGACGATGGCGGACGATACAACTGGAGTGATGTGTTAGCGCAGAAAGACGGCGGCAATGATACGAGAACAGACCTTTGAGGAAGTTGGTCTCCAAAGAGCTGGCGACTGCTCTTGCGAGGAGTGTCTTGCCAGTACCAGGAGGGCCGTATAGCAGCACACCCTTAGGAGGCTTGATGCCGACTCGCAAAAACAGCTCGGGATTCTTCAGCGGCAGCTCGATGACCTCTCGGAGTTCTCTGATCTGGTCATTCAGTCCACCGATCCCACCAAACGACACCTGTCCGGGATCCTCCAACGACATGTTGTACACCAACGGATCGACTTCTCGGGGAAGCATGCGCATGATTGTGAGTGTCGTCATGTCGAGTGCGACTCGTGTGCCCTGCTTCAGCTTGACCTTGTCCACCTTTGACCGACATCCAACAACATATCGAGGTCCCGATGATGCCTTGACGATGAAGCGCTCCTCGTCAAGCTGCTTAAGCACTTCTCCGATGATCTGACCGACACTTTGCAGCGCCTTGATGTTGTCTTCTGATACGTCAAAGTCGTGTTGTAGGCACTTGATCTCTAACCGCAGCGCCTTGAGCTTCGCCTCCCATTCTCGCGAGTCCAGCAGCTTGTTCTTGTACTCCTCCAGCGCGTGATCTCTCTCCGGGTCGCTCATGGTGTGAATGTGTGGGTTGTGATGGGGTCAATATGTGCGCTGTGGTCGGAGGTGTAGAGCGCTGTTGTTGAGTCGGGCGAGGATGGTGTGTGTGGAGGGGTGAGGATGTGTTGATGTTTGGTCGATGGCAAGTATTTCGAGAGAGCTGTAAGGCGGATCAGTGTTGCGTCGTGACGGAGCGTGATACTGAGGCATTCATGCATGCTTATGTAACGAGCACTTCGGGCCGTCCACGGAGCGATACTCCTGGATCGACATGGCAGACATCCCGACGATGCCATCTCCTTCACACTGGAAGACCTCAAGGGATCTAGAAATGGCAGAGATAGCCAGTCAAAAACATGTGAGGATATGGCATCGGCCAGGAACGAGTCTACGCGTGTCGCACACAGCCATAGTGATGCTTTTCAACAAAGTGGCTAGATGACAGCCACCCGTGGAACACACATCTGCTGCCCCTCCATCTCCATCCCGGTCATGCCAACGTGGGGTCCTCCCAAGTCCCAACAGACAAACGCTGCTACTCTAGCTCAAAACAAACAGGTGTTGTCACTGTTGAGCTGGATTTTCCCTCCTTCTTCAGCTTCCATCCAGTCTCAGCAACAACAACACCATACTATACAAGCAGGTAAGTACGCCCGCGGCTCCGGTGTCTATGTACCAGCTCGTTGCTCCAGCACTCCGAAACATCACCTAGCGGTCGACTACGGAAATGCTCTTCAGCAATGCCCAGCGGAGCCGCTGCTGTGACGATGGAGTCACTGCTGCCCTGCATATACACCAGAACATCTCCGTCGCGCCGTCCTCCACATGTTGCATTGCACCTTCCGCTAACAAATACCATCTAGAACATCGCAATCATGGCTATCTCCAAGATCCACGCACGCTCCGTCTACGACTCTCGCGGTAACCCAACCGTCGAGGTCGACATCGTTACCGAGACCGGCCTGCACCGCGCCATCGTTCCATCCGGTGCTTCCACCGGCTCCCACGAGGCCTGCGAACTCCGTGACGGCGACAAGAGCAAGTGGGGCGGCAAGGGTGAGTGACGATACACAAGAGCAGATCGAGGCACACAAGATCTCATGCACTGCTTGCAACGTACCTGTCTTTGGGCATGTACTGACCTGTTCAGGTGTCACCAAGGCTGTCGCCAACGTCAACGAGAAGATCGCGCCAGAGCTGATCAAGGCCAACCTGGACGTCAAGGACCAGTCGGCTGTCGACAACTTCCTTAACAAGCTCGATGGCACCCCAAACAAGACTGAGCTTGGTGCCAATGCCATTCTCGGTGTCTCCATGGCCGTCGCCAAGGCTGCCGCAGCAGAGAAGAAGGTCCCACTCTACGCACACATCAGCGACCTCGCAGGCACCAAGAAGCCATTCGTCCTCCCAGTGCCATTCATGAACGTGCTCAACGGTGGCTCCCACGCTGGTGGTCGTCTCGCTTTCCAGGAGTTCATGATCGTCCCAAGGTGCGCAGAGGTCCCTGGGTGGATGCCAAATTGCGGCAAAGTGTACTGACAGCATCCCTTGTAGCGAAGCACCAACTTTCTCCGAGGCCATGCGTCAGGGTTCTGAAGTCTACCAGAAGCTCAAGTCTCTCGCCAAGAAGAAGTACGGCCAATCTGCCGGAAACGTCGGTGACGAGGGTGGTGTTGCTCCAGACATCCAGACCGCTGAGGAGGCACTCGAGCTCATCACACAATCGATCGAGGAGGCCGGCTACACCGGAAAGATCAAGATCGCCATGGATGTTGCATCCTCCGAGTTCTACAAGTCGGACGAGAAGAAGTACGACCTGGACTTCAAGAACCCAGACAGCGACAAGAGCAAGTGGATCACATACGAGCAGCTCGCACAGCAGTACCGCGACCTCGCTAGCAAGTACCCAATCGTGTCCATCGAGGACCCATTCGCCGAGGATGACTGGGAGGCCTGGAGCTACTTCTACAAGAACAGCGACTTCCAGATCGTGGGTGATGACTTGACTGTGACCAACCCAACCTTCATCAAGAAGGCCATCGACACCAAGGCTTGCAACGCTCTCCTCCTCAAGGTCAACCAGATTGGTACCATCTCCGAGGCCATCCAGGCTGCCAAGGATGCTTACGGTGCCGGATGGGGCCTCATGGTCTCTCACCGCTCTGGTGAGACTGAGGACGTCACCATTGCTGATATCGCTGTCGGTCTCCGAGCTGGTGAGATCAAGACTGGTGCTCCAGCACGTAGCGAGCGTCTGGCCAAGCTGAACCAGATCTTGAGAATCGAGGAGGAGCTCGGTAAGGAGGCTGTCTACGCCGGTACTCAGTTCCGCAACGCTGTCAACCTTTAAGCTGCGAAAGGATGAAATGCAGGTATGATATGCGATGGGCCGGAACGCTAGACAAAGGCTTAGCGTGATGATTCCACATGAATGACAGATAGCTCACGAAAGATAGATGCAGTATACCAGGAAGCATCACAGTGTCCAGCGCGAAGAACGGGCCAAGCATTTTAACGAGAAAGACGCTAGTCCCAGTTCGAAAGGCTACATGCCTCAAGCCCTCAATGAAAACATCATCTCGCTGCAGGTATGCGGGACACGCACACGCGCGATACCGCCGACCAGATCCGAGAGGCTGGACTGATCAACCGAGCCCACTACCTGGAGCATCTGGCGGCTGTCTGACCTACCCACACACCTGATGCAGAGAACCAGCGAAGCATCAGGTCCTGGCCCAAGACATTGATCGCATTGGCATACGACTCTTACAGTCGTCCAAAGACAGTCCTGTCAAACATGAAGAAGTCGCCGGTGCTGTGATCTGCGAAGACCGATGGATGGGAGACCGCCTTGTCGGTATTGAACAAATCCCATACCCTTACCAACCCACGCGCAATGCTGGCAAGGCATCCCTTTGGTCAACTGTGGGAGTGCGTCCGAATGTCATTCAAGCGACATGTGTGTACGGTATTAGTGCTCCCGTTTGGCAGTGGATTCTCGCATCGAGGGGATGACCATCATTTGCCTTCTTGCCACAAGAGAGGTCTATCGATGCACCAGGCCAAAGACCCCGGCAAAGACCATCTTACCCGCGATCAACGGCATGTTATCTCAGCGTTCATCTCTTCAAGCTGTGCCTTGACCCTATTCGGCTATTTGTCGCGGGACTGTGGAATGAATCTGGGACCAAGCCGGCAATTTACTCTGGAATGCCAGCTGGATCAACACAACTGCACTGCGAACGGATTGTTGCTATAAGGCCGTTGCCCTCCGAAACCATTCGCTTTCGTCCTTCATTACTCATAATACCTGCTTCCGGAGGATCTCACTCGTTCGATCTCCCTAAGCATTTCTTCTTAGTCGAAACCACATTCGCTTTTAACACTGCTTCACTGCTTGGACAGCTTGCGCGTACGCTCACTCACGCTTGCTTTCCCGACACTCGCTCTGCGTAGCAGTCATAATCTGATACCAATCGACTTGAAGAAACCACACGACCGTCAAAATGGCCCGAAGAATGGCTGCCGCCGCCGCGCTGGCTGGTAGTGTCGCTGCGCAACTCACACCAAACGCATACATCGAGTTTGTACCAACAAGCTCATCAGAATCTGTCTCATATACAACGATCACAGTGGACACCTGCGACTCCGCCATGCCAGAGACTATGGTCACCGTCATTGGAACAACCAGTGTTACATACTGCCCACAGTGTGAGTCTGCGCCCACACACGCACCTACCAGCAAGAAGCCAGGCCACACCACCGTCTACGAAACCGAGTACATCTCGCTTTGCCCTACCGGCACTGTCCCAGTCACATACACCGTGACCGAGAGCTGCGAGGAGGAGACCCCAACATGGACGCCAGGCCACGACCACATCCCACCCGGCTTCACCACCACCGTTAAGCAGTGCACCAAGGGCTGTGACGGAGGCAGCCCAGAGACTCCTGTCCCAGTCACCATCACCGAGCCATGCGACTGCGAGGCCACCTCCGGCACCCCACTTCCACCCAAGCCAACCGGCACCCCAGTCAGCCAAATTCCAGATGGTAAGTCCCCACCACCCCTTCCCTCCTCACACACAACTAACGTCCCGTCAGGCCAAATCCAAGCCCCAGGGCCCTCCCCAACCGGCCCCAAGCCTCCAGCCGAGACAAGCCCGGCCGACGAGCCCTGCGACGGCACCTCCTGCGGCGGCTCCGGCGACGGCAACGTCCCACCAAAACCATCTGACGACACCCCAGTCCGTCCCCCCTACCCAACCACCACGCACGCCGAGTGTCCCGGCCCCGAGTGCAATGCCCACGCCACCGGCACCATGCCAGCCCCCGCTCCAACGACGCCAGGCTCGCCGGAGATTCCAGCGTATGATGGCGCTGCGTCGTCGCTGAAGATTTGTGGTTTGTTGAGTGTGGTTGCTGTTTTTGTTGGTGGGATGGCGGTGTTTTTGTAGAGTTTGAATGTGGGGGAGGGTTATTGTAATGGGAATTTCCAGGTTATGATGATGGGAAGGGAATGGGGTTTCTAATGTGAGCTTGCTTTGCTTGCCGCACTTGCGTGAGTGTGAGAGTTATTTATACGGCATTTGGGAGGGGGGAAATTTGGTATGCAGAGAGCGAAACATGCAAGCAAGCACTTATCCATATAGCAAAGTTCAATGGCAGTAACTGAAAGCAGAAGCAAGTTGTCCGTGTTCAAAGACTTGTGCGACTTTACGATGTCTCGCCGTGTATGGAACTGGCAACGACACAATAGATATAGGTTTGTCATGTATGTGTAACCTTTCGAGTTCAAGATGAAATGCTCTTCCAAGTTTCCGCTCAGCTCAGCTCAGTCAGCTCTTTGACAAGCATGATATCATCCCACGACTTTGCAGTACCAAGACAGCTCGAGACCTTGGCACGAACGCATACGCAGTACGCCCGAGGAGCTATCAGTAAGTAGTACAAGAACACCAGCGATGCCATACTTGCAGACGCACACTCGAAATCACATCTCCCACCATGAAATCCCCCATTCCGGACTACCTCAACCGCGTCCTCGACCATGCCCGCCCAGACGAATCCGGAGCTCCAGCAGGCTATATCGATGTGCTGGCCAAGGCCGACACCTCCCGCCTGGCCGTAGCGATTGCCATGGTCGATGGAAATGTGTACTCAGCGGGTGATGATCAAGCTGAGTTCTCGATACAATCGATCAGTAAAGCTTTCGTCTACGCTCTCGCCATCGAAGATGCGGGGCTCGAGCACGTCGTGGAGAAAATCGGTGTCGAGCCATCTGGTGATGCCTTTAACGAGTTGTCCCTTCATAAAGAATCCAATCGCCCGATGAATCCAATGATTAATGCCGGTGCCATTACTGCACACTCGCTGGTCGTGGGCCCCAATGCGACAGCGGAGGAGCGGACGGATCGGATCTTGAAGGTGATGTCGAAGCTTGCCGGGAGGGAGTTGAAGGTGTGTGAGGAAGTTTATGAGGCCGAGATGAAGGACTTTGATCGTAATATGGGACTGGCTCATATGCTGAAGGCGGCGGGGATTATCAGTTGCAATCCGCCCGAGGTGGTGAAGGGCTATATCCGGCAGTGCTCCATCAATGTTACTGTGAGGGATCTGGCGTTGATGGCGGCGACGCTGAGTAACGCTGGTTATCATCCTGTGACGAACGAGAAGATCTTTCCGCACGATAGTGTGAGGCAGGTGTTGTCGGTTATGACGACTTGTGGGATGGTAAGTAGGGCACTTTGAGTGGCTCTGACTCTTCCCGTGAACTACCATGCTGACATGTAGATACCTTTAGTACGATGCAGCTGGCGACTGGGTCTCGAACGTTGGTATACCCGCGAAATCTGGTGTGGCCGGCGGGATCCTGGGGGCCCTACCAGGACAAGTCGGCCTGGCAGCATTCTCGCCTAAACTGGATGACAAAGGTAACAGCGTCCGCGGAGTCCGTATCTGCGAGAAGCTGTCACGGGATATGGGCTTCCACATGATGGACGTCAGCCAAATTGCTCGCTCCACCGTTGCCACAGCTATCGCCAAGATCAAAACGGCAGACGACCACGATCCTAATTGCAATCGCCGCATTGCTATCTTCCACATGCGTGGTGCGGTACGATTCGCTGGGTCGGAGATCTTGACGCGGGCCTTGACTCGAATGCTAGGGGAGGAAGACCCTAACGATCCAGGCTCAGGTGCCTACGCAGATGCATGTGCGGTCGTGATCTCGTTCCGCGATGTCTTCTCCCTGAACAAGGTTGCGAGACGGGTTGTTCATGAGGACATCAATCGGTTGATGGCAGAGGACAAGAATGTCGTGGTGATAGATCCAACAGGAGTCTTGCGATGGGATCCAGAGGGTAAGGATAGGCATCCTAAGGTGGTCGATGATCAGAGCCAGGCCAGGGAATACATTGGTGGCGCAGGCTGCTCTGCATCGGTAGAAGAGGACTGGTAGGAAGGGTCCCATGGCAGGCAGTGGAGAAGCTTCCAATGCGGCTTATCAAAGGCACGGTATTTGTTGATGTCCTCATGATATGATGAACCTGCTGAGCTGTTTGAACTCATGCACAAGCCCATCTCGGCACCCGCAAGCATGATTGCCAAGCATGCACGCTGCAACCAGTCGATACGAGGCCCAGCGATCATGCTGTGACCGGAGTAGTCGCTCCCAGCATGAGCGCCACGTCGTCGCCGACTTCGATGTTGAATAGCTTAGTATGCTCGCTCGGCCGAGAAGACCGATATGCGAGGCCTAAGTTACCATTCTGCGTGGTGAAGATGCGAAATGGCTCGAGCATGCGTACTTCCGGCATACCTTTGTCGTATTTCGCAACGCCGACCTTAATCGCCCGTAGATGGTCTTCTTTACAGTGAAGCGCTTCGGCCATTACCTGCCAGGCGTGTGGATGATTCATGTATTTCGCCGCGTCAAGGGCGAATTCTACGGTGTCCAGGACCACGCCGTACAGTGTGATGAGGTTGTCGTGCTCCCGGGAAGTTGGCAGCTCAGGTATCGCATATTCTGTCTCGATGTTGTGGTAGTTCCACCGCTTTTGTACGAAGGTCAACGCCTCTGAGCTTTCTTCAGTTCTGTTTCCCGTAGGTAGGTGCGTCCACGTCTGATAGTCGACACGGTCAATGCCGGTAGCGACACTGAAGTTGCAGGACCACGATGGCGTTTCGTAACGAGACCACTGAAAAGCAAGCATGGCGAAAGATGTGCTTTCTCCATCCTTCACCAAACTATGCTGCTCCGCGTTCGTGTTCCTGTCCCACAGAAGGCGCGATACATCACGAAAGAGCCTTTCCGGGGGTTTAGAATAGTCTACGGAAATCTCAGCTCGGTGCTGCGCAGTAGTGAGACCCAGTAGCGCGTAGACATGATCGAGATGGTTGGACGTGTTCGAAGCTGCAGCAATTCGAAGTAACTCACCTAGTGGCCGACCTTCACTGGGGTGAATCTGATAGTATGTCCACCAATCTCGCATGAGCCATGGCACACGCATAGATTGCTCCATGGACATGAAGGCCTGCCAGATTCCAGATGACCACGTTTGTCCAGGGCGCACATCGGATATCTGCTGTGTTCGAGGAGACCCCAGGATGAACTCCGCAGGCCATGACTTGAAAAACGCCGCTCCATCGAATATGTACTCATCGTACAGCACAAGCGGAGGGTTCTTAGCGACGGACACCTCCTGGAGTACCCACTTCCGCTTCCACCATGCATGAGTTTGTTGTCCCATGATTGAACGCATAGCCTGCGCGTTCAGACCCACGAATTGGTCGTTCTGTTTCGTGTCGCGGTTCAAAGCAATCATCCATCGCAGATTCTCCGCCGTGGGCCCATCTTCGAGATTTCTTGCTGAAAGTACGTCTGTCCCCATGCCCAACCATATGTAGACATCCTCTGCCGCGGAAAAGATGTGCTGCATGATGCTCACCTGTGCACTGCGTTCCTCCACATTCTGCTGATCGATACATAATGCGTCGACCCACAGGAAGACCGATTTTCGTGGATTCCTTGCCTGGCGCAAAGCTCGGTCTAGGTGCTTCGTGATAGGTATGCACGCCAACGGACCGATCTCAAGCTCGATCCCGGTTGGTTCTGTGCCCCATGAGTACGACAAGGCGATGTATGGCGGCGCCTCACAGATCTGGAAAGAGCGAAGGTCGGCGATGACAGGTGTTTTCGTCCCATCTGCTTGAGCATCGCGAGGACCTGGGCGCAGGACCAGCAGTCTGAATTGACCCGGGTCATCAACCGGACAGTCGGCGTAAACGAGCTGTCTTGCTTCTTCAGTACGAGAATGGGCCATTGGTGAGCACGGTATCATGCCAAAAGGAGCTCCTGCCGCAGTATGCAATGCAGTGCTGGCGGGGTAGAGCTTGCTTGCGCTGTGCTACGCATAGCTTCCTGATGTGTTCCCATATTCATGCGTCTGAGCGTGTTCTGGAGAGCACAGTCGCAGCATCATATCCTCAATCACCCGCCATTCCAGCCATACCATGATATCTCGTGATCCACCATCTCTTCGCCTTGTCGCGCTTCCATTCAAACACTCCCACGCTTTGCCTTGTCACATCTCCTAGCCCCGTCGTCTCGATCGTGACATACGACTCTGCCCATGCCGCCTTTTCGTGCACCTGCGTGTTGTAATCGATTGGTACGAGCCGGTATTCTGGGTAAGCGACAGTCATCGCGCGAAACAATTCGATCAGATTCTTGGCTCCCTTTCGTTCTAGCTCCTCGACTGCGAGACGCGAATCTTGAGCGAGTATTGGCTGATATTCTGGGGAGTAGACGAAGTCGTTGGAGAAGCGTGTCCAGCCATTGGCATCAATGTCGGTGGGTAGGTCGAAGTCGCGGTTGTTGATGCGGATGCATGTGTCCAGGATCGTTGCTTCGATCGCCCTCGCAATCGCTTTCTCGTCGCCTATGTAGGCATATGCCCAGACGTCGCTCATGATGAGACGCGGCCAGGCAGGTCTATCAGCTAGTCTGTTGAATCAGCAAGGCATGCTCGAAGTCCCGACAGATCAGTTGTGGCCAAGGACTCGATAAATCGGGATTTGCAAGACAGTAGCGAGGCTAACACGAGTACGAAGTCAGTGATCGCGAGGAGTCAGGAAGCAGTTGTATTGTTCTTGTGAGCAATGGGAAGGCCTCTCGCATATCCATATCCCTACCAAGTCCGCTATTCGAAGAGACATAAGGGTCGGGACGAATTTCGACTACAGTAGGGTTACCAAACTCGAGAGCGGCTTCGAGTCGACGAATTCTAGATATCTCGACCTTATACGTACCCGCTACGCTTACTATATATATAATATATAGCTCGTTCTACTCGCCTTACTACGACAAATCTACCGATCTACTTTTTATAACGATACGACTACTATGTACGGCGCGCTTACCTCGAATACCTCGAGTTTAGACGATTCCTACCGAGCGCGTAATATATACTCTATATATATATATACCTAATACCTATACCGATCGAGTCGTAGACCTTATAAGAGCTAGATAGGATATATATTTAAGAGTTATATAGATAGATAGATATTTCATTAAGCTATTATAGTGCCCTTCGGCCTATATAGCTATACTATCCTGTTTTCGTATATATAGAGGGGGAACCGTATTAGTAAAAACTCCTCCTCCTTCCCGCCTATCTTTTTCCCTTAGTTATCGTCTTAGATTTCTCTTATTAGGGGTACGCTAGTGTTATAGGCCTACCCTAATAACTACCCTATCGATAACCCCCCTAGCTTCCGCCTCTTATCTATCTACTCCTCCGTCTCGCTAGCGAGGCTAAACTACTAGAGGTATCCCTACTATAGTATCTACCGAGAGATTTGGCGAATGTTGCCCTTGTCCCTAATAATTAACTTATAGTCTCTCCTTTCCGCTTAGTACCTCTAATTTCCCCTACCTCTCGCCTACTACGGGCACCGTAGTAGTATATGTTCTAGGTTTTACGATAGGTAGCTACACTAGTAGGCTAGGCTATAGATGTCTAGTACGCATCTCCTAAATAGGTAGGCCCTTAGTCTAATATATTCGGACCTAATTTGGATCGCTATACTTGCTTCGGCCCTTATTAGGTCCCTATATAGCTAATAATTATGTCTCTAGAAAGCTCGGAGTACTATCGGGCCTATTGTCTTAGGGGGCTTCCTTTTCTAGTCCTACTTCTATAGGTAGCTCGCTATCTATTCCGCTAGGCTTTAGGTCTTAGCCTCACTCCCGCCGGTCTAGCGAGTCCTATACTCCTCCTCTTTTCGTACTAGCTATTCGGTACTTATCTATACGGCCGTAAAGGTAGTAAGGTTATCCTCTTTTTAGCTTGTCCTATGTCCGGCCCCTCTCCGGTAGCGGCTTTCTATCTTATTCTTTGCCTCCTAGATCGTAGTTCATACTAGGTAATCTGTCGTCTTTACCGCGTATTAAATTCTTATTCCCTAGATATATTGGCCGATTAGTAGTGTTCCTGTCTCTATTTCTACCGTATATATTAACGTTGTCTTATATACGCCTAGTATCCTACGTAGGTTACCTACCTATTTCCTGTTTAGGGGTTACTCTATCCGTTTTAGGATCGGTTTGCCTACGCCTCCTATTCCCTAAATCTATGCCCCGTATAATATAGCTAGTCTAACGATCGCCTTATATATTACTCTTACCTTATCGAATATTGCTCTCTATATAGATGCCGTAAGCCTCTTTATCGAGGCTTTATTGACTTACGCTCGACTCTAGGCTTTCTTAATCTATACATTCTAGCTTAGCTTCGGGTCGAGCTAGATCCCTAGTACTCGTAGCTCCGCTAATAGCTTAGTCTCGTAGCCTTAGATTCTTACCGCCGCCTTTATATTATAGTATATTCTCGCTTTACTAAAGTGTATAAGTTAGTACTTTTTAGGGGCGAACCGGGCACTATACTTCTTTGCCTACTCCTCGCATTTCTTATACCTATCTTTAAGGAGGCGACAGTTCTCTTCTATCGAGTCTAACTAGGCTAGAATGTTTATATCGTCTACGAATCCCGATACTAAGGTTTACGGAGAGGTAAGTAGGGGGATTAGATTAGACATAAATATTAGAAATAGGATAGGGGAGAGAGTAGATCCCTAAGGTATTCTAGCCTCTACCTTTACCGGGTCGGACGTGTACCTTCCTAGGACTAGGTATATTGTCCGTTCCTAGAGAAAGGAGTAGACGAACTTCGTTACCTACTAGGGGATGCCTTTCTGCTATAGGATATATATTAGCCTTTAGTATAAGACGTTATCGAAGGCTCCTACGACGTCGAGGGATAGTAAGGACGCCGCTCGGTTCCTACCGTAGTACTAGAGGGTCTAAATTTGCTCCGTAATTAGCTCTATTACTATTAGTATCGATCGCTAGCTTCTTCCCCCTATCTATATTACTAGGAGTACGTAATTGTCCTCGGCTAGCTACGTAAGTCTCTAGGCTACTATCTTTTCTAGGACCTTCCCTATCGTGTTTAGAAGTACGATTAGTCTATACGATTTGGGCTAAGTATAGTCCTCCTTCTATAGCTTACGTAGTACTACTGTTATAGACTCTCTATACGGCTTCGGGCAGTACCCTAGCCGTAGGTACGCGGTAAATAGGTTTATAAGGCTCGGCGCGATCTCTTCTCTATACTCTTTTAGTAGTATATTTAGTGTTAAGATATAGCATCTTAAAGGGAGTTAATAATTAGGAAGTGATCTAGTAGCCTAAGGCATCTACGATAACTCAGCTTATAGGGAGATACCTTCTCTCCCCTTTAGCTTAGATAGACATCTAATATAATCAATATATTAGTTCCTAATATATTGCTATATACTCGTGCTATTAGTTAGTTAAAGATTAATCTCTTACTCCACTCCGCTACTATCTACCCGTACCTGTTTAATTGGTTATAAGCCCGGGTTTATATAGGAATAAGAGCAACCTATATCAGTATAGGTTACTTATATCCCTTACTATCGTAGTAGAAAATATCTAGGAATCAGAAGTCTACCCTGTCTATCCTATTAAGGAGCTTAGTTCGATACTAAGTAATAGGTAACCTAGACAAGGACTCTATACGGCTTACTTAAAGCTAATACCTTGAAGATACTCTATAGGTAGAACTATATCGAGATACTATTAAGAAGGACTTTAAGTAAGTCATTTAAAGCTCTACTAGGAGAGACAGACCTATGTCCTAGCCCCGAGACCTTATACCGCTCCTTTACTTTACTAAGCGGGCCTTAGTATCTACACCTACGAACTTTCCTATTCTATACTAGAAGCCTTAGTAGGATCTAAGCCACCACTTTAGAATATACACACCTTGTTTCATTACATCCAATTTATTATAGATCTATACTAAGAGAAGATAGAGGAGAAGGGAGGCAAAATCCTAATTCTTAGGAGGGACAATTAGAAGAGATAGTTGAATCTTTAGAGATATAAGATAGAGAGCCAATTAGCATTCTTTGTAATTGATGACCTAATAGAAGTGTCTTTTAACAACATTAAGGGCAAGACTCTGAAACTCTAGGAAGAGGCTACAACTAAAGAGATCCTTAATACGCTAAAATAGACAAGACATAATACAGTATATAACTTCAGTATCCTTAGTAGGATTATAGAAGAAGATGAATTTGAGCTTAAGGGCTTATATAAATCTAGAAGAGCTACTAAGAAGTAGGTGTATCTCTAGAACAAGTATAGCTAGGTGCTACTAACCTATACACATAAGCTTACAAAGCAATTTGTGACCTTTGAGATAAGTGAAGAGTTCACTATTAGATCTGTATAGACACACCTAGTTTCCCTTAGAAAAAGGATTGCTAATGTTGACCTAGAGGGTTAGCATTATAGGAAAGCTAATATAAGGATGACCTAGCTCTTAAGCTCACTGCTACCTAACTACTATATAGCTAGGGATACTATTATAGCTTAGCTAAAGATAGATTATAAAAGGACCTTAAAGATCCTTAAAGCTTAAGAAGCTAGGTTAGATCCCTCTAAGGCTAAGTATAGCATAGTAGCTACCTAGGTCAAGCCCTTAGGTCTAGCAAGACTACTCTCCTACCTTCTCTATAAGAAGGATTATCTGATCAAGGACTGCCCTAGTTTGCCTAAGGCAAGAAAGGTCCTTAGATCTCATTCCTAACTACTATCTTCCTAGAATACAACATATGTCAAGAAGAAGAGAACTCTACCACCCACTTTAAGGAGGACACTAAGAGAGAAGTCCTCTATAGAAGAACTTAAGAAAATGGTGAAGAAACTCAGCTCTAATATACTGTCACTCTAGAAGAACTAGGCCTAGTCTTATACCTCTAAAGTAAAGAAGACTAGAAAAGGTTTCTCCGCCTAAGAGTCACTATACAGCTCATCCCTAGAGACAATGTCTAATAATAATAAGTATGATGAAGTGGCTCACTTAACTATAGAAGTCTAAGGCAAGTTCCCCTCGTTAGAGTGGTTACTTAACTCCTATACTTTATCCTATATAACTGACTAAAGCTGCCTCTTTAGATCTATAACTCCCTTGATAAGGAAGAAATAGATCAAAGTAGGAGGTAGGTTTTTATTGGCTACTTATATTAGGAATGTAGAGATAAGTAGGAGAGCTAGTAGAAAAGTTGTTTTGGAAGATGTCCTACTTGTACCTAAGCTAGGAGTGAACCTGGTTTTATAGAACTAGTTTAGCAAGCAGTTTGGTGTGCAACCTCTATCATTTTCTCTTGTTTCCCCCTCTAGTAAGACTGTTGTCTAGACAAAGCTCCTTAGGGGGGTTCTATTCATTGATAAGATTTCTCCTCTCCTATAAGAACGGGCACATTACTCATTATATACACTACTAATAGAGAATGCCTTTGTGACTGCTCAATTAGAGACCGACCTAAAGTAGTAGGAGCTTTAGTATAGAAGATTTGTACACTTTAGGAAGAATTTGCTCTAGAATCTTTATAAGGTAATATACTTAAAAGAACCTATTCCTATCCCTAAGGATGGCTTTTACTAGTACAGAGTATACTTAATAGCAAAGATAAAGAAGTATAAAGGCAAAGTTATAGAGAGAAGACCTAAAAGACTTGCCCTTATATCTATTAATATATGTGGCCTACTACTAATCTTAAGACTAGGATTCAAATACTAGCTTAAGATTGTTAATAACTTCTCTAGGAAGAAGTGGACCTTTCCTCTTAGGAAAAGAGAAGATGCTCTAGTTGCTCTCTAGAACTAGAAGATCAAAGCAGAGAGGAAATCATTAGCGTAGCTAAAAGTAGTAAGACTTGACAATATAAAAGAACTTATTGTATTAGTAAAGCAGTAGGAGAAGGATTTAGGGATTAGGCTCGAGCCGACTAAGGTATACAACTCTCTATAGAATGGACTAGTTAAGAGGTCAATACAAACCTTAGAGGACTCTATAAGGGCAATGCTTAAAGAGGCTAAAATGCCGTTTGAATTTTGGCCTAAAGCACTAGAGGCCCAAACTTATATAAGGAACAAACTACCAAATGGCCTAGATTACAATAGGTTCAAGGTTTCACTAGATAAGGCTTTTGATAGTATCAAACCGACCATCAACTATTTGAAAGTTTGGGGATATAAAGCTGTTGTCTATATAGACACAAGATCCTAACCTTAATAGGCAAGAAGTGACAAGCTAATAAATAGGGGTAAAGAAGCAGTGTTTATTAGGTATGTTAAAAACATAGCTAAAGCCTAGCTCTTTTGGGAACCAGACATAAGAGCTGTTAAACAACACATATATATAGACTTCTTTAAGGACTAGCCTAGAGGTGATATAGGTCTCAATGTTCCAATATTGAATCTACTAAGTAGTGTACTAGCTAGGAAGCCCTTAGGAAGGCCGAGGAAGAACGTATCCTTAGGACAATCTACCTACTATTTAGGCGTCTATTAGAAACCCCCCGAAATAGATTAGCTAATTAAGAGCCCTAAAGTCGCTTCGCCGAGAAAGCTGTTTATATAACTTCCCTAATCTCCGGAGAATATAGGGGAATTTCAGAAAATTGGGTAGCTAATTAAGAGAAGCTCCCTAGATCCCTAGGAAATAGACGTTACTAGGTTATAAGTAACGGTCCCTAAATCATCCCTTAGAAAGAGAAAGGCTGACTATAATGTTGAGGGCTATGACATGAAACAGAAAGCCCCAAAATCTATAGTCCCTAAGTCCGAACTAACCACTGAAGTGGGAGAAGTAATAGACCTCTTAGAGAACCTTGCTGCTTTTTACCAAGCTTTCTTTATAGCTATGCAATCAGTAGATAGTTCAATACTATAGGATAGCAAATTCCTGGAAGAAGTTAAGGAAATGGCCTTTATAGCAACTATAGAAGCTATTATATACAAGCAAGAGGTCCTAATTCTAAAATCCTATAAGGATGCTATAAATGACAAGAAATAGGGACATCTTTAGAAGGAAGCAATCCAAAGGGAACTAGATGCTCTATAGAGTAACAACACCTAGGAAAATTCTGTTCTACTAAAAGGAGTAAATCTGGTTACATTAAGATAGGTCTTTAATATTAAGAGAAGCCTTAGTAGAGCTATTGAAAAGTTCAAGGCTAGACTAGTTATAAGGGGCTTCTTATAGAAGTTTAGTGTTGACTTTATAGAGACATTTGCACCTATAGTAAGACAGGACACCCTTAGGGTATTTATAGCTATTATGTATAAGAAGGATCTTTATCTTCACTAAGTAGATATGAACAATGCATTCATAGAAAGCACCCTCTATAAAGACATCTTCATATTACTACTACTAGGAGTTGAGCTTCTACTAAACATAGTGTTCAAAATCCTTAAAAGCTTATATAGACTTAAGTAAGTAGCTAGAGATTGGAATCAACTCTATGTGTCAAAGCTCGGAGAGATTGGATTCACACAGTCAGAAGTAGATCTATACCTACTTATCTATAAGAAGAGGGAGATCATAATCCTTATATATATAGATAACATTCTAATTGCTACACTAAAGTTAATAGATGTTCTCTAGTTCAAAAGAGAACTTGGCAAGATCTTCAAGATCAAAGATCTAGGTGAACCTAAAAAGATCCTTAGCATAAGAGTCACAAGGGATAGGAAGAGAGGAATCCTGAAACTTGACTAAGGACACTTTATTAGGGACAGCCTAGCTAAGATAGAAATGAACTATAAGAAGGCAGCACCTATATACTCACCGATAGAAAGCTATAAGGCCCTCAAACCTTTAAGCTATATAGATGAGAGGTGTAACAAGGTAGAGTACTAGAGTATTAATAGTACTTAGATGTGGCTCGTAACTATTACAAGGCTAGACATTGCTTTTGCCCTAGGAAGGATGAGCTCATTTATAAGTGACCTATCCACCTACTACATAAAGGCTTTGAAGAAGATCACTAGGTACCTAAGATCATACCCTAATCTAGGACTTTAGTTCTTAAAGTCTAGAAAAGTACACCTTATTAGATACTATAATTCTAATTATATAATAGACAAAGCAGACAGAGTCTTAATCCTTAGGTATGTCTTCTTCCTCTATAGGGCACCAGTTTCTTAGATAAGTAAGAAGCAAAAGTCTGTAGCAACATCTATAATAGAGGCTAAATATATAGCTATAAATATATATACGAAGCAGTCCTAATTCCTAGCTTTACTACTAAGGGAAATAGATTGTCTAGAGTTAGTAGGAGACTGTTCCTATCAACTAAGAATCACTAGAAACTAGGAGACTATATCAAATTTGAGACTAGTCTAATTAAGAGGTGATAATTAAGCTGCCCTTACTCTAGTAAAAGATGTATATGTTTATAACAAGTCGAAGCACATTGACATTGCCTATAACGCTATTAGCAAACTTTGGTAGAGGAGGCTTATTGCTATTAAGTACACCCTAACCTCTGAGATAGTTGTAGACGGGTTTATAAAACTAAAGACTGGTCCACACTTCTAGAGGTTTATAAGCTAGCTAAACCTGTCATAAAAAGGTCTAAGTACTATTGACAGGAAGTGAGCAGACCGTAACCTTCTATACGAGATGAGTAGGAGTGTTAAGAGGTAGCATCTCAAAGGGAGTCAACAATTAGGAAGTGATCTAGTAGCCTAAGGCATCTACGATGACTCAGCTTATAGGGAGATACCTTCTCTCCCCTTTAGCTTAGATAGACATCTAACACAATCAACATATTAGTTCCTAATATATTGCTATATACTCGTACTATTAGTTAGTTAAATATTGATCTCTTACTCCACTCCGCTACTATCTACCCGTACCTATTCAACATTTAGTATCCTATCTAGGCCTAGGGCTTTTCGTCCTTTTAGCTTACTTATAACTCCTATTACTATATTAGAGCTAACCGCCTAATCTTCTATATCTAGAGGTTCCGGGTATATACTCGGGTCGATGTCCGTAAGGTCTACCTCTACTTACGTCGAAAAGAAATAGTCGGCTAATACTTTTGCCTTACCCCGGGGCGTAGCCTAGGCAATCCCTTCGCGGTCTACGATTAGAGGGAATTAAGGGGTTTGTTACTCTTTAGGTAGTCGTGCCTATTTAGTAAGTCTCTATATCTGTTCCGGGTTTTCTATAACGAGCCCGATCGTCGCTCTCTAGTCCTATAGCTTATCGCGTCTTATCTATACCTTCTTCTCTTATATCGCGCGACAGTATTGCTCCTACGTCTCTTAGGTATACTCCTTTGTCTACTGTCGCCTTGCCCTTCTAGCCTCCTTTATAATAGCCGTATATAGAAGTCGTAACTACTAAAAGTCCGCCCCCTATATAGACGTAGAGCTAAGGGAAGAAGCAACAGTCTCTAGCTAAAAGGATGGTAGGACTCCTCTAGAAGACTAAATAGATAAGAACCCTATAGAGGCCAGGAACCCTAAAGGCACTCCAATAGTTTAGTAGCCACAACTACCTACTGTACTCAGACCTGACCAGGTCAGAAGCAAGCATAGCAATATAAATCCGCTCTGAACATATCGGAGTCAGGGTATACCTACATTAGAGAAAAGTCCTAGGTATCGAAGACAAGAGTTGCCTATACGGCTACCTGTCCCAGAATGTCGAACATAGACTTCTGGTTTGCAAAGAATGGAGTATAGGGAGAGGTGAATGGAGGGCAAGGGCAAGGAACAGAAACTTCTAAGCTATGATTAGTAATAAGGGAGACCTCTAGAGGATTACAAGGTGGATCATCCACTAAGGATTTTTAGAGCAGTTCTCTTTTACTAGGGAAACAGAGAGATGGATTGAGGAGAGAAAGAAGGAGGAGGAGAGTAGGAAGAGGGGGACAACTCTAGGGTTGTAGACAAGGTAGTCAGAGGCTAACCACTATGACACTAGTGCACCCTAATAGAAGGAAAACCGAGAACTTATGGCAAGGAAGCTATTAGAGAAGGAGAGGAGGTTTTTACCTAGGAATAGGTTTCCTACCTTATGTAGTAACATATATAGACATAAACCCGTATAGGCCGGAGGGCACCACAATAGGTAAATGAATCATCTATCTATCTATCTATATAGACGTAGTAAACCTCTAGTATAATACTATATTCTGTTTAGCTTTCCGTAATATTACCTATACGTACTTCCTCTACCGTAGCGCCGGGTCTACCTATAGTCCGAGGATCCTAAGCTAATTTACCGGGTTAGTCGTATACCCCTATATCTAGATAGAAGCTTATATATTATAGAACCGTAGCCGGCGCGTAAAGTGTATTGGATTAAACTTTTCTAGGGCAAACCAAGCCCTATACCTCCTAGCCTAGTCCTCGTAGATCTTATACTTCTCTTCTAGTAGCCTATAGTTCTCCTTAGTCGAGGAAGACTACGCTAGGATATTCGTATTATCTACGAAGCCGCTCGTAGCGGTGTTCTAGGATTCTAGGGCTAGGAGTAGCGTCGCTATAAAGAAGAGGAATAGGATAGGTACTACCGTTAAGCCTTACGGGATTCTAGTATAGACTACTTAAAATAGGCTTTTGTACTAGCCGACTAGGATCGACATACTACGGTTTTAGAGGTAGGACTGTATAAAGTTAATAAGCTACTTAGGGAGTCCTTTCGACCTTAGGATATAGAGTAGCCGCGGGTATAACACGTAGTTGAAGGCTCCCGATATGTCTAGACTAAGTAAGGATGCTACCTTATCCCTATTCTTATACTAGATAGCCTTTACCTAAGAGGTGATAAGTTCTATCGCGGATAGCGTCGATCGCTATAGGCGCGTACCTATCTAGGTGTCCGGGAGTAGGGAGTATTCCTCTACCGCCTCGGAGAGTCTCGTTATAACTAGCTTCTTAAGCGCCTTCCTAAGAGTATTAAGGAGCGTAATTAGGCGGTACGACTTCACCTACGTATAGTCTTCCTTTTACGGCTTACGTAGGACTACTATCGTCGATTGTTTAAATACTATCGGGTAGTATCCGGTCTATAGGCAGGCGTTAAAGATCGCTACGACTACTAGGGCTAGTTAATCTCTATACTTCTTTAGTAGCTCGTTTAGGATCCTATCCGGCCCCGGGGCTTTCTTCGCCGGTAACTTCCTAAGTATAGCGGTAACTTCTCCCTCGGACACCTCCTATTAAACCGCGATACTAGGGGCTAGAGGAATAGAGCTATTTATATCGCTTAGATTAGCCTCGACTAGGGGCGGGAAGAACTTACTAGCTAGTAGATACGCCTTAGCCTCGGGGTCGCTAACCGGGCTACTAGGCGATTATAGCGCTAGGATAGAGAAGGAGGGGCCCTATATAGGGTCCTGTCGGGCCTATTTCGCTAGCTTCTATATCCTCGCTAGCTTGCCGGCGATTTCTTCTACTATAGCTCTCTAGCCGACTACTTTCTCCCTCCGTATTATAGCTTTCTTCTATTAGTATACCTCCCTATATACGTTCTAGGCCTCCTCGCTATAGCTACTCGTCTATACCCGGCGGGCTCTCTTTGCTTCTCTTACTACCGTAGTATACTTTAGCGTCTAGTATAGTTTAGACTATATCGTTAGTTAGGTAAGCGGAACGTAAAGTAAGGTCGCTTTTCTTATTTCGTCTATTAACCCTTAGACTACCTCGTCTATCTCATCTTTACTATTGTATTACTACTACGCGATCTAGACTAGCCTCTCGGAGTTATCGAGGTACGCCTAGATGTTAGCCTAGTAGGCCTTTCCCTAGTTTAGCTTAGAGGTTCTCGCTAGTATACGTTATATCTATATCGTAATAGAGGTCCTAACTAGTATATAGTCTAACGACGCCTCGAGTTTATATTTGATCCTATAGTAGGTTACTATATTGTAGTAGCTATCTAAGATCTAGGAGAGGTAGATCGTGCCTTAGAGTCCCCCTCTCTTCTAGGTGCCTAGGTCCTTCGGGGTATTAAGGGCAATTACGTTACTCGCTATTAAGTCGAGTACTTCGTCGGCTATAGGGTACGGCTATATAAGGCTTTCCTAGGAAGGGTAGTATATATTAAAGTCTCCTACTACGATATAGTACCCTTGTCTCTTAAGCGTACTATCTAGGTGTCTATAGACCCTAAGGTCGCGGCTAGACCTCGAGGCTAGCGGTTATATATATAGGTTGTATATCTAGGTACTACCTACGTAGAGGGAGGTAATATTGCCCCCGCCTTCTTCGTCTACGTAGTATACTACCTCCTAGTCGGATTCTAGTATGTCCTTACTAATATAGAAGTACGTACGGGGTCTACCGTCGCCTCGTAGGTATGTCGTATAGCCTAGTAACTTATAGGTCGTTAGTCTCTTATAGTACGGGTTAATCTATAGCTTCTAGATTACTAGGACGTAGTAGACGTACGGGTCCGCCTCGTATAGGAAATAGTTCTAGACTATATCCTTACTATAATTAACGTTATACTAGATAATACTAAGCGTATCGAGGCTAGTTATCGTTATTAATAATTATTTCCTCTATAATGTCCTATATCCTACTACCTTATACGTCCTAGTCTACGCCTATTAGCTATATACTAAAGGGGAGCCGGGCCTAGTTAGATTCCCTCGCCGTAGCTAATAGAGTACGTAGCCTCCCGTACGCCCTAGGTTACGTATCCTTTATATCGTTCTCGGCTCTAGGGCGCTTATACCTAACCGCTACTAGCTAGTTCCGGTATAGACTAGCCTTATAGTCGCCGTAGAATCTTAGGGCGACGGTTCTATTTATAATTGCCTTGTTTTTCGCTAGTTTCCGCTATAGGCATTCCGCGCTATACGATAGGTAATACCCCGGATAGTTCGCGTACCGTCTCGTAGCCGATATATAGTCCCTAGATATATAGTCTCCTATATAGTTCGAGTAGGCCTACTTGTTTATATACGTATAGGTTTAGTGTCTATACTATTAGTATTTAAAGTATTAGAGGACACGAAAGGATAAGGAGTGCTTTTCTACTATCTTAAGGCTATATTACTAGATTAGGCCTTATTTATTACGGGTAGCCCGCGACCCCTTACTATAGCTACGTCGGCCCGGCTAAACCGCGGACCTTCCGTATCGGGTTAGCGCGGCTTAGCTTTACTTTATAACTTTGCCGCGCCTCGCGCTCCTCTTTCGTAGCTTCGTAGAATAATAACTATCTCGTTCGGACCCTATAGTACGCGCGCCCTTATAGTTTGTTCTACTACCCTACCTAGATCGCGGATATAGGTAAGGGACGCGTAATAATGTGAATAGACAGAACCGTAGATCTAGAGAACGCGTAGAGTCGTATTAGAATATAGAATACGGTAAGGCGTATAGCGCGTAGATACCTAGAGAACGTAACGCGGCGACATTATTAGTAGGTAGTTGCGCGCTCGTAGACAGTTAGGATATAGGCATCGTTACGCCTCCCCCGAGCCTAGATAATATAACTTTATAAATAGCAAACGGCGGTATACTACCGCTACCTAAGCCTAAGGGCAAAGGTAAGTACCGTATATCTCTTTTCCCCGACCTCTCCTCTTTTCCTTAGAGTTAGACATAGGACGACAACCGGCGGGTTATAGTAGACACCGGTATCGCGCTGTAATAAGAGATTAATAAAGCTTACTAGAAGGCCTTTGAGCGAGAAGAAGGTAGTAAGATTGACTTTATAGAACTGTTCGAGTTCAAGCTCGAAGAGAATCTAGGCGGCGACCTAGACGAGGTAGATCTATTACTCGACGAGACAGAATACATTCTCGTATCTAAATACTAGAAAGTTACCCTAGATAACCTTACGACCCTTATATCCTAACACCCGAAGACTACCTACGACTTCGTACTATAAGTAGTTAATACGGCGATTACTAAGGGTAGACAACTCGATATAATAGAGCGAGCTAACGACCTCTAGAACACCTAGTATACTACGCTATATACCAAATACGACCGTATCTATAATATACTACGAAGTAAAGAGCTTGTTATATAGAAAATAGTAGCAGATCTTAAGAGTAAGAAGGATTACAACCTAGCTAAGTTATAAGAGCTAGAGAAGAAATATAAGGAAGCTAATAACCTATATAAGTAGTTTAGCGAGATCTACGAGAAGGAGAAGAAGAAGGTACAAGATGCTAAGGCGAAGAACTAGGCCCTATAATAAGAAGTCGATAATCTAAAGGCTCGGCTTAAGGTAGGAGACACTATATAGAACGTAGGTAGGGGCCGCTTAGGCCGCCGACCCTCTCGTTCCCGCCTATACGAGACCTTACTCGAGTAGCTATTACGTAGGTATTGCGAAGCTACTAGTAGAGGTGGCGGTAGCGGTAGTAGTAATAACGATAGAGACGACGATGACCGTAGTAATAATAGCCGAGGACGTGATAACGACCGTCCGCGACTAGGACCTAATAATAGTCGTAACTCGAGAACACGTAATACCCGTACCTAGACACTACTAGTTAATCTTCTAGAACGTCTCTTTACTATTAACCGCACCCTTACTCGCGGTATAGAGATCGGTAAGGGTGTGCCTAACCCTAAGTACTTTAAGAACGATAACGACCCTAATTTCGACAGCTAGTATAGTAGTGTTCTCCTAAAGCTAACTATAGTAACCTTCCGTACTAAGGTAGATAGTCTACGCTTTATATATAGGTAGACATAAGGTGATCCTTAGCGAAGCATTAAGCCGAGGATCCCTATGCCTAGATAGTAGTCCTTTAACGAGTTTAAGACTAGAGAAGAGTTATTAGATTAGATAACACGCTAATATAGTATACCTAATAAAGAAACTAAGGCTATAGTTAATATTACTACCTATAAGTAAGAACAAGGCGAAACCTTTATAGCCTTCTATACCCGCTACTCGAAGTTACGCGCCTAGATGTTATAGACCGATAAGACCGAGCTTATACTATTCCGTAACCGACTAAACCGTAAGTACTTTATTAAGACCTTCGGCGACCGCGAAGTCGACCGCCGCCTAGATAGTATATAAGACGTTATCGAGGAGTATACCGTACTAGACGAGAGCTTCTACGAGATAGATCGACTATACTCGTAGAAGGAGCGCCCCCGTAGTAATAGTAACTCGAACGGTAATAGCGGCTAGAATAACTAGAATAATAGTAACGTAGTTACTAGTACCGCTACCGGTATAGTAGGTACCTTAGTATAGCGCCTACTATAGTACGCTAGTACTAAGAAGAAGGAGGATCTACCGATATATCTATAGAACCTACCTACGCTTAACTATAAGTAGCGCGAAGACCTTAAGAAGTAGGGTAAGTACTACCGCTACCGTATAGGTTCTTACGTATCGACTAACCCTAAATACCTAATATATAGATAGATAGATTATTCATTCGCCTGTTTTAGTGCCCTATAGCCTATGTAGGTCTCTCGCTATTTAGGTCTATTTGTGTAGGTAGGAAACCCGATTAACGGATGAAAACCTCCTCGTCTTTGCCCTCCTCGTTCTTTCCTATCTTGTCCTTTCGTTCTCCTTCCCTTAGGGTACGCTAGTATTATAGTTGTTACCCTATGACTACCTTGCCCGTAACCCTAGTGATGTCCTCCTCTCGATTCCCTTTCTCCCTTCTGTTTCCCCGGCTCTTCTCTCTCTCTCCCTCCTCTCTATCCACCTTTCCGTTTCTACTACTAGGGAGAATTGCTCTAGGTAGTCCTCGTTAAGGATCTATCTTATCACTCTCCTTATATCTTGTCTGTCCTAGATAATAGCCTAGTATTGCCTGTCTCTTGCCTTCGCCCTCTACTAGCTTCTCCCTTTTACCCACTTAGTACAGTTCAGTACTATGTGCTCCGGGTTTTAGGATAGGTAGCTATAGGGGCAACGTTTGGAATCGTACCCTAGGACTCTTCTTTAGTGTAAGTATGCTCTTAGCCTAATGTACTTAGAGCGAATCTGGATAGCTATGCTTGCTTCCGCCCTCTTTAGGTCTTTGTAGATAAGGTAGTTATACCTCCCGAAGGTCCTAGCCGCTAGTAGGGCTCCTAGCCTCACCGGTTTTTAGTTCTAACGCGTTTCCTATAGGTGACCTACGATCCTTTCTGCTTGGCTTTGCTTCTTTTTCCCTTTGTCCCCTGTGTTAGCTTGCTCCCTTAGAGCTTCTCTCTGTTCAAGGGCTACTAGGATTTCCTATGATGTTTTTAGGTCTGCTTCCTTCTATAGGATTATGTATAGCCGGTTAGGTCTTCTCCTCCTCTCCTACTAGGTTCTTATCCTTTAAGTAGCTACTTAGATAGTTCCCTAGGCTAGGTATGCTAATGTCTTCTCTACGTATTGACACCTTATGCCCTAGAGGTACTCCCTAATAGGGGCTGTACCTGATTCCATTTCTATTATCCTGTAAGGGGTTGACTTATATACCCCTAGTACTCTCTTTAGGTAGGCTACCTACGCTCTATTAAGGGGGTCCTCAATTCTCTTCGGGATGTGTTTTTCCGCTACCTAAATTGCTGCTCTATATAGCATTACGGGCTTAATAATAGCCTTGTACATAGTCTAGGCCTTTATGAAGGTCGCCCCCTAGGTTAACGTAGTAAGTCTCTCGATTAATTGTCTATTAGTGTCCGCTCTCGCTTACGCCTTCTTCACTTATAGTCCCTAGCTGAGTTTCGGGTCTAGCTATATCCTAAGGACTCTAAGTTCCCTTATAGGATAGGTCTCGAACCCCTAGATTTTTACTAGTACTACTAAGTTGTGTTTTGTCTTTGCCTTACTAAAATAGATAAGTTAGTACTTGTCCGGTACGAATTTTGCCCTATACTCTCTTGCCTACTTTTCGTATTGTCTATGTCTCTCCTCTAGGAGTGCGTAGTTTTCCTCTATAGACCCCGACTACGCTAGGATATCTATGTTATCTACGAACCCCGATACTAAGGTGTTTGCTATTTCTAGGAGTAGGGTCAGGTCGGCTATAAAGAGGAGGAACAGAATTGGGGAGAGTATAGAGCCCTATAGGATACCCGTGTTCGTAATTAGGGTCTACGGGGCTTTAAAGGGCCCTAGGAGGATCTAGGTTGTTCTGTCCTTAAGGAATAACTATATAAAGTGTACTATCTAGGCTAGGATGCTTTTCATTCTAAGGATATATAGGAGCCTTACGTAGGACATATTGTCGAAAGCCCCTAATATATCTAGTGAAAGCAGTGAGGCTACCTTGTTGTTGCTATAGTGCTAGATATGTCTGATTTGCTCTATGATCAGTTCGACTACTATAAGGGTAGATCTCTTTTGTCTCCCCTCTATTTACGTTACCGGGAGGAGATTATGTTCTTCTACTATTCCGGTGAGCCTTATAGCTACGACCTTCTCTAGGAGCTTCTCTAGTATACTTAGCAACGTAATTGGTCTATATGACTTTAACTTAGTATAGTCTTCCTTTTAGGGTTTCCTTAGGACGTAAGTTAGTAATTGCCTAAAGGCCTTTAGGCAATACCCCTGCTTTATACACTAGGTAAAGATTGGCGTAAGCACTAGAGTAATAAGGCTACTACTAGCTTTTAGGTAATAGTTAGGGATCTTGTCTAGGCCTAGGGCTTTGTTGCCCTTTAGTTTCTTGATAATGTTTCCGATCTCTATAGTAGACACTTACTAGTTAGCCTCCCTTAGCGGAGGAATGTGTGTTCCTAGGATGTTGCTTAGGTCTACCTCTACCTAAGTCCCGAAGAAGTGGTCTACGAATGCTTTCGCTTTCCCTATCGGAGTGGTTTGCGTTTCCCCGTCTTAGTCCTATATTAAGGGAAACTAGGGCGGGGAGTTTCGTTCCTCGTCTAGTTTCCTAGCCTATTCTACTAGTCTCTAGATTTGTTCCGGGTGTTCTGTGATCATCCCTATAGTTGACCTCTACTCCTACGTCTTGTCTCTTCTGATCTGCGCCTTCTTTGCTTTATACGCGTTGTTATAGGCTTCCTAGTTTACTTAGGTACGTCGTTGCTCCTATCTCCTTCTTGCTCTCCTTGCCTCCTTGACTTTAGCTATACACTCTAGTGTCTAGTATAGCTTCTAGTATAGCGACCATCTCTTCTTAGGTATATAGGCCTAGGCTGCCCTTTATATAGCTTCTATTAGCTGCTCTACTGCTTAGTTAATCCCCTCCGTTATATAGATAGATAGATAGATTTGTCATTCCCCTGTTCTAGGACCCTATCCGGCCTATGCAGGTATATATCTATTGTTATGTACAAAGGGAAACCCGAATAGGTGAAAACCCTTCCCGCCCCCGACTACTCCTTGTCTAGATTAGCTTTCCCTCTGAACGTACGTAGTCCATGTCACTACCCCGTTAGCCCCCGCTCCTAGCCGGTCTCGTCGCGCTGCGTCGTGTCCTCTCTTCCTGCACTGCTCCTACTAGGCGGTACTGTTCTAGCCAGCCCTTCTCTAGTATCCAGTTCGTAATGCGCCGTAGGTCTTCAGCGTTGTTAAGAAGTGCCCCAATCGTCCGGTTCCTCGCCTTTGCCATCCACTCCCCCCTTCCTAGCGACCACCTCGGACAGACGAGGAGTGCGTGCCGTACGTTCTGGGAGCGATAGCCGCAGGGGCAGCTAGTATTCGTGTATCCTGGGACCTTCCTCCATGATAGGTACCCCTGGAGGCCGATGTGTTCGCTTCGCAGTTGGGTTGCTATGCTACTCTGTGCCCTCGTAAGGCGGTAGTGGATGAGCTTCGGGGGGTGCTTGACCGCGGATTTTGTAGCTGACCATTCCTTAGGTTGTCCCGCTGGCTGAGGGCGTCCACTATGCCCTACAACCTGGTTGTTCCACCTCTCTTTCCATAGTTGCTCTACAAACGATTTCTCACCTTCCCATTGTGTTGCTAGCTGTTCGTCCCTTGCCCGGTAGTTCGGCTCGTTTCCGGGTCGAATGCCCTTATGCGCTGGTACTGATTCGCGGGCCCTTGCGACTGCACTGGCGATGACCTTCTGTACTGGGTACTGTGCCGACTTGCCTAAGTAGGAGGTCCGTAGTCCCTGGATGTATAGGTCGATCGGCGGTATAGCGGTCTCGTGCTCAAGCATCCTCGTTGGTGTCGACTTATATGCCCCGGTGACCTTCCTTAGGCATTGGTTTTGGATCTTCGCTAGCGGCGCGACGAGTCCCTTCGATGGGCAGGCCCTCTCGCCTAAGGACCACACTTGGCTGCCATAGGTAAGGACTGGCCGTACAATAGCCGTATATAGAAGTCGTGACTGCCGGAAGTCCGCCCCCCATGTGGACGCAGTGAGCCTCTGGCATGATGCCATATTCTGTTCAGCTTTCCGTAATATTGCCTGTACGTGCTTCCTCCACCGTAGCGCCGGGTCCACCCATAGTCCGAGGATCCTGAGCTGATTTGCCGGGTTAGTCGTGTGCCCCTGTATCTGGATAGAAGCTTGCATATTGTGGAACCGTGGCCGGCGCGTAAAGTGTATCAGATTGTACTTTTCTGGGGCAAACCGAGCCCCGTGCCTCCTAGCCCAGTCCTCGCAGATCTTGTGCTTCTCTTCTAGTAGCCTACAGTTCTCCTCAGTCGAGGAAGACCACGCTAGGATGTTTGTGTCGTCTACGAAGCCGCTCGCAGCGGTGTTCTGGGATTCTAGGGCTGGGAGCAGCGTCGCCATAAAGAAGAGGAACAGAATAGGTGCTAGCGTTGAGCCTTGCGGGATTCCAGTGTGGACTGCTTGAAATGGGCTTCTGTACTGGCCGACCAGGATCGACGTACTGCGGTTTTGGAGGTAGGACCGTACGAAGTTGACAAGCCACTCAGGGAGTCCTTTCGACCTTAGGATGTAGAGAAGCCGCGGGTGTGACACGTAGTCGAAGGCTCCCGATATGTCTAGGCTAAGTAAGGAAGCCACCTTGTCCCTATTCTTATACCAGATGGCCTTTACCTGAGAGGTGATAAGTTCCATCGCGGATAGCGTCGATCGCTGTGGGCGCGCACCCATCTGGGTGTCCGGGAGTAGGGAGTGTTCCTCTGCCGCCTCGGAGAGTCTCGTTGCAACCAGCTTCTCAAGCGCCTTCCCAAGAGTGTTAAGGAGCGCAATTGGGCGGTACGACTTCACCTGCGTATAGTCTTCCTTCTGCGGCTTGCGTAGGACCACTGTCGTCGATTGTTTAAAAGCTATCGGGTGGTATCCGGTCTGTAGGCAGGCGTTGAAGATCGCTGCAACTGCTGGGGCTAGTTGATCTCTACACTTCTTTAGTAGCTCGTTTGGGATCCCATCCGGCCCCGGGGCTTTCTTCGCCGGCAACTTCCTCAGCACAGCGGTAACTTCTCCCTCGGACACCTCCTGTTGGACCGCGATGCTAGGGGCTAGGGGAGTAGAGCTGTTTATGTCGCTTAGATCAGCCTCGACTGGGGGTGGGAAGAACTTGCTAGCCAGTAGACGCGCCTTGGCCTCGGGCAAGGAAGGAATCGTATTTAGCAAGCTAGCTACGAGATAAGGTGACAAGTCTTAACCGCGCTTTCCCACTCATCTAGCACCACCGTGTAGCCTCGTTTCGAGAGGTTAGCCCGGAGCAAAAGCTTCCCTCTACGCCCTCCCTCCCTGTTTGCTCCTTAAGCCAATATCCACCTCCATAGGCCTAAGCCCTTTAGTGCTCTCTATTGACCGACATGCGCATCCGTCCTCTCGGGCTGTACAGACAGTGTCAGCCGTCGCTGCCAGTGTACACCACGCCCCAGGTTTTGACGCCCTTCGCGTTACCGCAGCCTATCTCTAGAAAGCGGCCGTCCATGCCTCGCAGGTTTGCTCGGGGCACACACCACGCCGGGCAGCGTACTCCTTGCGTTTCCACCTACTAACCAATATGAAGTTCCTTATCACCCTGCCCTCGATCCTCCCCGATCACAGAACTAATCCACTTGCATTGTACGTCTTTTCCCCGTCCTAACAGCCGTCTTTTCCTTGCTTAGGCTATCGTCTTTTCCTCGTCGCAATCTACCATGTCAGACTAGGTGCGTTGTGTAGCGGGACAGGCAGTGCCTCAGGCAAAACCCTCGTTCCCATACCGGGTGTTCAACAGGCCCTTACAGGCTTCGTCGCGTGTCCACCTACCCACCGCATTGCCCGCTGGCAAACACCAGATTGTTTCGTAGTCCGCTCGACGCCGTTGCATAGTCCGCTCAGTTGTTGTTCTGTAGTCCGCTCGTCCAATGTTCGTCGCTTAGCCCGCTCGGTTTGCGGTCTCCGGAGGTGAAAATTCTGCACTCATACCAGAGGTGTCCTGTCGAGCGTATAGGCCACGGTTCCGCGCCCTTCTTACACGTAGAAAGAAGAGGGACTCGCTCCCGACACGAGTACACGCTCGTCGGATGGTTTTCATACCCGTTTTGCTGGTAGTCCTCTGTTCGCCGCGGCTTCGCCCACGCTACGCGCCCGTCGCGCCCACGACGCTCCAGCGTGAGAATACTTGGCTCTCTCGTAGCTAGACGAGAGGTTCGTAGCCGACACCACGTACAGGTGATTCTCGTCGTCGACCCCCTCCGTTATATATATATTATTAATGTTCACCTATTCTAGTTCGCCTTCTAGCCGCTACTATACTAGTGTCTACTCGGCCTACTTCTAGTAGAGCCTCCTCTTAGGTTCCCTCTCCTCCTTAACTATGAGTTAGATGTCGGTTTGGATTAGATAGTAGTCTAATAAGGACTCTAGTTAGTCATTAACTATGTAGCTTTCTACCGTGTTAAGGCGTAGGACATAAAGCATAGGTCTAGCGTGCTAGAACTGTTGTTTCTAGCCTAAGTTTCTGTTCCCTTTAGCGTGATCAAGTCTATTTGGGCTGTTTCTATCTGACTAATGAGCCTCCCTACTAAGAAGTGGTATACTAGGGTGAAGTCCGATCCCTACTTTAGGTAGTAGAGGTTGAAATCTCCTATCACGATGTTGTGGTTTTGTTAGTCTATTGCTTCCGGGAGCCTTCCTAGCGTATGTAGTTGTGTGCTACTTCTGGACTCTAGAGGTAGGTTATATACGCTATAGATTAGGACTTGGCCTTAAGTTGTTTTGAGCTATACTATAGTAATATCCCTATCGGTTCTCGGCTAGGCCTACTAGTCCTCTACTAGTACCTTCTTACTAACATAGATACAAGTTCGTAGGACTCCCTCGGTTCTGTTTATTACTACGTAGTATCTCGGGTCTCGTACAGTTAATAGAATCCTAGAGTATAGGTTGATCTATAGTTCCTATATTGCTATAATGTAGTGTTCCTCCGGGTCTAAGGCTTGTAGAAAGCTCCTTTAGACCTTGTCTTTGCTTCTGTTCACATTATACTGAATGATTGATAGTCTATTAGTGTAAGGCATTAGGATATGTTTATGTCTAGGTCCGTTTAGTCTTACTATTAGTCTTACTGTTAGTTTTCCCGTCCCTCCTCCTATTCTTCCCTTTAGGGTTAGCTCCCTATCATTTGGTTGATTCTCATTTGTCTATTGCTCTACGCTGCCTTATACAAGAACGTTAGTCTCCCTATTACTAGCACTATTTATAGCTCCTCTTATAGCTAGGGTCTCTTATTCGGGTAGGTAGTTCTCTCTAGTTGTTTCTATTTACCTACTAGGAACCTAGTTAGTATTGTTACCCTTGCTTCCCGCGCTCTCTACTAGGCTGATAGTCTAACTAGGCATTAGTTTGACTATACCGGGTGTTTTCTCCTATATACTACGCATCTTGTGTCTTCCTTCCGTTTTTGGCACTCTTAGGTCGCGTGATCACTAGTATAGTATAAGTAGACTAGTATAGCTTTGCTACACTTTAGGGCAATATGTCCGTACTGTTAACAGTTAAAACATTAAAGGATTCTGTAGTTACTCTAATAGATTTCTATATCTAGCCTCTTAAAGTCCTAGTATAATCCTTAGTCTAAGACCTTGTTCGCTTGCTCTAGTGTTATAACCTATAAGATTAGCGAGGAGGCCCTCTTGCCCTCCTCAATCTTCTTCTTGACCTACGCTGTCTTTGTGATCTATAGTCCTAGTACTATTACCTAGTTTTGCCTCTAGAGGTTTAGTATATCCCTTTATGTGTCAAAGGTTCGTAGGACCCTATACGTAATTACTATATACTGTTAATAGGAGACTTTCGCTGTGCTCCCGATCTTTAGTGTCTACTCCTTATTTATTTCGAGGGCCTTCTTGTCCTATACGTATGCTATAAACAGCTTGACCCCTTTGTTGTCTACCCTTGCCCCTACTATTCCTTTTACTCCGATCTTCTCGACTATCTCCCTCCCGGTCATCTTTCCTATCTCTTCCTTCTCTTTCTAGTCCGTAATATAGACTCGTAGTACTATACTTTAAGGGGGGGTGGGTTGGCTCGCGATTGTTGCCTAGGTCGTTAGGCCCTAGGTCTGTCTCGGGTCTCTTTAAGGGTTGTTTCTTACGTTTCGTATTGCTACCTCGATTGCTATATTGATCGTAGTGCTTGTTTGTCGTTTAAGCGCCTTTAGTCCCCCGAGTAGTTCGCTTATTACTCCTTTTAGTACTCTCTCCGGAAACCTCCCTTCTTCTACCGCTACTATCTCTTCCGCCTTCTTATAGAGCGTCCTCTACTCGTCTCCCCCTTACTCTCGGTCGTCTACTACCGTCGTCGTCGCCATTTTTCCTCCGCCGCTACCTTAATAAGTAACTTCCGCTAATTATATATCTATAAGACGCGAAAGCGGCGGACCTAGTAATAGAATCTACCTAATATATAGGTAAGATAGCGACTACCGCTTACCGCGTCTACGTAATACTACGCCGAATCCGAACGTAAACCTTAGTTCCCTAGCCGCTAATCCGTAGTAGGGAAATAGTACGACCGCTACCTAAGCGTAGTAGATAGCGGTCACCCGAACTTCCTAGGATAGAAAGAGTATAAGATTAAGAGATACGGAATATAAGAGACGGTAATAGACTATAGTAAGGAGCTTAAGATATCGGTATACGTACTAGATAACTAATAGCTAGCTATATACCCTTATATAGTATTACCCGTAATAATATAATATAGAAAGGCTCGAGGCCTTATAGATTCTACTTCTACCTCTCTCTTTCTTAACTAGAAATTTATACGCAAATATATAATACTCCTAATCCCTTTAACGTAGAGCCGACGACTAACGCTAGGAGATAGAACGGCTACTACGCGGCAAATTATATACGCGGCCCTTATAGACGTAGTTATCGGCGGTCATTACGAGCGAATATTATACTACGTTACCGACCTCGTATATAATATCGTCTTTAGCCTACCGTAGCTTATAGCGTATAACCTAAACATCTTCTAGGAGATAGGTAAGGTAGTATTTAGATCGGATTACTGCTTTAGTTACTATCTATAGAATAAGACATCGATAATAGTATAATCCCTAGGTCGACGACGAGAATCACCTATACGTAGTGTCGGCTACGAACCTCTCGTCTAGCTACGAGAGAGCTAAGTATTCTTACGCTAGAGCGTCGTAGGCGCGACGGGCGCGTAACGTAGGCGAAGCCGCGGCGAATAGAGGACTACTAGTAAAACGGGTATAAAAACTATCCGACGAGCGTGTACTCGTGTCGGGAGCGAGTCCCTCTTCTTTCTACGTATAAGAAGGGCGCGGAACCGTAGCCTATACGCTCGACAGGACACCTCTAGTATAAGTATAGAATTTTCACCTCCGGAGACCGTAAACCGAGCGGGCTAAGCGACGAACATTAGACGAGCGGACTATAGAACAATAACTAAGCGGACTATATAACGGCGTCGAGCGGACTACGAAATAATCTAGTGTTTACTAGCGGGCAATACGGTAGGTAGGTAGACACGCGACGAAGCCTATAAGGGCCTATTAAATACCCGGTATAGGAACGAGGGTTTTACCTAAGGCACTACCTATCCCGCTACATAACGTACCTAGTCTAATATAGTAGATTGCGACGAGGAAAAGACGATAGCCTAAGTAAGGAAAAGACGGCTATTAGGACGGGGAAAAGACGTATAATATAAGTAGATTAGTTCTATAATCGGGGAGGATCGAGGGTAGGGTAATAAGGAACTTCATATTAGTTAGTAGGTAGAAACGTAAGGAGTTCGCTACCCGGCGTAGTGTATGCCCCGAGCAAACCTACGAGGTATAGACGGCCGCTTTCTAGAGATAGGCTACGGTAACGCGAAGGGCGTCAAAACCTAGGGCGTAGTATATACTAGTAGCGACGGCTAACACTATCTATATAGCCCGAGAGGACGGATACGTATATCGGTCAATAGAGAGCACTAAAGGGCTTAGGCCTATAGAGGTGGATATTGACTTAAGGAGCAAATAGGGAGGGAGGGCGTAGAGGGAAGCTTTTGCTCCGGGCTAACCTCTCGAAACGAGGCTATACGGTAGTACTAGATAAGTAGGAAAGCGCGGTTAAGACTTGTTACCTTATCTCGTAGCTAGCTTGCTAAATACGATTCCTTCCTTGCCTCGGACTCTAGGTAGACCCGGCGCTACGGTAGAGGAAGTACGTATAGGCAATATTACGGAAAGCTAAACAGAATATAGTATTATACTAGAGGCTTACTACGTCTATATAGGGGGCGGACTTCTAGTAGTCACGACTTCTATATACGGCTATTATACGGCCAGTCCTTACCTATAGTAGCTAAGTGTAGTCCTTAGGCGAGAGGGCCTGCCTATCGAAGGGACTCGTCGCGCCGCTAGCGAAGATCTAAAACTAATGCCTAAGGAAGGTCACCGGGGTATATAAGTCGATACTAACGAGGATACTTAAGTACGAGACCGCTATACCGCCGATCGACCTATATATCTAGGGACTACGGACCTCCTACTTAGGCAAGTCGGTATAGTACCTAGTATAGAAGGTTATCGCTAGTGTAGTCGTAAGGGCCCGCGAATTAGTACTAGCGTACTAGGGCATTCGACCCGGAAATAAGCCGAACTACCGGGTAAGGGACGAATAGCTAGTAATATAATAGGAAGGTAAGAAATCGTTTGTAGAGTAACTATAGAAAGAGAGGTGGAACAACTAGGTTGTAGGGTATAGTAGACGCCCTTAGCTAGCGGGACAACCTAAGGAATAGTTAGCTACAAAATCCGCGGTTAAGCACCCCCCGAAGCTTATCTACTACCGCCTTACTAGGGCATAGAGTAGTATAGTAACCTAACTACGAAGCGAACACATCGGCCTCTAGGGGTACCTATTATAGAGGAAGGTTCTAGGATATACGAATACTAGCTACCCCTACGGCTATCGCTCCTAGAACGTACGGTACGTACTCCTCGTCTATCCGAGGTGGTCGCTAGGAAGGGGGGAGTAGATAGTAAAGGCGAGGAACTAGACGATTAGGGCACTTCTTAATAACGCTAAGGACCTACGGCGTATTACGAACTAGATACTAGAGAAGGGCTAGCTAGAATAGTACCGCCTAGTAGGAGTAGTATAGGAAGAGAGGACACGACGTAGCGCGACGAGACCGGCTAGGAGCGGGGGCTAACGGGGTAGTAATATAGACTACGTACGTTTAGAGGGAAAGCTAATCTAGATAAGGAGTAGTCGGGGGCGGGAAGGGTTTTCACCTATTCGGGTTTCCCTTTATACATAATAATAGATATATACCTGTATAGGCCGGATAGGGTCCTAGAACAGGGGAATGACAAATCTATCTATCTATAATCCCTAAACTACCGCGAGAAGAAGAAGTAGGTACTAGTACGATACAGACTAGAGCCCTTTACTAGAGAAGTAGCGAGCTTTATAGTAGAAGGGGCAGAGCTAAACGTCTTATTATATAACCTAGAAGACATAGACGATAAAGGAGTAGACTACTAGGGCGTTTCTTAACGCGCGTAGGGCCCAAAACGGATAGAGTAACCCCTAAATAGGATATAGGTAGGTAACCTACGTAGGGTACTAGGCGTATATAAGACAACGTTAATAAGTACGGTAGAAATAGAGATAGTGTTAAGATGTAGCATCTCAAAGGGAGTCAACAATCAGGAAGTGATCTGGCAGCCTGAGGCATCCACGATGACTCAGCTTGTAGGGAGATACCTTCTCTCCCCTTTAGCTTAGATAGACATCCAACACAATCAACATATTGGTTCCTGATATATTGCTGCATGCTCGTGCTATTAGTCAGTTGAAGATTGATCTCTTACTCCACTCCGCTGCCATCCACCCGTACCTGTTTCAACAGGTTATGAGCCCGGGTTTGTGCAGGAATAAGAGCAACCTATATCAGTACAGGTTACTTGTATCCCTTGCTATCGTAGCAGAAAACATCTGGGAATCAGAAGTCTACCCCGTCTATCCTATCAAGGAGCTTAGTTCGATACTAAGTGATAGGTAACCCAGACAAGGACTCTGTGCGGCTTACTCAAAGCCAATACCTTGAAGATACTCTGTAGGCAGAACTGCATCGAGATACTATCAAGAAGGACTTCAAGTAAGTCATTTGAAGCTCTGCTAGGAGAGACAGACCTGTGTCCTAGCCCCGAGACCTCACACCGCTCCTTCTTTACTTTACCAAGCAGGCCTTGGTATCCACACCTACGAACTTTCCCATTCTACACCAGAAGCCTCAGCAGGATCTGAGCCACCACCTTGGAACATACACACCTTGTTTCATTACATCCAATTTATTATGGATTCATACCAAGAGAAGACAGAGGAGAAGGGAGGCAAAATCCCAATTCTTGGGAGGGACAATTGGAAGAGATGGTTCAACCTTCAGAGATACAAGATGGAGAGCCAATCAGCATTCTTTGCAATTGATGACCTAATGGAAGTGTCTTTTGACAACATCAAGGGCAAGACTCTGAAACTCCAAGAAGAGGCTACAACCAAAGAGATCCTCAATACGCCAACATGGACAAGACACAATGCAGTATGCAACTTCAGTATCCTTAGTAGGATCACAGAAGAAGATGAATTTGAGCTTGAGGGCTCATGTGAATCTGGAAGAGCTGCTGAGAAGTGGGTGTATCTCTGGAACAAGTATAGCCAGGTGCTACCAACCCATGCACATGAGCTCACAAAGCAATTTGTGACCTTTGAGATGAGTGAAGAGTTCACCATCAGATCTGCATGGACACACCTGGTTTCTCTTGGAAAAAGGATTGCTGATGTTGACCCAGAGGGTCAGCATTACAGGAAAGCTGATGTGAGGATGACCCAGCTCTTAAGCTCACTGCCACCTGACTACCATGTAGCCAGGGATACTATCATGGCTCAGCCAAAGATGGATCATGAAAGGACCTTAAAGATCCTTGAAGCTCAAGAAGCCAGGTTGGATCCCTCTAAGGCTGAGTATGGCATGGCAGCCACCTGGGTCAAGCCCTCAGGTCTAGCAAGACCACTCTCCTGCCTTCTCTGTGAGAAGGATCATCTGATCAAGGACTGCCCTAGTTTGCCTGAGGCAAGAAAGGTCCTTAGATCTCATTCCCAACCACCATCTTCCCAGAATACAACACATGTCAAGAAGAAGAGAACTCCACCACCCACTTCAAGGAGGACACCAAGAGAGAAGTCCTCTATGGAAGAACTTAAGAAAATGGTGAAGAAACTCAGCTCTGACATGCTGTCACTCCAGAAGAACCAGGCCCAGTCTTATACCTCTAAAGCAAAGAAGACTGGAAAAGGTTTCTCCGCCCAAGAGTCACCATGCAGCTCATCCCCAGAGACAATGTCTGATGATGATGAGTATGATGAAGTGGCTCACTCAACTGCAGAAGTCCAAGGCAAGTTCCCCTCGTCAGAGTGGTTACTTGACTCCTGTGCTTCATCCCATATGACTGACCAAAGCTGCCTCTTTAGATCTATGACTCCCTTGACAAGGAAGAAATGGATCAAAGTGGGAGGTGGGTTTTTATTGGCCACTCATATTGGGAATGCAGAGATGAGTGGGAGAGCTGGCAGAAAAGTTGTTTTGGAAGATGTCCTGCTTGTACCCAAGCTAGGAGTGAACCTGGTTTCATGGAACCAGTTTAGCAAGCAGTTTGGTGTGCAACCTCCATCATTTTCTCTTGTTTCCCCCTCTGGTGAGACTGTTGTCCAGACAAAGCTCCTTGGGGGGGTTCCATTCATTGATGAGATTTCTCCTCTCCTACAAGAACGGGCACATTACTCATCATGTGCACCACCAATGGAGAATGCCTTTGTGACTGCTCAATCAGAGACCGACCTGAAGCAGTGGGAGCTTTGGCATAGAAGATTTGCACACTTTGGGAAGAATTTGCTCCAGAATCTTCACAAGGTAACAGACTTGAAAGAACCCATTCCTATCCCTAAGGATGGCTTTCACCAGTGCAGAGTATGCTCAATAGCAAAGATGAAGAAGTACAAAGGCAAAGTTACAGAGAGAAGACCTGAAAGACTTGCCCTTGTATCTATTGACATATGTGGCCCACTACCAATCTCAAGACTAGGATTCAAATACTGGCTTGAGATTGTTGACAACTTCTCTAGGAAGAAGTGGACCTTTCCTCTTAGGAAAAGAGAAGATGCTCCAGTTGCTCTCCAGAACTGGAAGATCAAAGCAGAGAGGAAATCATCAGCGCAGCTGAAAGCAGTAAGACTTGACAATGCAAAAGAACTTATTGCATTAGTGAAGCAGTGGGAGAAGGATTTGGGGATTGGGCTCGAGCCGACTGAGGCATACAACTCTCTACAGAATGGACCAGTTGAGAGGTCAATACAAACCTCAGAGGACTCTATAAGGGCAATGCTTGAAGAGGCTAAAATGCCGGTTGAATTTTGGCCTGAAGCACTAGAGGCCCAAACTTATATGAGGAACAAACTGCCAAATGGCCCAGATTACGATGGGTTCAAGGTTTCACCAGATGAGGCTTTTGATGGTATCAAACCGACCATCAACCATTTGAAAGTTTGGGGATGCAAAGCTGTTGTCTATATGGACACAAGATCCCAACCTCAATGGGCAAGAAGTGACAAGCTAATGAATAGGGGTAAAGAAGCAGTGTTTATTGGGTATGTTAAAAACACAGCTAAAGCCTGGCTCTTTTGGGAACCAGACATGAGAGCTGTTAAACAACACACACATGCAGACTTCTTTGAGGACCAGCCTGGAGGTGATATGGGTCTCAATGTTCCAACATTGAATCTACCAAGCAGTGCACCAGCTAGGAAGCCCTTAGGAAGGCCGAGGAAGAACGTATCCTTAGGACAATCTACCTACCATTCAGGCGTCCATCAGAGCCCCCCCGAAATAGATCAGCCAATTGAGAGCCCTAAAGTCGCTCAGCCGAGAAAGCTGTTTGTGCAACTTCCCCAGCCTCCGGAGAACGTAGGGGAATTTCAGAAAATTGATCAGCCAATTGAGAGAAGCTCCCTAGATCCCCAGGAAATAGACGTTACTAGGTCACAAGTGACGGTCCCTAAATCATCCCTTGGAAAGAGAAAGGCTGACTATGATGTTGAGGGCTATGACATGAAACAGAAAGCCCCAAGATCCATGGTCCCTAAGCCCGAACTAACCACTGAAGTGGGAGAAGCAATGGACCTCTCAGAGAACCTTGCTGCTTTTCACCAAGCTTTCTTTGCAGCCATGCAATCAGTGGACAGTTCAATACCATGGGATAGCGAATTCCTGGAAGAAGTTGAGGAAATGGCCTTTGCAGCAACTGTAGAAGCCATTGCATACAAGCAAGAGGTCCCAATTCCAAAATCCTACAAGGATGCTGTGAATGACAAGAAATGGGGACATCTTTGGAAGGAAGCAATCCAAAAGGAACTAGATGCTCTACAGAGTAACAACACCTGGGAAAATTCTGTTCCACCAAAAGGAGCAAATCTGGTTACATCAAGATGGGTCTTTGATATTAAGAGAAGCATTAGTGGAGCTATTGAAAAGTTCAAGGCTAGACTAGTTGCGAGGGGCTTCTCACAGAAGTTTGGTGTTGACTTTATGGAGACATTTGCACCTACAGTAAGACAGGACACCCTTAGGGTGTTTATGGCTATTGTGTGTAAGAAGGATCTTCATCTTCACCAAGTGGATGTGAACAATGCATTCACAGAAAGCACCCTCCATGAAGACATCTTCATGTTACCACCACCAGGAGTTGAGCTTCCACCAAACATGGTGTTCAAAATCCTCAAAAGCTTGTATGGACTTAAGCAAGCAGCTAGAGATTGGAATCAACTCTGTGTGTCAAAGCTCAGAGAGATTGGATTCACACAGTCAGAAGTGGATCCATGCCTACTTATCCATAAGAAGAGGGAGATCATAATCCTTATACATGTGGATGACATTCCAATTGCTGCACCAAAGTTGACAGATGTTCTCTGGTTCAAAAGAGAACTTGGCAAGATCTTCAAGATCAAAGATCTAGGTGAACCTGAAAAGATCCTTGGCATGAGAGTCACAAGGGACAGGAAGAGAGGAATCCTGAAACTTGACCAAGGACACTTTGTTAGGGACAGCCTAGCCAAGATGGGAATGAACCATGAGAAGGCAGCACCTACACACTCACCCATGGACAGCTATGAGGCCCTCAAACCTTCAAGCCACATGGATGAGAGGTGTGACAAGGCAGAGTACCAGAGTATTAATGGTACTTGGATGTGGCCAGCAACAATCACAAGGCCAGACATTGCTTTTGCCCTAGGAAGGATGAGCTCATTTGTGAGTGACCCATCCACCTACCACATGAAGGCTTTGAAGAAGATCACTAGGTACCTAAGATCATACCCTGATCTAGGACTTCAGTTCTCAAAGTCTGGAAAAGGACACCTTATTGGATACTGTGATTCTGATTATGCAATGGACAAAGCAGACAGAGTCTCAATCCTTGGGTATGTCTTCTTCCTCTGTGGGGCACCAGTTTCTTGGATGAGCAAGAAGCAAAAGTCTGTAGCAACATCCACAATGGAGGCTGAATACATGGCTATGAATGCATGTGCGAAGCAGTCCCAATTCCTAGCTTCACTGCTAAGGGAAATGGATTGTCCAGAGTTAGTGGGAGACTGTTCCCATCAACCAAGAATCACTGGAAACCAGGAGACTGTATCAAATTTGAGACCAGTCCAATTAAGAGGTGACAATCAAGCTGCCCTCACCCTAGTGAAAGATGCACATGTTCATGACAAGTCGAAGCACATTGACATTGCCTATAACGCTGTTAGGAAACTTTGGTGGAGGAGGCTTATTGCTGTTGAGTACACCCCAACCTCTGAGATGGTTGCAGACGGGTTTACAAAACCAAAGACTGGTCCACACTTCCAGAGGTTTGTAAGCCAGCTGAACCTGTCATAAAAAGGTCCAAGTACTATTGACAGGAGGTGAGCAGACTGTAACCTCCCATACGAGATGAGTGGGAGTGTTAAGATGTAGCATCTCAAAGGGAGTCAACAATCAGGAAGTGATCTGGCAGCCTGAGGCATCCACGATGACTCAGCTTGTAGGGAGATACCTTCTCTCCCCTTTAGCTTAGATAGACATCCAACACAATCAACATATTGGTTCCTGATATATTGCTGCATGCTCGTGCTATTAGTCAGTTGAAGATTGATCTCTTACTCCACTCCGCTGCCATCCACCCGTACCTGTTTCAACAGATAGGAATATTACTAATCGGCTAGTATATCCGGGGAATAAGAATTCAATACGCGGTAAAGACGATAGGTTACCTAGTATAAACTACGATCTAGGAGGTAAAGAATAAGATAGAAAGCTACTACCGGAGAGGGGCCGGATATAGGACAAGCTAAAAAGAGGATGACCCTACTACCTTTACGGCCGTATAGATAAGCACCGAATAGCTAGCACAAAAAGAGGAGGAGCGTATAACTCGCTAGGCCGGCGGGAGCAAGGCTAAGACCTAAAGCCTAGCGGAACAGATAGCGAGCTACCTATAGGAGTAGGACTAGAAAAGGAAGCCCCCTAAGACAATAGGCCCGATAGCGCTCCGAGCCTTCTAGAGACACAATTACTAGCTATATAGGGACCTAATAAGGGCCGAAGCAAGTATAGCGATCTAAATTAGGTCCGAATATATTAGATTAAGGGCCTACCTATTTAGGAGACGCGTACTAGACATCTATAGCCTAGCCTACTAGTGTAGCTACCTATCGTAAAACCTAGAATATATACTACTACGATGCCCGTAGTAGGCGAGAGGTAGGGGAAATTAGAGGCACTAAGCGGGAAGGAGAGACTATAAGTCAATTATTAGGGACAAAGGTAAAATTCGCCGAATCTCTCGGTAGATACTATAGTAGGGATACCTCTAGTAGTTTAGCCTCGCTAGCGAGACGGAGGAGTAGATAGATAAGAGGCGGAAGCGAGGGGGGTTATAGATAGGGTAGTCATTAGGGCAGGCCTATAATACTAGCGTACCCCTAACAAGGGAAATTTAAGACGATAACTAGGAGGAAAAGATAGGCGGGAAGGAGGAGGGGTTTTTACTAATACGGTTTCCCCTCTATATATACGAAAACAAGATAGTATAGCTATATAGGCCAAAGAGCACTACAACAGCTTAATAAAATATCTATGTATCTATAAACCCTATCTCGTCGAAGTTATAGGTGTCCTAGTTAAGGATACTATACTTCTCCTTTATATTACGTATAAGTAAGAACTACTTCTCGATAACGTCTAGATCTTCTATTAGGGCTCGCTAACGATCGTATCTACGTGTTATACGAACCTTTAGCTCACGATGCCGCCTAATGAACCTGTCTGTCTAATTAAGACTATCGGGCTTAAGACCCTTCTCTTATAGTAATAAATCGGCTATTACTTATATACTAGCCTTTAATAGCGGGGAACCTCTAAGATCTAGCTCGAGTATATACTTAAGTATCACCCTCTCTTCTAGCTCTATAAGCTTCTTCGAATTATGCTCGTAGTCACCCCGAGGAGGTCGTCTATTCAATCGATACCCTAGTATAGTTCGAGACGCGTCGTATACCTTTATAGTAAGTCGATTCGTAATTATCGCGTCGCTTTTCGTAGCCTAGACAGCTAAGGTCAGTTTGGCCTCGTTTAAAGACAATATACGCTATAATAGTAGTTATATAGCTATATCTATAGAAGTAGTATAGTTCTTAGTAAAAGTAGCCCGCTCGGTAGTATAGCCCGCTCGGTAGTAAAGTACGTTATAGTATAAGCTCTATCGTAGATAGCCTAGTATATTACGCTACTAACTAGTATCTTATACTCCCTAGATATCACGGTATAGCCCTACGGCCTACGGCCTTTAGGTCACGTAACTTCGTGAATATAACGTAACGCCTCGGCTCGGTAAACGTCGCGCTTATCTTCGATACGCGCCTTAGCTAGAACTTCTCTTCTCCGTAGAACTTATTCGATTACTTAGCTACGACACCCTTTTACCTATCGAGAGTAGCCTAGACCGGTATTATTAAGTTCTACTACTCTAAATCCCTCTATAGTAAGTACGCGTATTATCGGCGATATTAAATAGGTACGAGTTACGTAGTAGTAGAAGACGGCGGATTATATAAAAGACAAAGAAGGACCTAATAGGATAGCGTATATCTATATATAGTATCGCCGGTATTAGTATAGGTAGATACTAGGTATCCGGATGTTTACTAGCCTATAGGCTAGTAAAACCTAGTCACGTGATCTAGTTATATAACATACCTATACCTATATACTTGTCCTACGGCCTATATGTTCTTAATAGGCGACATTACCGACCGGTTTACGACACTTTAGTAGGAGTTAGCGAATAAGACCCCGAGTTTAAGGCGGATTATAGTAGTATAATCGGGTGTCCTATATAGATAGATAGATTTGTCATTCCCCTATTCTAGGACCCTATCCGGCCTATATAGGTATATATCTATTATTATATATAAAGGGAAACCCAAATAGGTGAAAACCCTTCCCGCCCCCGACTACTCCTTATCTAGTTTAGCTTTCCCTCTAAACGTACGTAGTCTATATCACTACTCCGTTAGCCCCCGCTCCTAGCCGGTCTCGTCGCGCTACGTCGTGTCCTCTCTTCCTATACTACTCCTACTAGGCGGTACTATTCTAGCTAGCCCTTCTCTAGTATCTAGTTCGTAATACGCCGTAGGTCCTTAGCGTTGTTAAGAAGTGCCCTAATCGTCTAGTTCCTCGCCTTTACTATCTACTCCCCCCTTCCTAGTAACTACCTCGGATAGACGAGGAGTACGTACCGTACGTTCTAGGAGCGATAGCCGTAGGGGTAGCTAGTATTCGTATATCCTAGAACCTTCCTCTATAATAGGTACCCCTAGAGGCCGATGTGTTCGCTTCGTAGTTAGGTTGCTATACTACTCTATACCCTCGTAAGGCGGTAGTAGATAAGCTTCGGGGGGTACTTAACCGCGGATTTCGTAGCTAACTATTCCTTAGGTTGTCCCGCTAGCTAAGGGCGTCCACTATACCCTACAACCTAGTTGTTCTACCTCTCTTTCTATAGTTACTCTACAAACGATTTCTTACCTTCCTATTATATTGCTAGCTATTCGTCCCTTACCCGGTAGTTCGGCTCGTTTCCGGGTCGAATGCCCTTATATACTAGTACTAATTCGCGGGCTCTTACGACTGCACTAGCGATGACCTTCTATACTAGATACTATACCGACTTGCCTAAGTAGGAGGTCCGTAGTCCCTAGATATATAGGTCGATCGGCGGTATAGCGGTCTCGTACTTAAGTATCCTCGTTAGTATCGACTTATATACCCCGGTGACCTTCCTTAGGCATTAGTTTTAGATCTTCGCTAGCGGCGCGACGAGTCCCTTCGATAGGTAGGCCCTCTCGCCTAAGGACTATACTTAGCTACTATAGGTAAGGACTGGCCGTATAATAGCCGTATATAGAAGTCGTAACTACCGGAAGTCCACCCCCTATATAGACGTAGTGAGCCTCTAGTATAATGCTATATTCTGTTTAGCTTTCCGTAATATTGCCTATACGTACTTCCTCTACCGTAGCGCCGGGTCTACCTATAGTCCGAGGATCCTAAGCTAATTTGCCGGGTTAGTCGTATGCCCCTATATCTAGATAGAAGCTTGTATATTATAGAACCGTAGCCGGCGCGTAAAGTGTATCAGATTGTACTTTTCTAGGGCAAACCGAGCCCCGTGCCTCCTAGCCTAGTCCTCGTAGATCTTGTGCTTCTCTTCTAGTAGCCTATAGTTCTCCTTAGTCGAGGAAGACTACGCTAGGATATTTATGTCGTCTACGAAGCCGCTCGTAGCGGTGTTCTAGGATTCTAGGGCTAGGAGTAGCGTCGCTATAAAGAAGAGGAACAGAATAGGTACTAGCGTTAAGCCTTACGGGATTCTAGTATAGACTGCTTAAAATAGGCTTCTATACTAGCCGACTAGGATCGACGTACTACGGTTTTAGAGGTAGGACCGTACGAAGTTAACAAGCTACTTAGGGAGTCCTTTCGACCTTAGGATATAGAGTAGCCGCGGGTATAATACGTAGTCGAAGGCTCCCGATATGTCTAGGCTAAGTAAGGAAGCCACCTTATCCCTATTCTTATACTAGATAGCCTTTACCTAAGAGGTGATAAGTTCTATCGCGGATAGCGTCGATCGCTATAGGCGCGTACCTATCTAGGTGTCCGGGAGTAGGGAGTGTTCCTCTACCGCCTCGGAGAGTCTCGTTATAACTAGCTTCTCAAGCGCCTTCCTAAGAGTATTAAGGAGCGCAATTAGGCGGTACGACTTCACCTACGTATAGTCTTCCTTCTACGGCTTACGTAGGACCACTATCGTCGATTGTTTAAAAGCTATCGGGTGGTATCCGGTCTATAGGCAGGCGTTAAAGATCGCTATAACTACTAGGGCTAGTTAATCTCTATACTTCTTTAGTAGCTCGTTTGGGATCCTATCCGGCCCCGGGGCTTTCTTCGCCGGTAACTTCCTTAGTATAGCGGTAACTTCTCCCTTAGACACCTCCTATTAGACCGCGATACTAGGGGCTAGGGGAGTAGAGCTATTTATATCGCTTAGATTAGCCTCGACTAGGGGCGGGAAGAACTTACTAGCTAGTAGACGCGCCTTAGCCTCGGGGTCGCTGACCGGGCTACTAGGCGATTATAGCGCTAGGATAGAGAAGGAGGGGCCCTATAAAGGGTCCTGTCGGGCCTATTTTGCTAGCTTCTAAATCCTCTCTAGCTTACTAGCGATTTCTTCTACTATAGCCCTCTAGCCGACTGCTTTCTCCCTTCGTATTATAGCTTTCTTCTATTAGTATACCTCCCTATATACGTTCTAGGCCTCCTCGCTATAGCTACTCGTCTATACCCGGCGGGCTCTCCTTGCTTCTCTTACTACCGTAGTATACTCCGGCGTCTAGTATAGTTTAGACTATGTCGTTAGTTAGGTAAGCGGAACGTAAAGTAAGGTCGCTTTTCTTATTTCGTCTATCAACCCCTAGACTACTTCGTCTATCTCGTCTTTACTGTTATATTACTACTACGCGATCTAGACTAGCCTCTCGGAGTTATCGAGGTACGCCTAGATATTAGCCTAGTAGGCCTTTCCCTAGTTTAGCTTAGGGGTTCTCGCTAGTATACGTTATATCTATATCGTAATAGAGGTCCTGACTAGTATATAGTCTAACGACGCCTCGAGTTTATGTTCGATCCTATAGTAGGTTACCGTATAGTAGTAGCTATCTAAGATCTAGGAGAGGTCGATCGTGCCTTAGAGTCCCCCTCTCTTCTAGGTGCCTAGGTCCTTCGGGGTATTAAGGGCAATTACGTTGCTCGCTATTAAGTCGAGTACTTCGTCGGCTATAGGGTGCGGCTATATAAGGCTTTCCTAGGAAGGGTAATATATATTAAAGTCTCCTACTACGATATAGCACCCTTGTCTCTTAAGCGTACTGTCTAGGTGTCTATAGACCCCTAGGTCGCGGCTAGACCTCGAGGCTAGCGGTTGTATATATAGGTTGTGTATCTAGGTGCTACCTACGTAGAGGGAGGTAATATCGCCCCTACCTTCTTCGTCTACGTAGTATACTACCTCCTAGTCGGATTCTAGTATGTCCTTACTAATATAGAAGTACGTACGGGGTCTACCGTCGCCTCGTAGGTATATCGTATAGCCTAGTAACTTGTAGGTTATTAGTCTCTTATAGTGCGGGTTAATCTATAGCTCCTAGATTATAAGGACGTAGTAGACGCGCGGGTCCGCCTCGTATAGGAAATGGTTCTAGACTATATCCTTACTATAGTTAACGTTATACTAGATGATGCTAAGCGTGTCGAGGCTAGTTATCGCTATTAACAATCATTTCCTCTATAATGTCCTATGTCCTACTACCTTATACGTCCTAGTCTACGCCTATCGGCTATATACTAAAGGGGAGCCGGGCCTAGTTAGATTTCCTCGCCGTAGCTAGTAGAGTACGTAGCCTCCCGTACGCCCTAGGTTACGTATCCTTTATATTATTCTCGGCCCTAGGGCGCTTATACCCGACCGCCGCTAGTTAGTTCCGGTATAGGCTAGCCTTACGGTCGCCGTAGAATCTTAGGGCGACGGTTCTGTTTATAATTGCCTTGTTTTTCGCTAGTTTCCGCTATAGGCATTCCGTACTATACGATAGGTAGTGCCCCGGACAGTTCGCGTACCGTCTCGTAGTCGATATATAGTCCCTAGATATATAGTCTCCTATATAGTTCGAGTAGGCCTACTTATTTGTACACGTATAGGTTTAGTGTCTATACTATTAGCATTTGAAGTATTAGAGGACACGAAAGGATAAGAAGTGCTTTTCTACTATCTTAAGGCTATATTGCTAGACTAGGCCTTGTTCTATCGCTAGATCCGCCGCTTTCGCGTCTTATAGCTATACTATTAGCGCCGAGGCCTTCTTACCTTCTAGCCATTTCCTATAGAGCCAATTCGCCTTCTAGATTAGAGAGTTAAGAGTGACCGGGTTGTCCTCTTAGAGAGCGCGTAGGTAACCCTAGTTAGTTAGGTCAAACTCCTTAGGTATATTGTAGACTAGGATCGTAAATTGTTTTGTTAAGACCTTCGCTAATACCGTAACCTTAGATACCCACTATAGCTATGCCTCTAGGTGCCTCCTAGTAGTAGTAGAGCTAGTATAGATCTATAGAGTGCCGTTAGACTATTAGTTCACTACGACTACCCCTAGTTAGTTAATTCGTTAGGCGAGCTCCTTATTCGATAGCTTCGTAACTTCGGCCTAGTCTTCCTTTACTATAATACGGATCGTAACTATATCGTGCGTTAGGCGGGGGCCTAGTATCGATACCGCGACCGATGCCTAGCTATAGGGGTGTTGATTCCGGGTGGCCTTACTAATCGCCTAGGACGTCGTCCTTATTTCTTATTGCCCTCGGTAATACGACAGTATAAGCGCCGTACGTAACTAAGTAATTATTACCTATAGAGACCGGTAAGGGAGCTAATCGTTAGTTTCTATACTTTTTGCGTCCTCTATAAGTTACTACTAGTTGTCTTAGGGGGGCTTCGCCTATAGGGCCGTAGGCGCCGTTAGTACCGTAGCCTAGGCTACTATTGCCTAGGAGTTGCCTAATATAGCTAGGCACCTCCGCGGCGTTTAGAGCTGAAGAAATAGGGTGAAGAGAGCTTCAAGCTATCTAGATTAAATAAGGTAGAACTCCCTTAGTCCTAGGGGCAGTGGCCTACTTTATATATCGTTAGAATGGCCTTAATAAGAGCTTTCGAATATGTCGTATTTTAGCGTAGAGATCGATAGGCCGGATTCACGCCTTTTTCTATAGGTGGGTGTCCTATATACGTAGGAAGTATATAGAAGAGGAGGATACGATATAGTTAGTCGTAGACACTTTCGTAGGAGTTCGTCGAGACACGTAGGATTAATATTAATATCCGCCGAACCGTCGAGGATTCGAGATAGCCGCGACTATAGCTACCGATAATTACGAACCGTAACCGTAGTAGACCTAATAGAATAACAGAAGTTAGACTATAGTCGATAGCTAAGATTAGACCTACTAGATACGATAAGTAACGGCGGGTTAATAGTAGAAGACGGAAATTACGTACACGACTCTTAAGACTAAGTACGACCGGCTAAAGCGTATTTACTAATAAGATAGAGGATAGGGTATATCGTCAAGAGTAGATAGGTAGGGAGGCTAGTACGCGCCGCTCGACCTGTCGTATACTATACCCCTAGATCCTATAGAAGATAGTAAAGGCGCTTAGTTCCGATACGATCTATAAGCATTTAAGCTATATACCTACGAAGAGTTAGCGGCGTTAGTTAAGAAGAGACCTAAAGCTTAGCTTAATATCCTCGACTTTAGAATATAGATATATACTTATAGTAAGGCCTTACTTAAGAACTCTCGCGACCGAGTTATTAACCTAACGGGTAAGAAAGTCAACCTCGAGGCAGCCCTTTAGTAAGAAAAGGAGGACTCGGAAGAAGCGGCGGGCATTATTAAAGGTCTGACCGTTTAGAACGAGGAAAAGGATAGGCGAATTTAAGAACTAGAAGCTAAGGTATAGACTAAGGACGGCGATACGGAAGATACTATAGCAGAAATCGAGAGCCTATAAGAGGATAACAACACTTAGCGTAGGTTAGTCGAGAGTCTAAAGTAGCGTATTAAGGAGCTCGAAGCACTTTAGAAGTAATAGTAATAGCCGGAGAGACTAACGATACTAGCTCGCTAGCCCTCTAAGCTACGCGCCCTCCTAGATTTACGAAAGAAGGACGTAGGAAACACTCTAGGTGTTTACGTCAATACGTATATAGAGAAAGTCCTACTACGAGGTCTCGGAACTACGCTACTATAACGTACGGCTAGCGCGCTAGGCGGGCGTAGGTAAGAAGTCGAATTTATAGGTATTAATAACTTCGAGACCGCTTACGACGATAGTATCCGCAATATACGTATATCGACTCTATACTAGTTTATGTTAGGGGGTCTCGGTAGGTTCGGCGACGCTAATAATACGCCTAATCTATACGCGCGTCCTTTTACCCCTACCCTAACTCTAGGTACGTAGTCTATAAAGTCTATTAATATATCTTAGAAGAACCCTATTAAGGTTCTACCTGTCTTCTACGCCGACCTAAAGGAAGACAAGGTTAGCTATATTAAGTAGCGTAAGAAGGTTAGCGAGTACCTACTTATAGAACCTAATCGATCGGATACCGAATTGTATATTATATTCTACGGCCTAGTAGGTACGAACGCTCTCGGCCGTATTCGACCTTATAAGCCTACTATTAAGCATTGGAATAAGGCTCTCGAGATCCTCGACTTATCGTATAGCGACTACTTCGAGAAGCGTCGTTACCGTAAGGCCTTTTACGAACTCGAATAGAAGTAGGGTAGGAAGTTTAACCTCTTCTATATAAAGTTTTCCGAGTATACGTACTACCTTAGGAAGTATACTACTAAGGACGGGCGCGAAGAACTAATAAAGAACCTTAAGGAGAAGATTCTTCTACGTCTACGCGCGAAGATCGCGGGTATACGGTTTAGGAGCCTAACCGAGATAGAAGATACTCTCCGTAATATCGAGATCAACCTCGACGATATACCGCGCTAGTAGTAGCAACTACCCGGTAAGAAGCTAAGTAGAGGAGGCTAGACCGGTAGCTAAGGTAACGCGCGACTAGGTTCCTCCGGTAGTACTAGAGGCGGCGGCGGCGGTCGAGGACCTATAGGCAAGCCGCGTAGCGAGCGTATAGACGAGAGGGTATACTAATAGTACGACATAGTAGCCGCTAAGCGTACTAGCTTAATATATCGCAAGCTTACGAAGGATAAAGCGGCGTACTAGAAGGATAAGACGTTCTACTACGTATATAAGAGCCCGGACTATAACTAGTAGTACCGATCTTACGAATAGTTCTAGTTCCGTAAGGGTAATACTAGAGGTAACGTAGCTACTACGGTCGACTAGAACCTTATCGACTTCGAACCCTAATAATAGGGAAACGGGGCAACTCTAGACTAAGGCGTATAGTTTAGAGTATAGCTGTTGTTACTATAGCTAATATTACGCCTAGTAAGGATCCTCCTAAGAATATCTACGAGTACCTTACGTTAGAAGAACCGAGTATATATCCGTTAGGTAAAGGCCCGCTAAGAATGTTAGAACCTACGCCGATACCCTAGTAACGAAATAAAAAGGTCAACCTACTATAGCGGTAGACTTCGGAGGTAGATATACCTAAGGTTATAGATATCGAGACTATAAAGGTCGGAGTAATCAAAGTCGATATCCCGCTACGTAGTAATCGTCTTATTATATACAGTACCGTTAAAGGCAAGCCTACTAGATACCTAGTAGATCTATACGTATAGTCGATCTTTTGTAGTACGAAGTTTATAAAGGATTATAATCGGACAAAGCTACCTACTCTATTTAGAATCGGTATAGTAGACCCGTCTAAGAAGAACGAAGCTACGGAGTACGTAAAAGCGACTCTAGATCTAAACGGTTACGTCGAAGAATTGAACTACTTTATTACCGGTATTAAGTATAACTTTATTCTTAGTATACCGTAGGTATAGAAGTACCTACTAGACTTCGGGAACTAGACGAATACCGTTACGTTTACGTCTTACTACGGATACTATTACGAAAGAATACTAACGACGGTACGCTATTAACTAGAAAAACAAGCTCGGTAGTAATAGCGTGCCGATAGGACAGACGTAGCGGCAATCATAGGCATTGACATCTCGTCTATAAGTACTACGGAGGCCGTAGAATGTCTAGAAGATTAGCTTAAAGAGGGCTAATAACTATAAGAAGGCTACCTAATTTAGGAGTAGAATAACGACGCGCTACCTATAACTAAGGAGGAGGCTATAGAAGAAGTTAGTATATAGCTCAGCGCTATAGTAGCGTCCGACTTCTAATAATATATAAAAGGTAAAGACGAAGTAGACCTAGATATATCGCTTCCGCGTAAATTTAAGTCGCGACGTAAGGCCTTCGTTCTACGTATAGGAGACGATACCTTACCTCCTTATCGTAAAGGAGACGACCTCGCTATCGACTTTGACCTAGGTGCTAAGCTGCCTTTCGCTCGACTATATCTAATGAGCCTATAGGAGCTCGAAGTCGTAAAGAAGTATATCGACGACTTAGATACGAAAGGTAAAATTAGAGAAAGTACGTTATACATTATATCGCTAGTCATTATTATTAGAAAGCTAGGTAGTGGACTACGCGTCTACGTAGACTATAGAGTAGTTAACGCTATTACGATTAAGAACCGATACCCTATCCCGTAGGTTCGAGAGATACTATAGCGAATAAGCGGGTACTAATACTTTACCGTACTCGATGTCGTTACTACCTTTAATGAACTACGTATCCGAGTAGGCGACGAATAGAAGACTATATTCACCTTACGGTATAGGACCTTTAAGTACCTAGTAGTGCCCTTCGGATTATATAACGCTCCTAGCGTCTTCTAGGCCTATATTAATAAAGCCCTAAGGCCTTACCTTAACGACTTCGTTACCGTATACCTTGATAATACGATCGTCTTTAGTAGTATAAGAGAGGAGTATATAGAATATATACTTAAGGTGCTAGACTGCTTCATCGATACTAAACTATTATTAGACATCGCGAAGAGCAAGTTTTTCTAGAAGGAAGTCAAGTACCTTAGTCTAATTATTACTACCGAAGGTATTAAGATAGACCTAAAGAAGATCAAGACGATCCTCGAGTAGGAGACACCTAGAAGCGTAAAGGACGTCCTTTCCTTCCTCGGCCTCGCGAACTTCTATCGAAGGTTCGTAGAAGGCTTCTCGAACATCGTACTACCTATAACTACTCTTACGAAGGGGGTCGGTAGTAAGGACAAGTTAAAGCGACCTACGAAATATACTTAGAACTAGACACTAGAGTACTAGTAAGCTTTTAATAGGCTTAAGGCGGAGTTCACGAAGCAACTAGTACTATAGTACTTTAACCTAAGTAAGCCTTACGTTATCGAATACGACGCCTCTAATAGATATACCGGTAGCGTTCTTTTATAGATCGGAGAAGACGGACAGCTTTACCTAGTTATATACTATTCGTAGAAGATAGATCTAGCCGAGTATAACTATAAGATCTACGATAAGGAGCTTATAGCTATCGTTCGAGCTTTTGAGGAATAGCGGCTAGAGCTAATAGGTAGTAAGACTAGAGTATTGTCTAATCACCGCGGTCTATAATACTTTATAACTACTAAGTAGCTAAATCGCCGACAAGTACGATAGAGTGAATTCTTGTCCGGGTTCGATTTCTAGATTAAATACCGACTAGGTAAGCTAGGCGGTAAGCCTAATGCCCTAATACGCCGTACTTAGGATATAGACGTAATAGACGATGTTAAGAAAAGACAATAAACGGTCTTAAAGGAACGTAACCTCGCCCCTAAAGTCTAGGAGTCTCTTAGAGTATTAGTAATAATAACGTATACGAACGCTCGCGACTAATATTAGCTCGCGCTTGCCGTACTTAACGCGAACGAGGCGTCTATTAAGGAAGAGATCTAGAACGCCTACGATCAGGACGAGCTCGTAGTAGTAATTAAGAAAGGCCTATAAGCTAGCGATAGTCGGCTACCGTAGAAATTGAACACGTATATCAATCTTAGCGAGTACGAACTAGAGCACGACCTGATTTATATTTAAGGCCGCCTCTACGTACCTAATAGTAGTAACATCCGCGAAGAACTTATAGCCGCTTGTTATAATACCCCTATAGCCGGCTACCCGGGGCGCGAGAAGATATACAAGCTAATGACTCGTACGTACTATTAGCCTAGTATATAGGCTAATATCGTACGATATATAAAGAACTGTTATATATATACTAGAACTAAGGCTTTCTATAATACGTACTAGGGCAACCTTAAGTAAATCCTAATACCTAACGGTATATTCGAGGAAGTGGCCCTAGACTATATTATAGTACTTCTAGACAGCTATAGCCCGGAGGGCGTTAAGTATAACAACATCCTTACCTTGACATATCGTCTTACAAAGCGTAAGTACCTTATACTAGTCGTCGATATAGAGCCCGAGATAGCTATAGATATAATTATCCGCTACGTTATTAAGGGGTAAGACCTATTCCGCTCTATCTACTCAGACCGCGGCTCGTAGTAGGTAAGTCGCTTCTAGAAAACGCTTTACGAACGCCTAGGCATTAAGTATAAGATGTCGACGGTATAGCACCCTTAGACCGATAGTCAGTCTAAACGTACGAACTAAGTTATAGAGTAGTACCTACGTATATATATTAATTACGCCTAAGACAACTAGTACGACTAGCTACTAATAGCAGAGTTTACTTTGAACAACATAAAAAGTACTACCGGCGTATTACCGTTCTTCGTAACCTTAGGAAGAAACCTAAGAATAGAAGTTCTTAGTAGACCTACCCGTACGGACGTACTACTAGCTACGTAGAAAATTAGCTAGTAAGATGTAGACGCTTTCGTAACTCATATAAGCCGTATATATATATATATTGTATCAACTAGCTTAAGTATATATAAGCATAGCTTAAAGCCGACTATTAGAAATATAGCCGGAGACCTACGCGGTTATATAAGGTAGGAGACAAGGTTTGGCTCAATTTACGTAATATTTGTACTAAACGACTAGCGAAGAAGCTTGATCATAAGAACGTAGGCCCCTTCACGATTATAAAGAAAGTAGCGACCGATGTCTACGAACTCGACCTGCCTACGAGTATAAGAATATACTACGTGTTCTATACCGACCTACTACGACTATCCGCCGAAGACCCGTTCCCTTTATAGACGTACGAACCTACGCTTACCGAAGTCGATAGCGAAGTTAAGGAATAGCATGATGCCGTAGTAGTAGTAGACAGTCGCTAGACTAGAAAAGCAAAGAAGAGTATTAGCTATACTATTAAATAGGCAGATAGGTTATATACTAAAGAACCTTATATTAACTTAAAAGGCACTATAGACGAACTTATAGCAGACTACTATTATAAGAACCCTCGCGCTCTAGGACCTCTACGCGGATAGCAAGTACTAGAGCCTAATATAACCGAGCTAATAGACTCGGCGGACAGTACTAGCGATACTAATAACGACGCGACCGGTACCGCCGACGCTAAGTACTAGTCACGATACAACCTAAGGCGTACTAAGGTATAATAAACAGTCACTTCGTTTCTACGATCTACGCCTAGGACTCGCTACCGCTAGTAACGTCGCTTTGCTCGTAGCTTAGGCTCGTCTATAGTCGTATCTTTATATATACCGGAGTTTTAGATTATAGAGTTAGATAGATATACCCTATAGAGCGTTACTTATTTTGAATTAATAGATACCGCCTCGTAGGCGCTTAAGGCGATTTGAGAAGGGGGGTGGTGTCACGGTATAGCCCTACGGCCTACGGCCTTCGGGTTACGTAACTTCGTAAATATAACGTAACGCCTCGGCTCGGCGAACGTCGCGCTTATCTTCGATACGCGCCTTAGCTAGAACTTCTCTTCTCCGTAGAACTTATTCGATTACTTAGCTACGACACCCTTTTACCTACCGAGAGTAGCCTAGACCCGTGTTATTACCTACCGAGAGCAGCCTAGACCCGTGTTACTAGAGGTAGAGCGAGCTCTCTTTCTATTCGCCGGAGCGAAATAACTTAGTATAGAGTAATTATCGGACAATTTAATAAGTTAAGCGGACGACAATATATGTTTAAGTATACTATAGGACTAAGGCTACCCCTAGATTAAACTTAGGACCTCTAATATTTACCGGTAGGTAAGATAATTATATACTTAAGTAAAAGTCCGTATAACGGGACTATTACCGAAGCTATCTTACCGGTAATAGTTATATAATCTATACTTTATTATATAGATAATAACGTGCTTTACTACCGAGCGGGCTATACTACTAAGCGGGCTACTTTTACTAAGAACTCTACTACTTCTACTTTAATTACGACGGTATCTTAATACGACGACATCCTATAGAATCGTTACTAGGAGGACAATTCCTCTTTAGATTCTTCGCTATCTAGCGAGTCTACTTAATAGGTACGTACGTTATGCCCCGACTCGCTATATCGCTTATAGTGTCGTAGCCTTAGTACTAGCCGAACACTATCTAGCGACTCTCTACTCACTTCCTACCTCCTAGTATCCTTTAGAGGTATTAATTGCGACGCCTTATCGAAGGTTAGAGACCCTCTAGACTGAATATACTTGCGCTTTCGTGCTTTTTGCTATATAAGGGCCTCGTTAGACTTACGTAGCTTACTAATCTCGCTTCGTATAAGAGCTATCTAATACGCTATCTCTCTACTCCCTCTCTATTACCCTATTAAACGACCTTCCTCTTTCTACTACGCCTTTCTAAACCCGTAACGACGCTCTAAGACGTAATGACCTATTATAAACCCTATCTCGTCGAAGTTATAGGTGTCCTAGTTAAGGATACTATACTTCTCCTTTATATTACGTATAAGTAAGAACTACTTCTCGATAACGTCTAGATCTTCTATTAGGGCTCGCTAACAATCGTATCTACGTGTTATACGAACCTTTAGCTTACGATACCGCCTAATAAACCTATCTGTCTAATTAAGACTAGCGGGCTTAAGACCCTTCTCTTATAGTAATAAATCGGCTATTACTTATATACTAGCCTTTAATAGCGGGGAACCTCTAAGATCTAGCTCGAGTATATACTTAAGTATCACCCTCTCTTCTAGCTCTATAAGCTTCTTCGAATTATGCTCGTAGTCACCCCGAGGAGGTCGTCTATTCAATCGATACTCTAGTATAGTTCGAGACGCGTCGTATACCTTTATAGCAAGTCGATTCGTAATTGTTACGTCGCGTTTCGTAGCCTAGACAGCTAAGGTCAGTTTGGCCTCGTTTAAAGACAATATACGCTATAATAGTAGTTATATAGCTATATCTATAGAAGTGGTATAGTTCTTAGTAAAAGTGGCCCGCTCGGTAGTATAGCCCGCTCGGTAGTAAAGTACGTTAATAGTAGTAGTAAAAGTAAGGAATAAGGGAAGGGGTATAAAGCTTACCTTACTTACCTTAGCTTACTTTACTTAAAATAGCTAACTTACCCTTACTATAGTAGTAGTAATACCGAGGGCCTAACGTTACTACTATAGGTAGGGGGGTAGTTATAATAGGGTATACGCGATTATATAGGAATTAGCTTATTTACTCTAGCGTACGAGCTAAGGGGGTGTGTCGCGATCCGAGCGTATATATAGGTAATATCCTATTATTAAAACTTAAGGCTACGTACGCTAAGAATTAGGTAACTAATTAGTTACCTATAGCCTCTTTAAGAGTAATACTTATCTATTCTAGATAGATATATACAATATATAACCTGCTTTTAAAACACCCTATATAAGCCCGTATAATAACTTCCTATACTTCTAACGTAATATACCTACTTTATAAGGCGCTAGTACGAGAGTACCGCTACCCGCTCTCTTTCTTCCGGGTTATCGATATATATTACAACCTTGTATTAGACTAGCCTAGCGCGGTACGTCGGTTACTCTATAGCTACTATAGCCGCTTAGGTATATATCGCCGGCCTAGCTCTTCTAAGCGCTTAGATCTCCCGTAGGAGGTCGGCGTTCGTTACGTATTTTACTAGCGCTAGCTTCTTTATAGCCCGTAGTAGCTTCTAGATTACTTTAGCTAAGCTCTCGAGGAGGCTACGGATCGCGCGTTCGTAGGGTAGATTAGCGTTCGCGAGGGTAGCTATAATTTCGTATACGATAGCGGTATATAGTCCTAGGTATAGTTTTTATAACCCCTGTTCTTCTACCTTTCCTTATTAGGAAGGATATATCTACTACTTAGCGTAGCTTACTACCTAGTATATCCTCTATTATTAGCTATTACTACCTCGTAGCGTTCTCGTATACTCTTATATATACGTTATATATCCTTAGGTATAAGCTTGGCCTATTCTTAATAGTAAGATTGAAGGTAGTAACACTTTCTGAGATAGGGATAGATAGCCGGAAGTGGTTAGCGTAAATACAGGGGTTGTAAAAACTATGCCCAGGACTGTATTCTACCGTTTCTACACTATGTTTCGTATGCTAGTTCTTTTGGTTAGCGGCTTGTGGTTACTATAGTCGTTGTGATAGTTGGTCGCTGTCCTCCGCTTCTCCCGGGCGCGTCGTCGCTCCGCGCGTCGCTCTTCGTCCTCCGCCATTCGATAGTGTTGTCGGTGTGTATAATGGGGCCCTGTCCTATCGAGTTGAGGGCGCTCTTTGCTTTTGCGACGCTGTCGCCCCGTCGTTCATCATTCTCTTCTTTGCTTTTTCCCTTATATATAATAATAAGAGCCCTATTAGATTTGTCGTAACGAGGCGAGTAGAATAAGCTATATATCGTATATATAATGTATATAGTTATCGGGTGCGCGCCGAGAGGGTGCACTTTAGACAACTTCTCGAGTTTGGTAAAGCCCGGCGAAAAGCGTCCCGACCCTTATGTCGGCTTGAATAATCTTGACAGCTTCGGTAGAACCAGCTCCGAATCCTTCTGATCAGCGCTATTAAGTAGGCTGTGACTGCACTAAGGAGCCTCCATGTACGTTTGATAACGTGAGATACTTGCAGCCTGAGGTGGACAGAAGAAGATGAGAGATGCTGCTGTGCAGCAGGAGAGCAAGTGCCAAGCGCTCGGCCGAGGCAATTCCAAACGAGATGACAGCTTGGACTGGAATGTCGCGATGCCATTTCACGACAAACAACATTCGGACTTTCCGTTGATCGTTCAGCGTTCTTCATCTCAAGACGCACGACTGCATAACTATTACCAGTACTCGACCAGGAAAGCCCACTCTCCTCCCTTAGACCTCAGCATCCATCCACCTCTCCTCATTCACCCCTTGGCGCTTTCCACCCACGACTACTACTGGTCATCGTCCTCATCCGTCAAGTCGTCCGTCATGTTCCAATCCCAGGTCGGCATACGGCGATGCCTATCCGGACTCGAAGTCCACACCATTCGGCCGATGTCCACTGGGGCCTTGATGACGCCCTCCCCAATAATGATCCCTTCTGACGCCATCTCCACTCGGAGCCTGGCCATCCTGTCGAGAAATTGCTGGCCAGTGTATGTCGCATGCCGTCCACTCTTCTTCACACCTGTGTGGTGAATGCTCGTGATGAGGTTCGCCTTCTCGACTGACAGGCTGCGCAGCCACGACGGCAGCCGTGGCGTATCCCTCACGTAGAAGTCGGTACAGCTGTACCAGATATCGAGACCTTCGATGTAGCTCTGTCTGCACGCCTCGACGAGGCCCGGGAAGTGCCAGAAGAGTCTGCTGCTGGAGTTGACTGGCGTGCGGCGAGAGAAAGTAAGTTCGTAGATGCGATTGCGGATCTCACCTGAGAGCTGGAAGAATCTGCTGTTGCGATTGTGGGTGGTTCGTCTCATGCGCTCTGCTTCTTGTCCCGCGCCGAGTGCTTTGTTGACCAGCGCGGCTTTTTGGTATTCTTCGAGCCACTGGACTTTGCTCTGATGCGATGCGCGACGCTCGGAGAGAAGAGAGTCAACTGCTGATATGATGCTTATTTACCGCGATTCCATGTTGGGAAGATCCATCGCAGGCATCTATCTAACTGTCTCTGGCATGTTGTTGGCTCAACAGGTGGTCAATTTATGTGCCCCGGGCGAAATTACTACGAGCGCACGGACGCGCATCGATCATTCACTTCCAACTCACGCTAAGCAGATACACGGACGTCAATCAAGGCTCCACGTGATGCATCTCGCCGTCCAAGGCCCATCAGACTCGCTCCAGACCCTCGGTCGGTGCAACACCGAATCAGCCTATTAATGTTCGGAGGAACTACTTCCGGCCGCGAATGCATATGCAGCAGCATGCATGTTCTCCTCTCCAAGACTTCCATACGAACAACATCATGGCCGGGATCATGGGAGGTCGCCATATAGACCGACTTGATTGTCCAGGTAGGAGCTTTTCTCTCCATCGACTTGACCATGGTGTCATTACGGCAGCTCGTGCTGCTAGCTGTCAGTTCATGCTCTGCTGTCGTCAACAGCCTGAGTATAGGAGGTCAACGATACACAATTGCTGAGTCTGAGAAGCGGCAAGCACTGCAGGATCTTGTAAGCATAGCGTGAAAGGCCATTGAATTTCGCAGCTGACACTAGGTCTAGGTCACCTGGGACGAATATTCCCTCTTCGTTCGCGGCGAACGCATCTTCTTCTACTCAGCAGAGGTTCATCCTTGGCGACTGCCTGTCCCAGACTTGTGGAAAGATGTGCTACAGAAGATCAAAGCTTTGGGTTATACCGGGGTCTCGTTCTATGTAAGCACCAACAGATCTCTAAGTAGCGGGAAAGTGCTGACCGTCGTGAGGTCGACTGGGTCTTGCACGAAGGCGAGCCTGGTAGCTTCTCTGCCGAAGGCGTCTTTGACTGGGAGCCCTTCTTCGAAGCTGCGAAGGAAGTAGGATTGTACTTGTTAGCTCGACCGGGACCGTACATCAACGGTCAGTGAGAACCTCCCAGTTCCATGAGGACCACAGCGTAGACTGACGCTGGTCAATTACAGCCGAAGTATCAGGAGGCGGCTTCCCAGGCTGGCTGTCCCGCATTCCAGACATCCTACGCACCAACGAGACCGGCTTCCTCGAAGCAACACAAAACTACGTCTCCAACATCGGTAAGATCATAGCTGATGCGCAGATCACCAACGGTGGCCCAGTCATCGCTTTCCAGGCTGAGAACGAATATACATTCGGTGCGGACTGGGTCGAATGGCCAGATGTCACCTACATCGACGCCGTCAACAAGCAGTTCCGCGATACTGGAATTGTGGTACCCTTCATCAACAACGAAGCGGCCGCGATCGGACTCTTCGTACCCGGCGAGCCCGGTGGTCCGGATATCTATGGTCACGACAACTATGGTGTCGGCTGGGATTGTGCTCACCCAGCGAACTGGACTTCTGCAGACCTTCGCACAGATTTCCGCCACCTTCATCTGGAGCAGAGTCCGAACACTCCCTATACTATTCCAGAGTTCCAAGGTGGCGCGATAGATTCCTGGGGAGGTCCTGGTCTCGAAGGGTGTGCTGAGATGGTCAACCACGAAGCGGAACGAATCTTCTACAAGAACAACTTTGCTAATGCTGTGACGATCTTCAATGTCTACATGTCTTACGGCGGAACGAACTGGGGTAATCTTGGGCAATCTGGTGGCTACACTTCCTACGACTATGGTGCCGCTATCAAAGAAGACCGCACAATCACTCGAGAGAAGTATCACGAAGCCAAGCTGTTGGCTCAGTTCATGGTGTCTTCACCTGCGTACCTTGAGGTCACAACAGGGAATCTGACCAACTCGACATATGTCAGTACTTCTGCGATCTCGACGACACCACTGTTTGGTAAGAAGACGAACTTCTACGTTGTTAGACATTCCGATTACAAGTCCTTCACATCCACGCCGTATACCTTTACGGTCCCCACGAGTGCAGGCAACGTCACGATACCTCAACTTGGTGGAACGTTGACACTAAACGGCAGAGATTCGAAAATTCACGTCACTGACTACGACGTCAGCGGTGTTAATCTCATGTACTCATCTGCAGACATTTATACTCACAGCAAGTCGGGTTCGAAGCGAGTGCTTCTGATCTATGGCTTGCTTGGCGAGACCCACGAGCTAGCCTTTTCGACGAAGCTAGGAGTGCCGAGAGTCGAGGGTGGGTCCGTCAGAATTGAGAGGAAGAGGTCTCTCCAGGTTGTTCAGTGGGAGGTCACAGCCGAACGAAAGGTCCTGCACTACCGCAACGGACTTGATGTGTACCTCTTGTGGCGGAATGACGCTCTGAATTATTGGTCTCTCGAGCTGGAGTCGCCTCCTCCCATCGGCAATTACAGTTCGCAGAGCAAGGAGACCGTTATTGCTAAGGCTGGTTATCTGTTGCGTGAGGTCACGAGAAGTGGTCGCGACCTCCACTTCAGGGGTGATCTTAACGCCACAGCAGAGCTGGAAGTCGTGTCAGGAGCTTCGCACCGCACAGAAATTTCCTTCAATGGCGAGAAATTGTCGGACCCGAAGTCTAAGCATGGTCGACTGTCAGCTACGCTCGAGTATACGGCTCCAAAATTCGAGCTACCATCGCTGCCTAGTCTGGAATGGAAGTCCCTCGATTCTCTGCCAGAATTCAAGCCAGGATATGATGATTCCGCCTGGGTTGTTGCAGATCACACCACCACGAACAACACTGTACGAGATCCCGACTCCGGGACTGAGTTCGAGCTGAAGACACCGACCTCCCTGATTGCGAGTGACTACGGCTTCCATACTGGCTCTCTCATCTTTCGCGGCCACTTCGCGGCCACCGGCGATGAGTCGTCACTTTACCTCTCAATCACCGGTGGTCTCTCGTTCGGCCACTCAGTCTGGCTTGGAGGAACACATCTTGGTTCCTGGGCAGGTAACTCCACTGCCAGAAGCTACAACCAGACACTCTCATTGCCTGAAGATCTCGACCTGGAGGCTGGTGAGGAGTATGTCATCACCGTCGTGATCGACCACATGGGGATGGAAACCAACTGGACCCCTGGATACGATATGGCGAAGACACCCCGTGGCATCATGAACTACTCACTCTCTAGCCACGAGCAGAGCGATATAACCTGGAAGCTGACCGGAAACCTCGGAGGAGAGCAGTACCAAGACAAAACCCGCGGTCCTTTGAACGAAGGAGGCTTCTTCGCCGAGCGGCAGGGATACCATCTACCTCAGCCTCCAACCAAGGACTGGAAAGCCTCATCACCCCTCGATGGTCTCGACCACCCGGGCGTAGCATTCTACACCACCAGCTTCGACCTCAACATTCCCACTGGCTACGACGTGCCTCTAAGCTTCGTCCTCACCAACTCCACGAACAGTGCCGGTGAGGCTACCGAGTGTCGTGCGCAGCTTTATGTCAATGGATGGCAGTTTGGGAAGTACATCAACCATCTCGGTCCGCAGGTGAAGTTTCCAGTGCCTGAAGGTATCCTAGACTATGGGGGGACGAATTACATCGCCGTCAGTCTGTGGGCGCAGGAGGCGGAGGGGGCGAAGTTGGGAGGGTTGGAGCTGGTGGCTGATGCTGCGGTTCAGTCTGCTTATAGGAAGCCGAAGTTGGGTTGGAATGATGTGTGGGAGGAGCGTGAGGGTGCTTACTAGGAACCTTACGTACGGCGGTGGTGGTAGTTGGTCGTGCCTGCCGTGCCCGTGCTGGTACTGCGCCGTTACGCTAGCATGGAGCTATGTATGGTAACGTTAGCCGCAGCTCGTGCCTAAGTTGTCTTCTTCGCGGCAGCCACGACAACATTCACGCGTACCAACTCCCGACCACCACAACCTGACTGTGGTCTTCCGCCTGCCAGCCGCCATGATGGAACAGCTGAAGGTCGCGTTCTCAGCGTGCGTGGATCTCTGCTTGCTATGAGAAGCTTGTCCTGACGTGTGATGCAGCTACCGCAACGAGGATCGCTTCGCTGACTTCACCGTCGTCTACGGCGACAAGAAGTGCAGAGTATGTACTTCGCTCCTTTCGCGGACAGGGTACGTGCTGACGGTCATAGCTCCACCGCTGCTTCATCGCCGCGCACTCGAAGTGGTTTGAGCGCTGCTTGTCCGGATCTTTCAGCAAAGACACCGAGTGCGTGATCGAGCTCAAGGATGGCCAGCCAGAGGCCGTCGACCGCATGATCCAGTACTTCTACGACTTCGACTACGATGGCGATCTTGGAAACGACAGTATCGCAGAGCGGAAACCATACCAGAAGAAAGCGGTTGACAACGTGCAGCTGCACGCGCACGTCTACGAGATCGCCCACAAGGTAAGACCTGTCTGTGACGAAGCCAGACGTCCGAGATCGGCATCAGATTCATTCACAAGTATGGAAGGCTGATGTGAAAGCAGTACGAGATCCCGGAGCTCAAGACCCTCGCTCTGACCAAGTTCAAGCAAGCCTCTGCACCTGTGCTCACCAACGGGAATCAGATGCTCGGCGCAGCCTACACAGTCTACAAGTGTATCGAGCTTCCTGATCACGACCGCACACTTCCAGGTTAAAGACGCAGTCGTGGACATGTGGGTCATCGGTGCCTATGAGTTCATTGGCCACTCAAAAGCTGCCATGATTTCGCTAGCTGCTGCGATTCCTGAGTTCGCCGTGGACTTCCAGTTGCGGTTGCTCTGTGGCGTCACACACCAAATCACACTGGAGTGCTCGAAATGCGGCCGGGTCAAATATACCAGTCGCAAAACGATCACTGCTGGGGAGGGAGATACTGTGAAGTGCGATGTCTGTGGCCTTCAACCTATCAAGGATGCGATGAGGCTGCAGGGTGTGGTCAAGATGACTAAATTCCGGTGAGCTGGAGCAGAACTCGACGAGGCAAGAGAATTACATCGGAGAGCGGATCGATGACTGTGGGAACATGAAGACTACTCGCGGTTGGAGAAGGTCGTGCGTAACAAGTGATGGGTCTTGGCACCGCGTATCGGCCGAAGGAACAGCTGAAAGAAAAGCGATACCAACGCGACATCAACTTCGTAGCACCTGTCGAGAAAGATCCCTACGTTGGCAGTGCCTCATCTCCTGCGATCTCTATCACGGCTGCGGTCTCGTCGTCCATCCCTGTCGCTATCGCGATATCTGTCGTCACGATCCCTATGCCTTCGCGGAAGCTCCCTGTCATGATCGTCATCACGCTCATCCATCTCCCGCTCCTTCCTCCTTCGTCGCTCCTTCTCCTTCCTCCGACGATACTCCTCTTCACTCTCATCGTCTTCGTCATGCCGCCGGCGATCTCTATGCTTGTCACTCCGGCGACTTTCATCATGATCCCTGTCACGCTCGCGCCTGCGATCTCGTGTATCGCCGTCCTTCCTCCGCTTCTCTCGCTCCTTCCTCTCAAACTCCTCTTCATACTTCGCACGCTCGTCCTTCTCGCGCTTCTTTTGCAGCTCCTCCTCCGTGAACATCTCTCCCGTCTTCTTGTCCCTCAAGAGGATTGGATTGTAGATCTTCACTTCCTTCCCACCTTTCGCAGCCCTGCCCCATGCTCCCATCTCTGACGCAAGCGATTTGTCCTCTTTCGCACCGATACCGAGCAGATTCGCTCTCCTCTCTGGCAGCTTGCCAGTATCTTTGACTAGCTTCTTGCCTTTCTGGCTGCCAATGCCTTCGCCGTCTTTCCAGCCCATACCTCGCAGCATAGCAGCTCCAAATTGCTCAACTGGTACTCGTGCATAGTCGTCTAGGCTGGGGAGTTCTGGAGCTTCGGTGTAGTCGTGCTGGAAAGCATCGCCCTCAGTCATCGTGTCTTCCACATGCGCAATCGTAAGGCTCTTGTCCGTGGTCGTCTTCCCAAGTAATGCATCCATAGCCAGCTCATCGTCCGTCTTCTGCCGTGGCGTCTCTTCTTGTGCGTCCTCTGCTCGAGCTGAGGACTCTGCCTGTTCCGGCGTATCGCCATTCGCTTGACCCTCCTCATCTCCATTCTCTCTAGCGTTCTTAAACGTATTCAGTCCAAACTTCGGCTTCTTTGCCTGATCCGCTGCCTCCACGTCTCGCATCTTCTGAGCCATATTGGCATCCTGTCCAGGCGCATCTCCAGGCAACCCACTCTTCTGCCTTTTCCGCTTGTTGGCTGCTTCTTTCCAGTCGCGGTTTGAGATTCTGGGTATGATAAGAGGTCCGGCCTCTTCCTTTTTGCGACTCTCATCCACAGCTCCGCCAGCGCTCTTATCGAAGTGTGAAACTTTTTCTACCCGGCCGAGTTCCACGCCATCATCGTCGTCCTCGTTCAGGGTCGCACGTGGTCGTTTGTGACCATTTGTTGATGATGGAGGCGCCTTGCGCTTCGCGCCGAGCGACAGTGAGATCTTGCTATCGCTCATGTTTGGGTGATGTGCAGTTGCAAGTGGTGGTGGTGGTCAGTAAAGTGACATAGAGTTTTTGGACCAGATCCGGGGCACGAGTCATGTGTTTGTAATGTCACGTGCTAGCAAGTTGTCACTTTGGCATAGCAGGAACGACGATTTGTGATGAAAGCCAATACGCCTGCCATCGTGGTAACATTCATCTACAAACATCATGTGTGCGATTCTGTCGTGTCCCCCAATTATTGAGATGTCTGAAACGATCTCGGCTTGCCGGCTTCAAGACCGGCTACATCAGAGGCGATGTGCGCTGGCGTACCCGAGTCGGGTAGAAACAATGTTACCCACCGCTTCGACGATGAAAGGCTGCATGTTGTCTGACTTCTTATGTCAACGACATGCCGTCCGCTGCACCCCGAGACAATACACTTCGTATCATACATCACGACATTGCGATAATCACGCTTACGCGAAGTCATCGACTTCGCTAACATACTCTGGCTCGTCTGGAGACATTTGGAAGAAGAACGGTTCGAGTACAGCACCGCCGTTGAAGCCCAACGACCACAGGATCAACGACTCGTGGCTGAACCCTCAGGATACGGTCCCACTACTCCACCGTAACGCCATGCGAGTCGAGAAGCGACCACCATGAGTCGGTGGTGGCGGCCACGAGCAGTCCGGCTTCGTGGCCGACCGAAGTGGCCATGGCCCGACACATTCGCCACGCCTATAAGCCGACAGCGTTATTGCATGCAAACGGCAAACAGCCACATCCTGGAGACTAGCCAGGCTGAAGTATCCGAGGCTTCCGTCTCTTCAGCCTCTCGCCCAGCGAGAGGGACACAGCCAGCTGATAATTTGCAGCCAAGAAACACACCTACGTGAAAATTGCAGCGACACTACAAAAACACGTAGGGGATTAGGTCGAAACAAGCACCGCTATGTTCGCCGTGTAACTCTAAACAAGGCTATAGCTTTAGATTTGTCGAAGCTGCAATATTGCCTTTGTACGGAGGGTACGAAGTCAACGACTTCGAAGCTCGCTGTAACTTAACTACAAGCCCCGCAGAACCAGCCCACGCTCCACACTGACCAAACCGCCCAAAACAACTGGTGGGATTATGTTCATTTCTGAAGGTGTTGTTCTATCTCTCTATTCACATCCACACCACCTTGTTCTTCGTTCTGCTGCGTCTATAGTCACAATGTGTATCTACTGCGTTCTTCTGACCCCTGCTGAATATGATATTCTCCAATCTCTCTGGCACTGAGTCGCATAGGGCGTTGATCCAGTCCATATTCTCCTCCCTTATCTGTTGCCATCGTTCTTGACACAGCTCAGCCACTATCTCATCAGACCAGTGAGGTCGTTGTCGTATGTACTGCTTCAGAGGGCTCCACACGTTCTCAATGGGTGCGAAGTCTGGTGATCTGGCGTGGTTGAAGAAGTAACGATATGGGCCTTCAGTCCTTGACAGCCCCATTGACTGCTTCATTCGCTCCACCTTGTTGTTTTTCTGAGCAACCCCATGGCCACTGTCATTATCCTCCTCAAGCGCAAATAGAATACGGTCGTCAGAGCCAGGGTGATAGTAGTAGTGTGTATCTGGATACACATCCTCGACCCAGTCCTTCACAACGGGCAATATCTGGCTGCAGTAGATGTCTTGATTCATCTTGTCGTTGCTGTTCGAGTGTACCTCATATTGAATCAATGGGGACATGTTGTTGTACCATATGGCTCCCCATAGATGGACACGCTTCTGATTCTTATCCATGTCGTCGTAGGTCTCTCTCACTTGGATACAATCAGGCTTGCGTCTCTCTGCGTTGCCACGCTTTCGAATGATATAGGCCTTGCCTTCAGGGTCCCAACCAAAGTGGACCTCATCACTCCATCTCACATGCCTCCAGTCTTCCGGTCTTGGATAAGTCATAAGCATGCGAAGAGCCCATCGCACCCTTGAGCGTGCCAGTGAGGTGGATATCCATTCTTTGCTCTCAGCAATGTAGGTTGAATGGCCTCTGTTCCTCATATTCCTTCGCAGTGTCTCAGCTGAGCAAGAATCAATGTCAGCTCTCCAGAGCAGATTGCCCCATGACACATGATGGCCTTCATAGTGGTAGTTCTCAAGCAGCCGTTCACACCGGTCCAAGTCCTCCTTGGATAAGAGCTGATCTGGTCCGGAAGGTGGAGGTTCTGGAAGGTGATATGGCTGTCTTGAGCCTGCAGTGTCCAGAGCATTGCGCACCTGATGCCTTGTGGGTGCGAAGAGCGGTTTGAAGGTCTTAACAAGGTCTCTTTGCGAGCACTTGATGCCCTTAAGTCTGCAGTAGTGATAGGCTCCTACTATCTGATTCTTTTGAGGTGTTGAAAGGTGTTTGGTCATCTTGCAGTAGCTTCTCCAATCCAAGAAACAGGTGAAAAGTTTGCGACGGTAGCATGCGACAACAACACCACATATAGCCAATCCAAGCACGACAATTTGTTCAGTGATGTATCCAGATACGTATATAAGTTTGCTGGTTGCAATGGGCCTGATATTGGATAAAGAAAACACGATTGAAGATGTGGTGTTGTTTTTTGGTGGAGGTGGGCGCTTTGGTCCGTATGACGCGTGCAGCCCTCGAACAAACCGGTTAATAGCCCGCGCTGTTATCAGGTGGATGTGTTTCTAGGCTTCGAATTATCAAATGGCTGTGACCCCCTCGCTAGCGAGGGGCTGAAGTTGACGAAAGCCCCGGATAGACTTTCCCCAGCCGCGACGCAGCTTGCAAGTTGCAGCAAGTTGCAGAAGGTTGACGAGGATTTTGCTGATGGCAGAAGCCAAAGCATACAGTCCTGGGCATAGTTTTTACAACCCCTGTATTTACGCTAACCCCTTCCGGCTATCCATGTCCATCTCAGAAGGTGTTGCTACCTTCAATCTCACTATCAAGAATGGGCCAAGCTCACACCTGAGGACATACAACGTATATGCAAGAGTATGCGAGAACGCTGCGAGGCAGTAATAGCCAACAATGGAGGACACACCAGGTGGTGAGCTACGCCAAGCAGTGGATACATCCTTCCTAATGAGGAAAGGTGGAAGAATAGGGGTTGTAAAAACTATGCCCAGGACTGTACTCGCGCCTGAGATAACCGACCAATGACAGGCTAATCCTGGTCTAAGAGGCCGTATCGTACGCGCCTTAAGGACTAGCGAGTGAGCATTTTCGACTTCATCTGCTGGCTTCTGCTAGAAGTGAGCATCATGCAGACCTGACGTCTTGCTGCCTCCTGCTTGTACTTAACATGTTGCCTTGAACTTCTTGACTTAACAACAGAGTTGGTCGCAATTCAGAGACCCACCTCATAGCATGGTCAGCATCCTCGAAGATACTGGATGCTTGATATGTCTGGGATGTAGTGCTTGAGAACAACAACATCAACCTTGAGCTTTGCGATCCCACCACAAGCATGATGGAGAACGGGAGATATTGTGTGTCGGCGAGCGCAGCATTTTGTCCTGGACTTCGATCTTTTCTCCGTCCTGGGTGAGTGGCCGACGCTGCATGTGTTGGTCAGCTACCGACCATGGTCATCTGTGATCGCACTGGCACCCGTTGTCATTGCATACGTGCCACTCCCACGCCGGGCTGGGCTTCTACAACACGACTGAATTCGTTGGGCGCTCCATAAATCTATACAACAGCTGAGGCGGGCAAAGCCGTGAACAACGACTAGGCTTCTAGGCATCGAAAGCGTAGCAGGCTTGACAACTCACCAGCCTCTTCGTTTGTTCTTCGCGCTGGAAAGGACAGTTTCCACTCCTTGTGGCGTGGTTGGCATTCAACACACATGGTGCTCAGGGTTCTGTCCACGCTGCAAAGCGATGAGAACGTGGTACAAACCCTGATTGAATCATCTCCGTTTCAGCCCGGACAACGAGCTACCTGGAATTTCGCTTGCTCGTGGTACGACCACACTCTCGATCTGGGCCGCGGGCCATTTCTGCTTACCTGCCACGCCTGCGTCCTACTACATTCAATGCTCAACTTATCCAGTGAGGTGACCCGGGCGCCGATATTGGAGGAGCAAGGCGGGGAAATCAGGCATGATCGGTACATGCAGACATGGTTGACGGACTTCCAATCCAAGGATCCTCCCTTTCCCCTCCATGACCCTGTATGCTGTCAGAATCAACGTCAATCGGCCTACTTGGCCAGTCAACATTACCTCAAACCACTACGGCAACTGGACCTGGGAAGAATGCCATTCCTGCCAGCAGGTCATCATGGTCCGCATTCAATGCTCGAGAATACAGTGCTGACATGGCTCATCTTAGCCATGTTGTGCATCGTCGCTGTTTCTAGGTCGGATTCCATCTACACAACAATCAACATGTCCGATATCACCGGATCCTGGAGGGAGACCAATGGTACGCGAGCGTTGCCTCAACCTCATACCTCGTCGACGCGCTCATCAAGCCTCCCGGATCACACGCAGTCTGCTGGCCCCGAAATGGCGATCCGCTTTAGATGGCCATGGAAGCTAGAGGCCTGCACTGTTGTTCTTCTGCGATTTGTTGCACAGCCGAAAGGACAGGTGCAAGGATTGATCGAATGAGTCCAAATTGTGTCTTTGCAAGTACGAGACGCTTCGAAGGTCAGCATCAAGAACTGCTCCAGCCTCCGTGTCAGTGCAGAGGCTCTTCCTGGCTGGACCGTTCTTCACATGACAAGCACCAAGGCGGATCCGTTGAGATGGGGCAGAAGTGTCCGTCCGGTACGGAACCCAGTGCCTAAGCGCAGCCTCGAAAGGCGAACAACCTCTTCCGGCGTGGCAAATCAACATCGACATTCAGGTCGTAGACGGTCCAAGTGCCTCAATCTATGGCTGGCTGACTGACTCGCTGCATTCTCGTGTAAAGCAGACACGACGTAGAGAGAGAACGAAATCCTCGCTCAACGGCTTGAAGACCCTCGGCTTTGTGCACATTGATCTACCGCATCGATTCACGCTGGGCACGGCACGACATGCAGGTACATTTGACAAATGCAGGTACACGAAGCGCAGTAGTCGCAGATACGACAACAACAAAGCGAACTACGACGATGTAGCCTCGAAATTCGACGCCTCACTGCAGGTCGACTTTATTTTCGCGACGCGGGATGCTCTTTGGCAGCGCGTTGCAAGCCGAGGACCTTCTGGTGTACTTGTTGTTCTGGCTTTCGTCCACAAGTCCGGCACTGTGGAGCAAGGTCGACCTCAATGCCGTGACATGTCAGTCTGTGGGGATTCGCAGGTGCATCCGCATGTCACATCAACGTGCCACGCCCATCGTCACGAAGGATCCGACGGCTCCACGACTTTGCCACCTGCGAAGCGTGCAAGCTCTCAGCTCTCTCGTCCTGCGACACCAAACAGCGGCGACGCGCACACAGGTCTGGGAGCTGATAAGCCGTGGCATCACCGCTCGAAGCGAAGTTGAAGCGAGACATGAAAGTCATGTGAGCGAGTTCCTGTGTGTCTCCGCCGTGATTCATGAACCCGTGATTGTTCGGCGATTCGGCTGCTCGAGGACCCTCCATCTCGAGAGTACAATCCTGGGTGCTGACCGAGTGCATGAAGCCGGGATCTAGGGTTCTCAACAACAGCGCCTCTCGAGATGGAAATTGTCATTTCCGCTGAGAACCGTGGCCATCTGGACAAAATACCGCACAGGCGGACAGACGCGCAGTGAAGAGTTACGGAAGAACCGCGTGTAGTCGTAGGTTTCCTTCCCAGATACCGCGGCGGCATGGTGCGAGCCACCGTCTCCGACAGCTCGTCACCAGTACTAACAAAATAGGTGAGCTTGCAGGGATAAGCTCTTTCAATCTCGTTTACAGGCGATCTTTGCCTGGAATCGTCGAAAGCAGAAGTCCTGGCACGTCGTGACGGCGGGAAAGTCTTCACAATTCCCCGGGGAGGTCAAGCTTCGATGGCCCGGCACCAAGGACGGCTCTGACGGGCCAAAGTCAAAGATCCAGATGCCGCGAAGCAACAGACTGATGAGGCTTGCGAGCTTCCCGTTTGAGCTAGGCCGAGACCAGGCAGCACATGCCGAAAGACCAATGGAACAAATACCACTTTAATGAACACCAAGAGGACGTCTAGCCCGAGATTATCACTTGTCGACTCCAGCAGCGAAGTTCCGAACATCTGGACAGCACTTACCAGGACACAATGCACGTGGAAGCGGGCGCTGTAGTCCATGACCACATGCAGACTGCTGCAAAAAGACAAAGTAAGTTCGCAGAGCTCTCCACAAAGTGACATGTGCAGTCGAGATGAGCAAAACACTGTTCCTGCAGCTCGAGATTAGCTGTCAGCTTTCGTGTACCTGTGTATCTGCTGTAGTTCTGATGTTCAAGGTGACACTGGATCAAAGTAGGTGCAGAGGCGTCCTATCTCGGCCGTTTTGCAGTTGTGCCATGACGTGGCGCTGAAGCCGCATACGTGTGAAAGCAGAGTTCCGCTGTGCATACTGCGTACATTAGTCGCGCTGCTAAAGAAACACGCACCAATGGCAGAAACATTGGGCATCAAATGTGCATGCGTACCGAGCTTGTTGTTCGCAAGCTGGCCACAGTCGTCGACACGAAGATTGCTCTGACACGAACAGAAACACCGACGTCAAGCCAGATGTTGTGCGCAATCTGCGAGGTGTGAGATTCGTGCACGTCTTCTCGAAGATGATCACCTTCTAGGTGATACAGGCTGTCGGTGCTGTGACCCTGCGGGCGGGGCGGCCTATGTGCTTCTGGCGGCTTGGGTTTTCCTTCGAGAAGACGCTGCGTCGGAGAGTGAAACACTGGCGTGGAGAAGTGCAGAGCGGTCGCTGGGTCGTCTGCAAGCCGGTCCCACGGTTGTCGATCGCCGCCACCATTGGTGGAAGTGCATCGGAGACAAGGGACTGTTCCTGTTCCTGCAGTAGACCCTGAGCCTGTGTTTCAAGCCGCCGTCTGCCAGCAGCAGCACACGAGAAGACGCAGCGTGACGGCAGAGAGTCTTCGCAGCTGCACCAGTACACCATACAACGAGACGCGAGACGCGTCGTTTTTGACTCGGCTCTCGCATCAGCGGTAGGCCATGGTCAGCGTCAGTGTGGCCACCATGGAATGTGCTACATGCCCAGTGGCAGCGCCTGCACGACGCCGTGTCTCCAACAACGCTATGGATGCAGCAAGCTGTGAGCCCACACACGGCGTGATGCTCACGAACGGAAGCGTTATTGGAAGAGTCGTCGACACACAGTGTCTTGAGTGTTGAATTGTGCCCAGCGAATCCCCACCGAGGGTCTCGAGCGGATGTGATATCGCCTTCCGGCACAGTTTATCGATTGGAAGTGAAGCCGTGTCGGTTGGCTGATGGTGGCGCTCCAGTCTGACCACACACGCTGGTGGCGCTGCAGTCTGGCCACACACGCTGGGGGTGTTGGCGACGAGAAGAAGCAGCAGCAGCAGCAGCAGCAGCACACAGCGTGCCACAAGCTTTCAGTACAGTATCACCATGCAGCAGACGCTCGCCTCACCAGTTGTCAACAAGTAGAATGCCTGCACAACAACACCAGCGACTGACTGGTCGCGCGCAGAACCTGCGGCCATGCGCGCGCATGAGACCTGGCAGCGAATTGCGTGCAAGCTTGTCACAGAACGGATTCCTTCGCCGGGGCCGAGCCTCCGAGGATGCGGCCCTTCTGCCAGCTGCCACCACGCCAATCAGTCGTCTGTTTGTCGCTGCAGCACGCTGACTTGCACAGCGATTCTGATTCAAACGTCGCCATTGAAAACCACGGCACCACGAAGAGATTCATGGCTGTGTGCATGCAGGCCATGATACAGTCGCGACACAGCTTTCAGCCCAACGCCGCCACTGCGAATGGCGGAGACAGCGACGCAGACGCAGATGCCAACAGCGCTGTGACCTCGTATGTCGGTATTTCATGGGCACTTTCACGTGGACCAAATGAAGACTTGACGAGGTGGCCTTCGCACATACCGATGCGCGCTGTGAAAGGCCTGCAGGCCGCAGAGGCGCAGCACCGCAACCATGGCGGTCGACGAATTATGTCCTAGTGTGCTGCACAGAGACGAGCCAATTAATCGTATTCACGCAGCCGGGATAGAGGAACTAGGGCGGTGCTGGGGTGGGCGTACCTGCATCGACGCTCGTTGGTCGTGTCCTGCTCGCCGGCTTCAGCGCCTGTGCGTCCCATCCCATGGACCCAGCACTCGTCCCGACGTCCCCATGAGCTAACTCGAATCGCGTGCACACTACTCTGGCACTAACTTTTGTACCTGGCCAACGTCTTTTGGGCCAACCTTTCGCTCGCCGCGTCGCCCGGCTGATCTGTCTCAATCGGCCTTTCTCCCCATCAATTCGTCCAACGCCTAGGTCCAGGGTTTATCTTAACTTGGTCGACGCTCTCTTCTTATCCGCTATCGTCATCTCTTGTACTTCTTTTGACTGTTCCCTTTAAGGTCTCAATTCGATCTGTGCTTTTTGTGCAAGACTCGGATCGAACCTCGTCATTCCTTTGAAACACTTCTTCTACACTAACTTCTTGTGCGACCATCGACGAAAAAGTTCCCTTGACGACCGACAACACCCCGTACAACTTGAGACATCATCACGCCTCGTGGTCGTCCACAGCCATTCCTTCCGACCTACATCTCGATCTGCCCCGACCCGGACTCTGTACAGTGCGACACTATCATCAACAACTACCAATCTAATCGGAACCTGAGGCGGAACTCTTATTGAATGTTTCGAGCCAACTGAGACCACTACTACACGACGACAACAGAAAACTTGGTAGGTCCGCTGGTAGCGATGCGGACCGTACCTCCACTCTCGCGTGCTAACAGCATGGTCAGCAGAAATACCTAGCAATGGAATACGCACACCAAACTACGCCTCCAATGGCGCAAAGTCCATTTTTCTATTACCAACCAGAGCCAAGCCCAGAGTCAAGACAACATGGCCACTTCACCCCTCACCCACAGCAACCGCATGGCCTTCCAATGACAATCGTGCCATCGAGCCCAGAGCAGATGATGCACTACCAGCAGCAGCAGCAGCAGGCAATGTACCACCGCCCACAATCTGCGCACATCTACTACCAGCAGCACGCATATGGACCACCTCCAATGCTTACACCAGACGCTTCGCCTCGCCAACAGCAGAAACCCCATTATGTCATGCAGCACGAAGCCCATGGCCTAGTACCGATCGATACCGAATGCCATTACTTCCCAGCGACGCCCACTCTCTCAGCATCTGGATCATTCAGCTCGGCTTCGACTCCTCCACCAACGTGTGACATCATCCCAACTCCAGTGAATGGACAGAGCGTGTTTTTCGCCAAGCCACAAATGGTGTACCAGCCTGCAGTGAAGCAAGGCTGTGAAGAGGAGGTGTTTTCTGAGGTGCTGGCAGGCGGTGACTGGACGCGCCCTGGCTCCCCGCCAATGACGCCAGTGTTTCTCTCGCACCACAATTCTGCTTCTGCAGCCAGCGGCACATCCTACGAACTCGCAACGGGATCCAACTCGAAGCAGGTGTCACCATCGCCATCGCCCGTGCCTCGCTCGGTCGCTTCCGAACAGGACGTGTGCGACCCTCGGAATTTGACGGTCGGCATTTCAAGTGCCGACTTCGCAAACGCGCCATCTGCGGATACCAGGGAGCACATTTTACCCCTGAGAGACGAACATCACGTTCAGATTGCTGCACCAAGTGAACTCGTGCAATACGCCGGCTACCCGACCTTCGAGCCCATCTTCGATCTCGACACTGAGGACGAGTTCTCTGGCATGGTCGCGTACGCTCAACCAGACATCAACTACCAAGACAGCAAGCGCCAACGCCTCGACCTTGTGCCAGGCCTCATCGAGGACGACGGTTTCTTCAGCGACGAGAGCTTCAGCGACGAAGACGAGATGGCACACGGCGGCTTCTCACCACTGTCCGAGTTTTCGGTGCCGGAAGACTCTGCTGCCGCGCAGTCCAAGTCGAAACGCAAGACCACCAAGAAGGTCGAGCTTGCCATCAACACTGCGCAGTCGACTACTCAACAGGCCTCAACCGCACCAACATCAGGTGCAGCCAGCACAACATCTGACAACAACGACTCTGCCGCCCCAACACCAACCCAAGGCAGCAGCGTTTCTCGCCGTGGTCGCAAGCAGTCCCTGACAGATGACCCCTCCAAGACCTTCGTCTGCACTCTCTGCAGTCGTCGCTTCCGCCGACAAGAACACCTCAAACGCCACTACCGGTCGCTCCACACTCACGAGAAGCCCTTTGAGTGCTCCGACTGCGGCAAGAAGTTCTCTCGCTCCGACAACCTGTCACAGCACCAGAGGACACACGGCGCCGGTACCATGGTCATGGGTGTTCTCACACAGCCAGGCGAGCACCAGATGCACCAACAACCCATCGAATCCGTCAACGGCGGTGATGCAGGCAGTGTGATCCGGCCCAAGCAGGAGCAGCAATACCCGCCACAACATCTCTACCCTCAACAACATCGAGTCAGCCCAGACGCCCACGAGCTCGGCTCGATGCTGTTCGACGTGACCTCACAGATGGCTGGCTCAAGCTCAAGCAGCGTTGGCTACTCCGATGGCGACTTCAGCCCGTCTTCCCAAGACAGGAAGCCATCGCAGAAGAAGCGCAAGCGGGAAGAATAGAATGTTTCTTCTGCCCGACTTTTTCTTTCTGTTGCCTCCGCTTGCTTGCTTGTAGACATGGATGATGACCTATCATGCCACATCACTGGAGGGGCACTGCTCTGATACGAATATCACGTCGTCACGCTGGGGGATATCATAAAAAGGACTGCGGCGAAACCCAATCACACTACCTCTACACACTCTTCGATTCGATGCGGCATCAACAGCACGAAGCATTCGGGCCGTACTACCTTTTCTTCCCTGGACATTCTTGCCATTCGCTGTACAACATAATACTTCTTCTCCTGGGCTCGGACACATTCTTCCACAATCCACCTTTTTACTCTTGGGGCTTTTTGGGGCATTGCTGTTGATGGAATTACCGGGACAAGCATGTTTCAAAAACGTGCTTTGTTCGTGATCTTTCTCGCTGCTCGCGCGCGAAGCTGAATGTATATCCCAACCTTTTCTTTTGTGATTGGTTGTGTGATGGGGATTTGTATGTATCACACCGCCACCCGAAGACCTGCCTGTCTGGATAGCTACTGCATCCACAGCCCTCCTGCGCTGGTCGAGGAGAGTGGTGAAGAGTGATGGGCTGTGGGAACTGTAACTACTGTACTATAGAGCAAAAGTGATTGGTCTCTTGATATCATCTACCTTCGCATCTCTTCTCTTCCACCCCACATCACCTCACCGTCAACGCATTTCCTGTTCATCACCTTACTTCGTATCTAATCGTACCATGTGGCGACACTCCCCACCACTTGCGACTCATGTCCACCGCAGCACACCAGCACGGGCACCGCACAACGAAACAACCATGACTTGCGTGCTTGCGGGCTGACAGCCACACAACGTTTGTCAACATCAAACGCGTCTCGCGTCATCGACAACCAGAAAACGCCAGCATGCCCAAAATACGTCTTGTGCCTGTACCTGCACCTCTACATGTCATGGGCACGCCTCTCAGCCGCGGTGCATGTGTGCTCGCTGCTCGGACGATTCAAGATCTCTGACGCCGCGGCTTTCGTTCATCCTTACACTGTGCATGATGCATGAGAAGCTTTGTTGTACCTTGCACAAGTGTTGGAGACACCTGCATACGACCACTACTAGCAGGTTGATGGTGATGGC